>NC_069499.1:10077303-10407303 GCF_027579735.1 Bombina bombina
GTGACATAAGCACCAGAACTGCACACAGTACAGTAGATGAGACTAACTAGTGATCTGTATAGTGACATAAGCACCAGAACTGCACACAATACACAAGATGAGACTCACTAGTGATCTGTATAGTGACATAAGCACCAGAACTGCACACAGTATGAGACTCACTAGTGATCTATATAGTGACATAAGCACCAGAACTGCACACAGTACACAAGATGAGACTCACTAGTGATCTATATAGTAACATAAGCACCAGAACTGCACACAGTACACAGTATGAGACTCACTAGTGATCTATATAGTGACATAAGCACCAGAACTGCACACAGTACACAAGATGAGACTCACTAGTGATCTATATAGTGACATAAGCACCAGAACTGCACACAGTACACAAGATGAGACTCATCAGTGATCTATATAGTGACATAAGCACCATAACTGCACACAGTACACAAGATGAGACTCATCAGTGATCTATATAGTGACATAAGCACCAGAACTGCACACAGTACACAAGATGAGACTCACTAGTGATCTATATATTGACATAAGCACCAGAACTGCACACAGTACACAAGATGAGACTAACTAGTGATCTATATAGTGACATAAGCACCAGAGCTGCACACAATACACAAAATGAGACTAACTAGTGATCTATATAGTGACATAAGCACCAGAACTGCACACAGTACACAAGATGAGACTCACTAGTGATCTATATAGTGACATAAGCACCAGAGCGGCACACAATACACAAGATGAGACTCACTAGTGATCTATATAGTGACATAAGCACCAGAACTGCACACAGTACACAAGATGAGACTCACTAGTGATCTATATAGTGACATAAGCACCAGAACTGCACACAGTACACAAGATGAGACTAACTAGTGATCTATATAGTGACATAAGAACTAGAACTGCACACAGTACACAAGATGAGACTAACTGGTGATCTATATAGTGACATAAGCACCAGAACTGCACACAGTACACAAGATGAGACTCACTAGTGATCTATATAGTGACATAAGCACTAGAACTGCACACAGTACACAAGATGAGACTAACTGGTGATCTATATAGTGACATAAGCACCAGAACTGCACACAGTACACAAGATGAGACTCACTAGTGATCTATATAGTGACATAAGCACCAGAACTGCACACAGTACACAAGATGAGACTAACTGGTGATCTATAAAGTGACATAAGCACCAGAGCTGCACACTATACACAGTATGAGACTCACTAGTGATCTATATAGTGACATAAGCACCAGAACTGCACACAGTACACAAGATGACTCACTAGTGATCTATATAGTGACATAAGCACCAGAACTGCACACAATACACAAAATGAGACTCATTAGTGATCTATATAATGACATAAGCACCAGAACTGCACACTATACACAAGATGAGACTAACTAGTGATCTATATAGTGACATAAGCACCAGAACTGCACACAATACACAAAATGAGACTAACTAGTGATCTATATAGTGACATAAGCACCAGAACTGCACACAATACACAAGATGAGACTAACTAGTGATCTATATAGTGACATAAGCTCCAGAACTGCACACAGTACACAAGATGAGACTCACTAGTGATCTATATAGTGACATAAGCACCAGAACTGCACACAATACACAAGATGAGACTCACTAGTGATCTATATAGTGACATAAGCACCAGAACTGCACACAGTACACAAGATGAGACTCACTAGTGATCTATATAGTGACATAAGCACCAGAACTGCACACAGTACACAAGATGAGACTCACTAGTAATCTATATAGAGACATAAGCACCAGAACTGCACACAATACACAAGATGAGACTAACTAATGATCTATATAGTGGCATAAGCATCAGAACTGCACACTATACACAAGATGAGACTAACTAGTGATCTATATAGTGACATAAGCACCAGAACTGCATACAGTACACAAGAGGAGACTCACTAGTGATCTATATAGTGACATAAGCACCAGAACTACACACCGTACACAATATGAGACTAACTAGTGATCTATATAGTGACATAAGCACCAGAACTGCACACAATACACAAGATGAGACTCATTAGTGATCTATATAATGACATAAGCACCAGAACTGCACACTATACACAAGATGAGACTAACTAGTGATCTATATAGTGACATAAGCACCAGAACTGCACACAATACACAAAATGAGACTAACTAGTGATCTATATAGTGACATAAGCTCCAGAACTGCACACAGTACACAATATGAGACTAACTAGTGATCTATATAGTGACATAAGCACCAGAACTGCACACAGTACACAAGATGAGACTAACTAGTGATCTATATAGTGACATAAGCACCAGAACTGCACACAGTACACAAGATGAGACTCACTAGTGATCTATATAGTGACATAAGCACCAGAACTGCACACAATACACAAGATGGGACTCACTAGTGATCTATATAGTGACATTAGCCCCAGAACTGCACACAATACACAAGATGAGACTAACTAGTGATCTATATAGTGACATAAGCACCAGAACTGCACACAGTACACAAGATGAGACTAACTAGTGATCTATATAGTGACATAAGCACCAGAACTGCATACAGTACACAAGAGGAGACTCACTAGTGATCTATATAGTGACATAAGCACCAGAACTGCACACAATACACAAGATGAGACTCACTAGTGATCTATATAGTGACATAAGCACCAGAACTGCACACAATACACAAGATGAGACTCACTAGTAATCTATATAGTGACATAAGCACCAGAACTGCACACAATACACAAGATGAGACTAACTAGTAATCTATATAGAGACATAAGCACCAGAACTGCACACAGTACACAAGATGAGACTCACTAGTGATCTATATAGTGACATAAGCACCAGAACTGCAGACAATACACAAGATGAGACTCACTAGTGATCTATATAGTGACATAAGCACCAGAACTGCACACAGTACACAGTATGAGACTAACTAGTGACATAAGCACAAGAACTGCACACAATACACAAGATGAGACTCACTAGTGATCTATATAGTGACATAAGCACCAGAACTGCACACAGTACACAAGATGAGACTCACTAGTGATCTATATAGTGACATAAGCACCAGAACTGCACACAGTACACAAGATGAGACTAACTAGTGATCTATATAGTGACATAAGCACCAGAACTGCACACAATACACAAGATGAGACTCACTAGTGATCTATATAGTGACATAAGCACCAGAACTGCACACAGTACACAAGATGAGACTCACTAGTGATCTATATAGGGACATAAGCACCAGAACTGCACACAGTACACAAGATGAGACTAACTAGTGATCTATATAGTGACATAAGCACCGGAACTGCACACAGTACACAAGATGAGACTCACTAGTGATCTATATAGTGACATAAGCACCAGAACTGCACACAGTACACAAGATGAGACTCACTAGTGATCTATATAGGGACATAAGCACCAGAACTGCACACAGTACACAAGATGAGACTAACTAGTGATCTATATAGTGACATAAGCACCGGAACTGCACACAGTACACAAGATGAGACTCACTAGTGATCTATATAGTGACATAAGCACCAGAACTGCACATAATACACAAGATGAGACTAACTAGTGATCTATATAGTGACATAAGCACCAGAACTGCACACAATACACAACATGAGACTAACTAATGATCTGTATAATGACATAAGCACCAGAACTGCACATAATACACAAGATCAGACTAACTAGTGATCTATATAGGGACATAAGCACCAGAACTGCACACAGTACACAAGATGAGACTAACTAGTGATCTATATAGGGACATAAGCACCAGAACTGCACACAGTACACAAGATGAGACTAACTAGTGATCTATATAGTGACATAAGCACCGGAACTGCACACAGTACACAAGATGAGACTCACTAGTGATCTATATAGTGACATAAGCACCAGAACTGCACATAATACACAAGATGAGACTAACTAGTGATCTATATAGTGACATAAGCACCAGAACTGCACACAATACACAACATGAGACTAACTAATGATCTGTATAATGACATAAGCACCAGAACTGCACATAATACACAAGATCAGACTAACTAGTGATCTATATAGGGACATAAGCACCAGAACTGCACACAGTACACAAGATGAGACTAACTAGTGATCTATATAGTGACAAAAGCACCAGAACTGCACACAGTACAGAAGATGAGACTCACTAGTGATCTATATAGTGACATAAGCACCAGAACTGCACACAGTACACAAGATAAGACTCACTAGTGATCTATATAGTGACATAAGCACCAGAACTGCACACAGTACACAAGATGAGACTAACTAGTGATCTATATAGTGACATAAGCACCAGAGCTGCACACAGTACAAAAGATGAGACTCACTACTGATCTGTATAGTGACATAAGCTCCAGAATTGCACACAGTACACAAGATGAGACTCACTAGTGATCTATATAGTGACCTAAGCACCAGAACTGCACACAATACACAAGATGAGACTAACTAGTGGCATAAGCACCAGAACTGCACACAAGATGAGACTAACTAGTGATCTATATAGTGACATAAGCACCAGAACTGCACACTATACACAAGATGAGACTAACTAGTGATCTATATAGTGACATAAGCACCACAACTGCATACAGTACACAAGATGAGACTAACTAGTGATCTATATAGTGACATAAGCACCAGAACTGCACACAAGATGAGACTCACTAGTGATCTATATAGTGACATAAGCACCAGAACTGCACACAGTACACAAGATGAGACTCACTAGTGATCTATATAGTGACATAAGCACCAGAACTGCACACAGTACACAAGATGAGACTCACTAGTGATCTATATATAGACATAAGCACCAGAACTGCACACAATACACAAGATGTTACTAACTAGTGATCTATATAGTGACATAAGCACCAGAACTGCACACAGTACACAAGATGAGACTAACTAGTGATCTATATAGTGACATAAGCACCAGAACTGCACACAGTACACAAGATGAGACTAATTAGTGATCTATATAGTGACATAAGCACCAGAACTGCACACAGTACACAAGATGAGACTAACTAGTGATCTATATACTGACATAAGCACCAGAACTGCACACTATACACAAGATGACACTCACTAGTGATCTATATAGTGACATAAGCACCAGAACTGCACACTATACACAATATGAGACTAACTAGTGATCTATATAGTGACATAAGCACCAGAACTGCACACAATACACAAGATGAGACTAACTAGTGATCTATATAGTGACGTAAGCATCAGAACTGCACACAATACACAAGATGAGACTCACTAGTGATCTATATAGTGACATAAGCACCAGAGCTGCACACAGTACACAAGATGAGACTAACTAGTGACATAAGCACCAGAACTGCACACAATACACAAGATGAGACTAACTAGTGATCTATATAGTGACGTAAGCATCAGAACTGCACACAATACACAAGATGAGACTCACTAGTGATCTATATAGTGACATAAGCACCAGAGCTGCACACAGTACACAAGATGAGACTCACTAGTGATCTATATAGTGACATAAGCACCAGAACAGCACACAGTACACAAGATGAGACTAACTAGTGATCTATATAGTGACATAAGCACCAGAACTGCACACAGTACACAAGATGAGACTCACTAGTGATCTATATAGTGACATAAGCACCAGAACTGCACACAGTACACAAGATGAGACTCACTAGTGATCTATATAGTGACATAAGCACCAGAACTGCACACAGTACACAAGATGAGACTAAATAGTGACATAAGCACCAGAACTGCCCACTATACACAAGATGAGACTAACTAGAGATCTATATAGTGACATAAGCACCAGAACTGCACACAGTACACAAGATGAGACTCACTAGTGATCTATATAGTGACATAAGCACCACAACTGCACACAGTACACAAGATGAGACTAACTAGTGATCTATATAGTGACATAAGCACCAGAACTGCACACAGTACACAAGATGAGACTAACTAGTGATCTATATAGTGACATAAGCACCAGAACTGCACACAGTACACAAGATGAGACTAACTAGTCATCTATATAGTGACATAAGCACCAGAACTGCATACAGTACACAAGATGAGACTAACTAGTGATCTATATAGTGACATAAGCACCAGAACTGCACACAGTACACAAGATGAGACTAACTAGTGATCTATATAGTGACATAAGCACCAAAACTGCACACAATACACAAGATGAGACTAACTAGTGATCTATATAGTGACATAAGCACCAGAAATGCACACAATACACAAGATGAGACTAACTAGTGATCTATATAGTGACATAAGCACCAGAAATGCACACAGTACAGTAGATGAGACTAACTAGTGATCTAGATAGTGACATAAGCACCAGAACTGCACACAGTACACAAGATGAGACTAACTAGTGATCTATATAGTGACATAAGCACCAGAAATGCACACAATACACAAGATGAGACTAACTAGTGATCTATATAGTGACATAAGCACCAGAACTGCACACAGTACACAAGATGAGACTAACTAGTGATCTATATAGTGACATAAGCACCAGAACTGCACACAGTACACAAGATGAGACTAACTAGTAATCTATATAGTGACATAAGCACCAGAACTGCACACAATACACAAGATGAGACTCACTAGTGATCTATATAGTGACATAAGCACCAGAACTGCACACAGTACACACGATGAGACTCACTAGTGATCTATATAGTGACATAAGCACCAGAACTGCACACAATACACAAGATGAGACTAACTAGTGATCTATATAGTGACATAAGCACCAGAACTGCACACAATACACAAGATGACTCATTAGTGATCTATATAGTGACATAAGCACCAGAACTGCACACAGTACACAAGATGAGACTCACTAGTGATCTATATAGTGACATAAGCACCAGAACTGCACACAATACACAAGATGAGACTAACTAGTGATCTATATAGTGACATAAGCACCAGAACTGCACACAATACACAAGATGACTCATTAGTGATCTATATAGTGACATAAGCACCAGAACTGCACACAGTAGACACGATGAGACTCACTAGTGATCTATATAGTGACATAAGCACCAGAACTGCACACAATACACAATATGAGACTAACTAGTGATCTATATAGTGACATAAGCACCAGAACTGCACACAGTACACAAGATGAGACTAACTAGTGATCTATATAGTGACATAAGCACCAGAACTGCACACAATACACAAGATGAGACTAACTAGTGATCTATATAGTGACATAAGCACCAGAACTGCACACAATACACAAGATGAGACTAACTAGTGATCTATATAGTGACATAAGCACCAGAACTGCACACAATACACAAGATGAGACTCACTAGTGATCTATATAGTGACATAAGCACCAGAACTGCACACAGTACACAAGATGAGACTAACTAGTGATCTATATAGTGACATAAGCACCAGAACTGCACACAATACACAAGATGAGACTAACTAGTGATCTATATAGTGACATAAGCACCAGAACTGCACACAATACACAAGATGAGACTAACTAGTGATCTATATAGTGACATAAGCACCAGAACTGCACACAATACACAAGATGAGACTAACTAGTGATCTATATAGTGACATTAGCACCAGAACTGCACACAATACACAAGATGAGACTGACTAGTGATCTATATAGTGACATAAGCACCATAACTGCACACAGTACGAGACTCACTAGTGATCTATATAGTGACATAAGCACCAGAACTGCACACAATACACAAGATGAGACTCATTAGTGATCTATATAGTGACATAAGCACCAGAACTGCACACAGTACACAAGATGAGACTCACTAGTGATCTATATAGTGACATAAGCACCAGAACTGCACACAGTACACAAGATGAGACTAACTAGTGATCTATATAGTGACATAAGCACCAGAACTGCACACAATACACAAGATTAGACTAACTAGTGATCTATATAGTGACATAAGCACCAGAACTGCACACAGTACACAAGATGAGACTAACTAGTGATCTATATAGTGACATAAGCACCAGAACTGCACACAATACACAAGATGAGACTCATTAGTGATCTATATAGTGACATAAGCACCAGAACTGCACACAGTACACAAGATGAGACTCACTAGTGATCTATATAGTGACATAAGCACCAGAACTGCACATAATACACAAGGTGAGACTAACTAGAGATCTATATAGTGACATAAGCACCAGAACTACACACAGTACACAAGATGAGACTCACTAGTGATCTATATAGTGACATAAGCACCAGAACTGCACATAATACACAAGATGAGACTAACTAGTGATCTATATAGTGACATAAGCACCAGAACTGCACACAATACACAAGATGAGACTCATTAGTGATCTATATAGTGACATAAGCACCAGAACTGCACACAGTACACAAGATGAGACTAACTAGTGATCTATATAGTGACATAAGCACCAGAACTGCACATAATACACAAGATGAGACTAACTAGTGATCTATATAGTGACATAAGCACCAGAACTGCACACTATACACAAGATGAGACTAACTAGTGATATATATATATATAGTGACATAAGCACCAGAACTGCACACAGTACACAAGATGAGACTAACTAGTGATCTATATAGTGACATAAGCACCAGAACTGCACACAGTACACAAGATGAGACTCACTAGTGATCTATATAGTGACATAAGCACCAGAACTGCACACAATACACAACATGAGACTAACTAGTGATCTATATAGTGACATAAGCACCAGAACTGCACACAGTTCACAAGATGAGACTAACTAGTGATCTATATAGTGACATAAGCACCAGAACTGCACACCGTACACAAGATGAGACTCACTAGTGATCTATATAGTGACATAAGCACCAGAACTGCACAAAGTACACAACATGAGACTAACTAGTGATCTATATAGTGACATAAGCACCAGAACTGCACACAGTACACAAGATGAGACTAACTAGTGATCTATTTAGTGACATAAGCACCAGAACTGCACACAATACACAAGATGAGACTCACTAGTGTTCTATATAGTGACATAAGCACCAGAACTGCACACAATACACAAGAGAAGACTCACTAGTGATCTATATAGTGACATAAGCACCAGAACTACACACAGTACACAAGATGAGACTCACTAGTGATCTATATAGTGACATAAGCACCAGAACTGCACACAATACACAACATGAGACTAACTAGTGATCTGTATAGTGACATAAGCACCAGAACTGCACACAGTACACAGTATGAGACTAACTAGAGATCTATATAGTGACATAAGCACCAGAGCTGCACACAATACACAAGATGAGACTCACTAGTGATCTATATAGTGACATAAGCACCAGAACTGCACACAATACACAAGATGAGACTAACTAGTGATCTATATAGTGACATAAGCACCAGAACTGCACACAGTACACAAGATGAGACTCATTAGTGATCTATATAGTGACATAAGCACCAGAACTGCACACAATACACAAGATGAGACTCACTAGTGATCTATATAGTGACATAAGCACCAGAACTGCACACAGTACACAAGATGAGACTAACTAGTGATCTATATAGTGACATAAGCACCAGAACTGCACACAGTACACAAGATGAGACTCACTAGTGATCTATATAGTGACATAAGCACCAGAACTGCACACAGTACACAAGATGAGACTCACTAGTGATCTATATAGTGACATAAGCACCAGAACTGCACACAGTACACAAGATGAGACTCACTAGTGATCTATATAGTGACATAAGCACCAGAACTGCACACAATACACAGTATGAGACTAACTAGTGATCTATATAGTGACATGAGCACCATAACTGCACACAGTACACAAGATGAGACTAACTAGTGATCTATATAGTGACATAAGCACCAGAACTGCACACAGTACACAAGATGAGACTAACTAGAGATCTATATAGTGACATAAGCACCAGAACTGCACACAGTACACAAGATGAGACTCACTAGTGATCTATATAGTGACATAAGCACCAGAACTGCACACAATACACAAGATGACTCACTAGTTATCTATATAGTGACATAAGCACCAGAACTGCACACAGTACACAAGATGAGACTCACTAGTGATCTATATAGTGACATAAGCACCAGAACTGCACACAATACACAAGATGAGACTCACTAGTGATCTATATAGTGACATAAGCACCAGAACAGCACACAAGATGAGACTAACTAGTGATCTATATAGTGACATAAGCACCAGAACAGCACACAATACACAAGATGAGACTCATTAGTGATCTATATAGTGACACAAGCACCAGAACTGCACACAGTACACAAGATAAGACTCACTAGTGATCTATATAGTGACATAAGCACCAGAACTGCACACAATACACAAGATGAGACTAACTAGTGATCTATATAGTGACATAAGCACCAGAACTGCACACAGTACACAAGATGAGACTAACTAGTGATCTATATAGTGACATAAGCACCACAACTGCATACAGTACACAAGATGAGACTAACTAGTGATCTATATAGTGACATAAGCACCAGAACTGCACACAAGATGAGACTCACTAGTGATCTATATAGTGACATAAGCACCAGAACTGCACACAGTACACAAGATGAGACTAACTAGTGATCTATATAGTGACATAAGCACCATAACTGCACACAGTACACAAGATGAGACTCACTAGTGATCTATATAGTGACATAAGCACCAGAACTGCACACAGTACACAAGATGAGACTAACTAGTGATCTATATAGTGACATAAGCACCATAACTGCACACAGTACACAAGATGAGACTAACTAGTGATCTATATAGAGACATAAGCACCAGAACTGCACACAATACACAAGATGAGACTAACTAGTGATCTATATAGTGACATAAGCACCAGAACTGCACACAGTACACAAGATGAGACTCACTAGTGATCTATATAGTGACATAAGCACCAGAACTGCACACAGTACACAAGATGAGACTCACTAGTGATCTATATAGTGACATAAGCACCAGAACTGCACACAGTACACAAGATGAGACTCACTAGTGATCTATATAGTGACATAAGCACCAGAACTGCACACAGTACACAAGATGAGACTCACTAGTGATCTATATAGTGACATAAGCACCAGAACTGCACACAAGATGAGACTCACTAGTGATCTATATAGTGACATAAGCACCAGAACTGCACACAGTACACAAGATGAGACTCACTAGTGATCTATATAGTGACATAAGCACCAGAACTGCACACAGTACACAAGATGAGACTCACTAGTGATCTATATAGTGACATAAGCACCAGAAGTGCACACAGTACACAAGATGAGACTAACTAGTGATCTATATAGTGACATAAGCACCAGAACTGCACACAGTACACAAGATGAGACTCACTAGTGATCTATATAGTGACATAAGCACCAGAACTGCACACAGTACACAGTATGAGACTCACTAGTGATCTATATAGTGACATAAGCACCAGAAGTGCACACAGTACACAAGATGAGACTAACTAGTGATCTATATAGAGACATAAGCACCAGAACTGCACACAATACACAAGATGAGACTAACTAGTGATCTATATAGTGACATAAGCACCAGAACTGCACACAGTACACAAGATGAGACTCACTAGTGATCTATATAGTGACATAAGCACCAGAACTGCACACAGTACACAAGATGAGACTCACTAGTGATCTATATAGTGACATAAGCACCAGAACTGCACACAGTACACAAGATGAGACTCACTAGTGATCTATATAGTGACATAAGCACCAGAACTGCACACAGTACACAAGATGAGACTCACTAGTGATCTATATAGTGACATAAGCACCAGAACTGCACACAAGATGAGACTCACTAGTGATCTATATAGTGACATAAGCACCAGAACTGCACACAGTACACAAGATGAGACTCACTAGTGATCTATATAGTGACATAAGCACCAGAACTGCACACAGTACACAAGATGAGACTCACTAGTGATCTATATAGTGACATAAGCACCAGAAGTGCACACAGTACACAAGATGAGACTAACTAGTGATCTATATAGTGACATAAGCACCAGAACTGCACACAGTACACAAGATGAGACTCACTAGTGATCTATATAGTGACATAAGCACCAGAACTGCACACAGTACACAGTATGAGACTCACTAGTGATCTATATAGTGACATAAGCACCAGAAGTGCACACAGTACACAAGATGAGACTAACTAGTGATCTATATAGTGACATAAGCACCAGAACTGCATGTAGAATATTTGTCAAGACCAGTCGGTCTGTAGAGAAATAGTGAGAATTTGTTACTCACAATGTGTAGTAAATCTGCTTTCTCAGTCTGTCTCAAGCGGCTCTTTTGTGCAGCAATACGATTCTTCTCTCGTCTTTGAAGTTTTCTCGTATCATCTGAACAATCCTGAAAATCACAGTGTTTCAACATCAGTAAAATATCAGAGACACGGAGCTGTGAAATCAGAGGCACAGAGCTGTGAAATCAGAGGCACAAAGCTGTGAAATCAGAGGCACACAGAGCTGTGAAATCAGACAGGCACACAGAGCTGTGAAATCAGACAGGCACACAGAGCTGTGAAATCAGACACACACAGAGCTGTGAAATCAGACACACACAGAGCTGTGAAATCAGACACACACAGAGCTGTGAAATCAGACACACACAGAGCTGTGAAATCAGACACACACAGAGCTCTAACATCAGACACAGAGCTATAACATCAGACACAAACAGAGCTATAACATCAGACACACACAGAGCTATAACATCAGACACAGAGCTATAACATCAGACACACACAGAGCTATAACATCAGACACACACAGCTATAACATCAGACACACACAGCTATAACATCAGACACACAGCTATAACATCAGACACACAGCTATAACATCAGACACACAGAGCTATAACATCAGACACACACAGAGCTATAACATCAGACACACACAGAGCTATAACATCAGACACACACAGAGCTATAACATCAGACACAGAGCTATAACATCAGACACAGAGCTCTAACATCAGACACACACAGAGCTCTAACATCAGACACAGAGCTCTAACATCAGACACAGAGCTCTAACATCAGACACAGAGCTCTAACATCAGACACAGAGCTCTAACATCAGACACAGAGCTCTAACATCAGACACAGAGCTCTAACATCAGACACAGAGCTCTAACATCAGACACAGAGCTCTAACATCAGACACAGAGCTCTAACATCAGACACAGAGCTCTAACATCAGATACACACAGAGCTCTAACATCAGACACACACAGAGCTCTAACATCAGACACACACAGAGCTCTAACATCAGACACACACAGAGCTCTAACATCAGACACACACAGAGCTCTAACATCAGACACGCACAGAGCTCTAACATCAGACACGCACAGAGCTCTAACATCAGACACGCACAGAGCTCTAACATCAGACACGCACAGAGCTCTAACATCAGACACACACAGAGCTCTAACATCAGACACACACAGAGCTCTAACATCAGACACACACAGAGCTCTAACATCAGACACACACAGAGCTCTAACATCAGACACACACAGAGCTCTAACATCAGACACACACAGAGCTCTAACATCAGACACACACAGAGCTCTAACATCAGACACACACAGAGCTCTAACATCAGACACACACAGAGCTCTAACATCAGATTGGATATCAGAGCGCCAAACAACGTAGGCAGGGTCTATGGGCAGATAGTCAAATACCAAAGGTAACAATAGGTTGAAATAATATGATTTAATACATAAGATAAAAAAAGTTGGTACATTTAAAATTATACAACAATTAGTCATGGATCCATGTTACACTTTAAAATATATATTGAAACAATAGGAACAATTTAAAAATGCTTGTAGAACAATAAATAACAAAAAAAAAAAAAAAAATCTAACAAATAATGTCTATCGCTTAAAACTTAAATTCTAATATGTGAATGCTAGGAGCGCTTATGCACACTATTTATAAAAACAATGGGTTACAATGCACAGGTGGATAGATTCCAGGTTGCTTGAAACCGGTGGGTGTGAAATGTAAGTGGCTCCGAATTGGGGTTTTGCCTATGTGTTTATCCAAAATTGTGTAACTCCTAACAGGTGGACAAAAAATGTTACAGGAATGTCTAGAACCTGAATTCAAAATATAAGACCTGAGGTTGTGCCTATGTGTTTATCCAAAAAGGGTGTAAATCCTAACAAGTGAAAAAATGTGAGAAAAATATTGCAGGGGTGTGTGAACCTTATTTTCAAAATAAACAATGAATTCAAAATAAAACGATATACAAGTGAATTTTTGACAAATCAACTAATGCAAACATAAAGCATAAATAGAACCAAATAAAAACAACAGCACAACTTTAACGTGTGTTCAAATGTGTTTCTGCTTGCAAACTGTGATGTGATGTGAACAAATATCTGTTATAAACACTGAATAGTGGCAAAACTTTGTGATTGGATTGAAATTGAACACAGGCTCTAAATTGATAGCCTAAAATTCGAATCTAAAGGGCTCAGAGTTGCTGAGCTAGATATAAGGGACTTGCTCACAGAGCCTCGAGATGTTAATTAAAAGAGACCATATAACAACAGTGGGTTAAAAAACAGATGATATAACATAAAATGCTTAAAAGTCCAAATAAATATTCAAATGGGATAATAAGAATCTTGCTATAGTCTGTCTCAATATGGATCCCAACTGCTGATTATGTAGAAATCTTCTTGGGCGGTAGTTAACAAATAATTCCAACTTGCAATGTTGTCCCTTACCTGCCAAAAAAGGAAAGGCAAACAATAGTGCAGATGGCTTCTTAATTTGATCACAATTAAAATACTCCTTACCAGTCAACCGGTTTCGGTCTCCACTGACCTTTCTCAAGACTGGTTTGGGGTAAGGACCTAGACTGTTATATACCTTGCTGATTGGTGACATTAACCCCTGTGTAGTAGAACAGGACGTGAAAACAACAATCTTCTTTTTCTCCCGGGTTAGAGAGAGCATAGCAAAGCTTATAGTTACCCAGGCAATTTGTTTGTTTTTTCAGACTCAGCTAAAATAATATGAGCATTGGCAAAAATAAAAGTCCAATTTGTAATTAATCTGTGGGAATTACAACAGGACTTATACTTCAATTATATCTATATTTGAACTGCTATTTCATCTTCTATTTAGCTGCTTTATAACAATCCTATTGGTAGTCCACACCTAAGACCTGTGTAGTATAGCCAATAGAGACCCTAAAGTTGTAACCAATCTAGAATTACCTCATTTATGAAAGATAGAAGTATCAATTATGAGACTAGTTTTGCTTTGTATCTAACAAACAGTAATAATAATATGCAAGTGACGTCAGAAGATAGTTTTAATCATATATATACTTTATTTTTATATATATTTTCTCTTCACCAGGTTTGGCTATCTAAGTTTAGTTTAGAGGAAATACTTATCCTCTATCCATTATGAGTATTGCAGTCAGAACCATATCAGCTCCCAAACTAATAGAATCAACAAGTAGTCTAGACCATTTGTATATTGTATATAGAACAATACAAGCAATCCCTACCTTAAACAGATTTCCAAGGGACCTATGGGTCAGTTTCAAATACCGTAGCAATAAAAGAGAGTATATAAACCTTAGATTTGAGTTGTAAATGTGTATCTCTCTCTGTATACTCTATATGTTAAAAGCACAAGATTTGTTTAATTTATTTTTGTTTGGTTTTTTTGTTTTCTGTCTCTGCTTTTTTGTCTTAAACAGTATGTTAACCTGAAGGAAATCACATAATCATAATAGGTCAGTCAGAAACACGATTTTTATTCTAGTATGTAATTTTAACCTTAAGTTGTACATTAAACGCACTACACTCTGCCTGAAAGTGTTAAGCTTTTGTCATATATAAAATATATTATACCCTGTTTGAAATCTCATTTAGCAGCTATGCGCTTCATACATAGAAACTAGAATCCCTCTGTTAAATAATGATCATAGCGAATGATTATTTATGAGGGAAGCAAGGACGTAAGAAATCCGGTTTGTTTGTTTTGTCAAGGCTTTTACTGTCTATAGTGCTAAGGAAGCACATTAAACACAGACAAGCAATCAGATTGCAGGAATTTAACACATCCTTAAATCAGCCAATAGCACATACATTCTGGCTTAAGCCCACAAATTAGAACCTATGAGTGCTGGGTATTACAGCATGGCCAATAGATACATAAATAATTAGACAAGAATACAATATATGCAGTAGTAAATAATCACCTAATATGCATCATAAAGTTTCATCATTTATTAAGTATAAATATAGAAACAGATCTTTTAAATGGACATTTTACAAGGGTTTTAAACGGTCATTTTTTTATAAACAAATCTACATAATTGGACTTTTATTTTTGACAATGCTCATATTATTATAGCTGAGTCTGAAAAAACAAGCAGATTGCCTGGGTAACTATAAGCTTTGCTATGCTCTCTCTAACCCAGGAGAAAAAGAAGATTGTTGTTTTCACGTCCTGTTCTACTACACAGGGGTTAATGTCACCAATCAGCAAGGTATATAACAGTCTAGGTCCTTACCCCAAACCAGTTTTGAGAAAGGTCAGTGGAGACTGAAACCGGTTGACTGGTAAGGAGTATAATTTAATTGTGATCACATTAAGAAGCCATCTGCACTATTGTTTGCATTTCCTTTTTTGGCAGGTAAGGGACAACATTGCAAGTTGGAATTATTTGTTAACTACCGCCCAAGAAGATTACTACATAATCAGCAGTTGGGATCCATATTGAGATAGACTATAGGAAGATTCTTATTATCCAATTTGAATATTTATTTGGACTTTTAAGCATTTTATGTTATATCATCTGTTTTTTAACCCACTGTTGTTATATGGTCTCTTTTAATTAACATCTCGAGGCTCTTTGAGCAAGTCCCTTATATCTAGCTCAGCAACTCTGAGCCCTTTAGATTTGTATTTTAGGGCATCAATTTAGAGCCTGTGTTCAATTTTAATCCAATCACAAAGTTTTGCCACTATTCAGTGTTTATAACAGATATTTGTTCACAACACATCACAGTTTGCAAGCAGAAACACATTTTACACACGTTAAAGTTGTGCTGCTGTTTTTTTTTGGTTCTATTTATGCTTTATGTTTGTAGTAGTTGATTTGTCAAAAATTCACTTGTATATCGTTTTATTTTGAATTCATTGTTTATTTTGAAAATAAGGTTCACACACCCCTGCAATATTTTTCTCACATTTTATCACTTGTTAGGATTTACACCCTTTTTGGATAAACACATAGGCACAACCTCAGGTCTTATATTTTGAATTCAGGTTCTAGACATTCCTGTAACATTTTTTGTCCACCTGTTAGGATAAACACATAGGCAAAACCCCAATTCGGAGACACTTACATTTCACACCCACCGGTTTCAAGCAACCTGGAATCTATCCACCTGTGCATTGTAACCCATTGTTTTTATAAATAGAGTGTGCATAAGCGCTCCTAGCATTCACATATTAGAATTTAAGTTTTAAGCGATAGACATTATTTGTTAGATTTTTGTTGTTGTTATTTATTGTTCTACAAGCATTTTTAAATTGTTCCTAGTGTTTCAATATATATTTTAAAGTGTAACATGGATCCATGACTAATTGTTGTATAATTTTAAATGTACCAACTTTTTTATCTTATGTATTAAATCATATTATTTCAACCTATTGTTACCTTTGGTATTTGACTATCTGCCCATAGACCCTGCCTACGTTGTTTGGCGCTCTGATATCCAATCTTAAAATTGAATCCACCCTTGGCAACTAGGTGCCAATTTATTAGAGCTGGAGGTCTGTTGCGTTATAGTTGGCGCTTAGTTATCACCTTTCCACAGCTATGACATCAGAGACACAGAGCTATGACATCAGAGACACAGAGCTATGACATCAGAGACACAGAGCTATGACATCAGAGACACAGAGCTGTAACATCAGAGACACAGAGCTATGACATCAGAGACACAGAGTTATGACATAGATACACAGAGGTATGGCATAAATACAGGTACACAACCCTTTATCAAACTGATTGGGATGGGAAAACAATTGGATTTTGGAATATATGTGCATTTGCATCTGTAAAATGGAAAGCGGAGAGGGGATGAACCGAATGTAAACAACAATATCTTATATAGTTTAGCCAATATTTACTTCTCTCATACAGCGTATACATGCAGCCTAAAGACAGATTTATATACTTTTTCATACTTTCTATACACAGTACCATCAGAAAGAGAGTGCAGAACTGTAATCAGAGCAGTATTAGTTGTGTACAATAAATATAGAACACAAAAAACAAACCAAAGGCAGAGAAGATTGTGATATATAAAAAAAACAACCAGGACTGAAATATCAAGGAGACAGAAAAAAGGAAAAGGCAATCTTACCTAGCACACAGCATTGCAAAATGAATTCATTTAAATGGAGAAGAATCACTAACATTTTCTTTCATGATTTGGATAGAACATACAACTTTAAACAAGTTTCCAATTCAAATAAATATTAATCCTAAAATAGCTATAATATAATTATAATTTATTGATAGTGTAGTGTTAGGTTTAATTGTAACTTAGGTTAGGATTTATTTTACAGGTAATTTTGTTATTATTTTAACTAGGTAACTATTAAATAGTTCTTAACTATTTAATAGCTATTGTACCTGGTTAAAATAAATACAAAGTTACCTGTAAAATAAATATAAATCCTAAAATAGCTATAATATAATTATAATTTATATTGTAGCTATATTAGGGTTTATTTTACAGGTAAGTATTTATCTTTAAATAGGAATAATTTATGTAATAAGAGTTAATTTATTTCGTTAGATTTAAATTATATTTAACTTAGGGGGGTGTTAGTGTTAGGGTTAGACTTAGCTTTAGGGGTTAATACATTTATTAGAGTAGCGGCGAGGTCCGGTCGGCATATTAGGGGTTAATACTTGAAGTTAGGTGTCGGCGATGTTAGGGAGGGCAGATTTGGGGTTAATACTATTTATTTGGAGTGGTAATCCCCCAGGCGCCTCTAGACAGAGGCAAAGGGTATTAGATTGGTGAAGTGGATGAAATGAGTGAGAAAAATACTCAACACTCGTGGTGAATATTGCTTCATACAATACAAATATTCAGGTAAATGTTGCTTTACACAGTGAAATCCTACACAGTGAAATTTTACTTTACACAGTGAGATTAAAATTGACTTTAATGAACAATAGATACAGATGTTTATATATACAATAAAAATCGGGTTGTATAGTTTAATAGTAAACTCCTAGGATTACATTAAAAAACCTTCATGGATCCATGAGGAAAAAAATGAATAAAAACATACATAGATATCCACAGATTTACAGCAATAGTAGTAATGCACTTTGACTGCGCTGAGATAAAAGCATTACAACCAATTGGTTACAAACTGTCTTATGATAGACCTAAGTGTGAACAAGAATCATGAAAAGACAAATAATTTCAAAATGCCACTCAGTGGTGAAGGACAGTGCTGGGTTCTAAAAAACAATATGGTGGTGAAAGACAGGGTGAATTAACTCCGCGCTATGTTGTTTTTATTTTCCTTTTAGGTTGATCCCAATCGTTCCACCACATTATCTACTTGCGGTATACAGGAACTCTGTATTCTAAACTCTAGAAAACACAAGCCTCTTATACAAACCTGCTGTATTTGTATTTTCACCTTTGGAGAAATTCTAATATTTGCTTTTTATTTTTTCACTTCTGGAGAAATTCTAACATTTGCTTTTTATTTTTATTTTTTTTGAAAAACACATTTCCACGCACATCACTTGAACTTTGAGGATTTGATTTGCTTTTAGCAGTTTTGTGCGCTTTTTCATTGGATATTATTCACTGACATTTTACCCTCTGGATGTCACCCATTGACATTTTTTCACAGATTTGATTTTTATTTGGATATTACTTACTGACATATATTTTTTATCTCACATCACCGGACTGCTTTTTTCTGTGCAGTATTGTTGTTTCTATTATCACAAGGAGTTATCATCACAAGGAGTTAATTCACCCTGTCCTTCACCACCATATTGTTTTTTAGAACCCAGTCCTCCACCACTGAGTGGCATTTTGAAATTATTTGTCTTTTCGTGATTCTTGTTCACACTTAGGTCTATCATAAGACAGTTTGTAACCAATTGGTTGTAATGCTTTTATCTCAGCGCAGTCAAAGTGCATTATTACTATTGCTGTGGATATCTATGTATGTTTTTATTCATTTTTTTTCCTCATGGATCCATGAAGGTTTTTTAATGTAATCCTAGGAGTTTACTATTAAACTATACAACCCGATTTTTATTGTGTATATATAAACATCTGTATCTATTGTTCATTAAAATCAATTTGAATCTCACTATATAAAGTAAAATTTCACTGTGTAAAGCAACATTTACCTGAATATTTATATTGTATGAAGCAATATTCACCACGAGTGTTGAGTATTTTTCTCACTCATTTCATCCACTTCACCAATCTAATACCCTTTGCCTCCGTCTAGAGGCGCCTGGGGGATTACCACTCCAAATACCATTTACTTCTCTGGTGGCTACTAGGTGCCACCACCCTTAGGCATATAGGGGTCTAGTTGGCGCAGGTCCAAATTATCTTTCTTACTTAATACTATTTATTATAGGGTTTTTGAGGCGGGAGTGTGGCGGTTTAGGGGTTAATACATTTATTATAGTAGCGGTGAGGTCCGGTCGGCAGATTAGGGGTTAATGATTGTAGGTAGGTGGCGGCGACGTGGGGGGGGGGGTTAATAAATATAATATAGGGGTCGGCGGTGTTAGGGGCAGCAGATTAGGGGTACATAGGGATAATGTAGGTTGCGGCGGTGTGCGGTCGGCAGATTAGGGGTTAATAATAAAATGCAGGGGTCAGCGATAGCGGGGGCGGCAGATTAGGGGTTAATAAGTGTAAGGTTAGGGTGTTAGGTGCAGACTTAGAAAATGTTTCCCCATAGGAAACAATGGGGCTGCGTTAGGAGCTCAAACTGCCCCATTGTTTCCTATGGGGGAATCGTGCACGAGCACGTTTTTAAAGCTGGCCGCGTCCGTAAGCAACGCTGGTGTTGAGAGTTGCAGTGGTGGTAAATATGCCTGTACGCTCCCTTTTTGGAGCCTAACGCAGCCCTTCTGAGAACTATAAATACCAGCGTTGTTTAAAAGGTGCGGGGGGAAAAAACCACGCGTAGCTAACGCACCCCTTCTAACGCAAAACTCTAAATCTAGGCGTTAGTTTATTGTAGGCTAGGTTTTTTTTTTATTTTGGGGGGCTTTTTTATTTTTATAGGGCTATTAGATTAGGTGTAATTGTTTTTATTTTCAATAATTTCGTTTGTTATTTTTTGTAATTTAGTATTTTTTATTTTTTGTAATTTTATTTTTTTTAGTAGGGTTAGGTTTTTTTTCATGTGTAATTTTGTTTATTTAATTGGTAGTTTTTTTATTTTAGTATAATAGTTATGTTAGGTTAATTGTTAGTTTAAACTTAGGTTTTTTTAATTCACAGGTAAGTTTTTATTTATTTTAAGATAGGGATATTGTAATTTTAATTTAAAGTTAGGGGGTTGTTAGGTTTAGGGGTTAATAGTTTAATTTAGTTTTTTGCAATGTGGGGGGCTAGCGGTTTAGGGGTTCATAGGTTTATTTAGTGGCGTTGATGTGGGAGGCCAGAGGTTTAGGGGTTAATAACTTTTTTTTTTTTTTAAATCTTTTTATTGAGGTTAAAAGAGGTAACATTACATACATGCAATACGTCAAAGAGCATTAGTAACATCCTTAAAGAAAGATATTAATGCAAATATATAAACAAATTTGTTACATCACAAATACATTTCTATAGACATAAAAAAGACCTCACTTTTCTCTGTTAATTTAGGGATGGAAACGTTCTCCACAAATCTTAGAGGCCTACTTTGGACCTCAATTTGTAAATAATAATGAATTATATAATTAGGAAAACCCAACAAATAATAGCAGAACAATATTAGGAGAGATGCATATAATAACATAATTATGAAGTATATGGAAAATATGCTCAACATAGACATAAATACAAATAATTATATAGGTGATCTCCATTCCACATGTTCCTACGGTTATTCTAGATAGCGTATGATTAATACTAGTATCAATATTTTTGTTTACAGAATTATACCGTAGCTGTACCTCTAAGGTAGACAAGAGAGAGATAATGATCTTTTACTACACAACTACATTTAGGAGGTGTAAAATTATAATGATCTGTATCAATGGTATCTTCAGAATCCTATGCCACCCAGGGCCCTTGGGGGAGCACCAGCCTCCAACACCACTCAGACAAAGATACAAACCATACACTTTTGCAAAGGCCTACATATATTAATATAGTTATATAAGAGTTAAATGATATAGATCCTATCTCTGATCTGTTCTCCCTTGTCAACTAAATTGCCAATGAGCTCTATCAAAATATTACAGGCCAGGAAATTGAGTAACTAGGAGTAGTTCAAATGAATGTATTTCTATCAGCGCCACAATAATACCATACAAGCTATATCTGATATAGGCGGAGTCTCCCAACCAGACTCCAAAAGTTAAGAGTAAAAAGAAATGCCAAGATACAGCGCTACACTACCCTCAGATGAGGGTTGGGTTGCTAAAGATGGTGTCCACGACTAGGAGTAACTGTAAGACCGGAATAAGAACTGTGAACATATATGAATAGCTTTGAGATGAATAAATGCAGTAATAGGTGCGGTGTGTCAAGGGAAACCCGCAATATAGATCTCTGGTTAAAATCAAGAGAGGACCAGAGTACTATAAGAAAAGGGGGGGGGGAGGGGGGAGGAGGCTAGCTAATTCGCTAAATAAGACAACTTTTATAACTGTTGTAGGGCCCATTTTATTTTTTTTCCTTTTTTCTTTATATACAAGGCGGGAGATATTGGGCTTATTATAAGATATCAATTAAGTAACTAGTGGATAGGAGGTTGCGGTGAGGGTGATCTCTAAAGTATTTAAGTAACAGCTCTCATTTAAAATTAAAAGAATACCAGGATGACCAGGGCTTTATAAAATATTGTTATTTATGGACTAAACAAAACCCACGCTTGTGTTGGGTATTTACTCAAATAAAGGGTAGTACTTCCAAGCAAACAGGAGCTAATACATAAACTAGGGGGGCTTAGGTAGGGATCTTATGCAAGATATTCTCTAGTTTAGATTAATGAATTTAAGCAACACGCAGGTGCCATAAAAGTTACTACAGTAAGGATATTATCAAGGTATAGGGGTACAGAGGATAATGAGCACAACACATTGTAATTAAACCATGACTCCCCTCTAGTGGTTGAAAGTGGCTACAGCATCTTTTATCCAGAAATATTAACTTAAAGGGACAGTAAACCTTAAAAATAATGTTATATAATTCTGCACATAGTGCAGAATTATATAACATTATTTAGGTGCTATAGCCATAAACGCATTTTTTACCGTTTAATTTGCTAAAATACGGCGCTTTTACAGACCCGCTCTCTGCTCTCTGCTGAGCAGGTCTGTTATTTTTAGTCAGCGCATCGGGCCAGCTGTATAGTCACAGCCCGGCCCGACCGCGCCATAAGACTAAGTGCAGCTCGCTCCTGTCACAGGAGCGAGCTGCACTTAGTGCTATGGCGCGGTCGGGCTGGGCTGTGACTATACAGCTGGCCCGATGCGCTGACTAAAAATAACAGACCTGCTCAGCAGAGAGCGGGTCTGTAAAAGCGCCGTATTTTAGCAAATTAAACGGTAAAAAATGCGTTTATGGCTATAGCACATAAATAATGTTATATAATTCTGCACTATGTGCAGAATTATATAACATTATTTTTAAGGTTTACTGTCCCTTTAAAGAAAAATTCTGCATTGTAACTTGATATAGAATATATAACTCAAGCGATATAAGACTGCAAAGCTTAATAAAAATCAGATATAGAAACAGTTATTCCAAGTAACCTTAAAGAACCTCTAATACATGGTGTAACATAGAAACAGAATATAATAACCACAAATGTAAACTGCTAGTTTAAACTAGAATAAGGCTGTAAAGAATAGTTAGCTTTTGTTTATACCTAGCCACACATACGGCTAGATTTAGAGTTTTGTCGGTAACGACCCGCGTAGGTAACGCCGGCTTTTTTCTGGCCGCACCATAAAAATAACTCTGGTATTGAGAGTCCACATAAAGGCTGCGTTAGGCTCCAAAAAAGGAGCGTAGAGCATATTTAACGCAGCTTCAACTCTCGATACCAGAGTTGCTTACGGACGCAGCCAGCCTCAAAAACGTGCTCGTGCACGATTCCCCCATAGGAAACAATGGGGCTGTTTGAGCTGAAAAAAAACCTAACACCTGCAAAAAAGCCGCGTTCAGCTCCTAACGCAGCCCCATTGTTTGCTATGCGGAAACACTTCCTACGTCTGCACCTAACACCCTAACATGTACCCCGAGTCTAAACACCCCTAACCTTACACTTATTAACCCCTAATCTGCCGCCCCCGCTATCGCTGACACCTGCATATTATTATTAACCCCTAATCTGCCGCTCCGTAAACCGCCGCTACTTACGTTATCCCTATGTACCCCTAATCTGCTGCCCTAACATCGCCGACCCCTATATTATATTTATTAACCCCTAATCTGCCCCCCACAACGTCGCCTCCACCTGCCTACACTTATTAACCCCTAATCTCCCGAGCGGACCTGAGCGCTACTATAATAAAGTTATTAACCCCTAATCCGCCTCACTAACCCTATAATAAATAGTATTAACCCCTAATCTGCCCTCCCTAACATCGCCGACACCTAACTTCAATTATTAACCCCTAATCTGCCGACTGGAGCTCACCGCTATTCTAATAAATGTATTAACCCCTAAAGCTAAGTCTAACCCTAACACTAACACCCCCCTAAGTTAAATATAATTTACATCTAACGAAATTAATTATCTCTTATTAAATAAATTATTCCTATTTAAAGCTAAATACTTACCTTTAAAATAAACCCTAATATAGCTACAATATAAATTATAATTATATTATAGCTATTTTAGGATTAATATTTATTTTACAGGTAACTTTGTATTTATTTTAACCAGGTACAATAGCTATTAAATAGTTAAGAACTATTTAATAGCTAAAATAGTTAAAACAATTACAAATTTACCTGTAAAATAAATCCTAACCTAAGTTACAATTAAACCTAACACTACACTATCAATACATTAATTAAATACAATACCTACAAATAACTACAATGAAATAAACTAACTAAAGTACAAAAAATAAAAAAGAACTAAGTTACAAAAAATAAAAAAATATTTACAAACATAAGGAAAATCTTACAACAATTTTAAACTAATTACACCTACTCTAAGCCCCCTAATAAAATAACAAAGACCCCCAAAATAAAAAATGCCCTACCCTATTCTAAATTACTAAAGTTCAAAGCTCTTTTACCTTACCAGCCCTGAACAGGGCCCTTTGCGGGGCATGCCCCAAGAAGTTCAGCTCTTTTGCCTGTAAAAAAAAAAAAACATACAATACCCCCCCCCCCAACATTACAACCCACCACCCACATACCCCTAATCTAACCCAAACCCCCCTTAAATAAACCTAACACTAAGCCCCTGAAGATCATCCTACCTTGTCTTCACCTCACCGGGTATCACACCGATCCGTCCTGGCTCTGATATCTTCATCCAACCCAAGCGGGGGCTAGACATCCACTGAAGAAGTCCAGAAGAGGGTCCAAAGTCTTCATCCTATCCGGGAAGAAGAGTAGATCCGGACCGGCAACCATCATCTTCCAAGCGGCATCTTCTATCTTCATCCGATGAGGACCGGCTCCATCCTGAAGACCTCCACCGCGGACCCATCTTCATCCGGCGACGTCCAACTGAAGAATGACGGTTCCTTTAAGGGACGTCATCCAAGATGGCGTCCCTCGAATTCCGATTGGCTGATAGAATCCTATCAGCCAATCGGAATTAAGGTAGGAATATTCTGATTGGCTGATGGAATCAGCCAATCAGAATCAAGTTCAATCCGATTGGCTGATCCAATTGGATTGGATCAGCCAATCGGATTGATCTTGATTCTGATTGGCTGACTCCATCAGCCAATCAGAATATTCCTACCTTAATTCCGATTGGCTGTTAGAATCCTATCAGCCAATCGGAATTCGAGGGACGCCATCTTGGATGACGTCCCTTAAAGGAGCCGTCATTCTTCAGTTGGACGTCGCCGGATGAAGATGGGTCCGCGGTGGAGGTCTTCAGGATGGAGCCGGTCCTCATCGGATGAAGATAGAAGATGCCGCTTGGAAGATGATGGTTGCCGGTCCGGATCTACTCTTCTTCCCGGGTAGGATGAAGACTTTGGACCCTCTTCTGGGCTTCTTCAGTGGATGTCTAGCCCCCGCTTGGGTTGGATGAAGATATCGGAGCCAGGACGGATCGGTGTGATACCCGGTGAGGTGAAGACAAGGTAGGATGATCTTCAGGGGCTTAGTGTTAGGTTTATTTAAGGGGGGTTTGGGTTAGATTAGGGGTATGTGGGTGGTGGGTTGTAATGTTGGGGGGGGTATTGTATGGGTTTTTTTACAGGCAAAAGAGCTGAACTTCTTGGGGCATGCCCCGCAAAGGGCCCTGTTCAGGGCTGGTAAGGTAAAAGAGCTTTGAACTTTAGTAATTTAGAATAGGGTAGGGCATTTTTATTTTGGGGGTCTTTGTTATTTTATTAGGGGGCTTAGAGTAGGTGTAATTAGTTTAAAATTGTTGTAAGATTTTCCTTATGTTTGTAAATATTTTTTTATTTTTTGTACTTTAGTTAGTTTATTTCATTGTAGTTATTTGTAGATATTGTATTTAATTAATGTATTGATAGTGTAGTGTTAGGTTTAATTGTAGGTAATTGTAGATATTTTATTTAATTAAATGATAGTGTAGTGTTAGGTTTAATTGTAACTTAGGTTAGGATTTATTTTACAGGTAATTTTGTTATTATTTTAACTAGGTAACTATTAAATAGTTCTTAACTATTTAATAGCTGTTGTACCTGGTTAAAATAATTACAAAGTTACCTGTAAAATAAATATTAATCCTAAAATAGCTATAATATAATTATAATTTATATTGTAGCTATATTAGGGTTTATTTTACAGGTAAGCATTTAGCTTTAAATAGGAATAATTTATTTAATAAGAGATAATTAATTTCGTTAGATGTAAATTATATTTAACTTAGGGGGGTGTTAGTGTTAGGGTTAGACTTAGCTTTAGGGGTTAATACATTTATTAGAATAGCGGTGAGCTCCAGTCGGCAGATTAGGGGTTAATAATTGAAGTTAGGTGTCGGCGATGTTAGGGAGGGCAGATTAGGGGTTAATACTATTTATTATAGGGTTAGTGAGGCGGATTAGGGGTTAATAACTTTATTATAGTAGCGCTCAGGTCCGCTCGGCAGATTAGGGGTTAATAAGTGTAGGCAGGTGGAGGCGACGTTGTGGGGGGCAGGTTAGGGGTTAATAAATATAATATAGGGGTCGGCGATGTTAGGGCAGCAGATTAGGGGTACATAGGGATAATGTAGCTGGCGGCGGCGTGCGGACGGCAGATTAGGGGTTAATAAGTGTAGGTAGCTGGCGGCGACGTTGTGGGGGGCAGGTTAGGGGTTAATAAATATAATATAGGGGTCGGCGGTGTTAGGGGCAGCAGATTAGGGGTACATAAGTATAACGTAGGTGGCGGTCGGCAGATTAGGGGTTAAAAAAATTTAATCAAGTTGCGGCGATGTGGGGGGACCTCGGTTTAGGGGTACATAGGTAGTTTATGGGTGTTAGTGTACTTTAGGGCACAGTAGTTAAGAGCTTTATGAACCGGCGTTAGCCCAGAAAGCTCTTAACTACTGACTTTTTTTCTGCGGCTGGAGTTTTGTCGTTTGAGTTTTAACGCTCACTTCAGACACGACTCTAAATACCGGAGTTAGAAAAATCCCATTGAAAAGATAGGATACGCAATTTACGTAAGGGGATCTGCGGTATAGAAAAGTCGCGGCTGAAAAGTGAGCGTTAGACCCTTTTTTGAGTGACTCCAAATACCGGAGGTAGCCTAAAACCAGCGTTAGGAGCCTCTAACGCTGGTTTTCACAGCTACCGCCCAACTCTAAATCTAGCCGATAGAGAATAACCCCCTTCCTTTTTTTTTTCTTTTTTTCTCCTTAGTAAGTGTTCCCACTGTTAGTAAACACCAATAGTGAAGGGTTAATCCACATTTACAAGCCCACAGAGGACTAAGAGAGTTTTGAGTGATACAGTCCACTTTATCACAGTCCACCAAAAAAGAAAAAAAAAACAACAACAAAATCTAAACGATAATGAGTTACGGTAACAGTGTAAAGTTAGTTAGTTTTAGTTAGTTTAAAGGAGACCCGATACCATTCTTCACTAATTGACTGCATTAGCCTGCTTCAAAATAGGTCAAACAAAAACTAATACCATAAATGAGAGGGCGCTACTAGCTAAGGTAACCAACACACTTAATCAGTAAATCTAGCAATATCTAAAGCGAAGATTCAAACATATGCTGTCAATGTATTATTAACACCAAATATTCATCGCTTGAGACAAAAATGTCCAAAAGGATCCGGTCTGATTTTAGAATTGCTATGCAATATGAATTAATGGTTATCCATATAATGTATCTGGCCAGACATTGTTTTTCATATTTCATTGTGTATCACATTGTTTTTCATATTTCATTGTGTATTAATCAGGGAGACGTCCCTCCTATTATGCTCTTATTTTTGAAGTAAAATATTTTATACTATATGTTTGATTCATTTTATAATGTATGCTTGAATCTTCACTTTATATATTGCTAGATTTACTGATTAAGTGTGTTGGTTACCTTAGCTTGTAGCGCCCTCTCATTTATGGTATTAGTTTTTGTTTTATTTTGACCGTCTTGGGGAGATGGTAGGAGAGAGGCTTAGTTAACCTTTAGATTTTAGCACTGTAAGTTTTGTATTCTCCAGTTCAAAATAGGTCAAAGACAGCCCATGACCTAGCGATAATCCTTCACACTGGCACCCCTGGTTTTCAAAGTCAAAACGTTGCATCTACCACACAGCACATCTTCAGCTCATGCATATGTCGCCACCGCATTAGGCCCAGCTCCGCCACCACAAAGCAGAGGGAGAACTCTCCAGACATGGTCACCGCCTGCGGAAGCCACGCACATCGTGCTTGAAGGTAGGTTATGTAGCAAGGTTGGATTCCTCGGAAAACATAGCAGGTTTATATCCTATCTGGAAACAGAATTAGCAGCAGGGCAGCCCTTAGTTCCAATGACCCATTTTAGCCAGTCACTGCGGTAATAGGAAAGAACATCCCTCTGCCCTAGGGGAACAAGATAATTGCACAAGATCTCGGAGGCCGGCACAGCAACACAGTCACTCTGGTAAATGTTAGGATCTCTAGGGATCAGTCAGGGCGACTTGACGATCGGCTGACTGTGTAGTTTTGTCTTTTCCCACCACTCACGTAGAACCAGCTCTAGGCTAGCAAAACGTTCTTGTAGGAGCTGCGTCACAGCCAGCCTCCAGTTATCCAAGGCCTCCATCACAACTTGACTTCTGGGCTTCTTACAGAGCTAACAAAAACGTCCATCCAAGAGCTCCCAATATCTCCAGAAATGCTGAATATAAAAGAGTCCCCTTATTTTAGATGCCAATAATCATTAATTATAACATGAGAGCTAGGAGCTCTTTGCACACACGTCTGGATCATTTGCTAGTTGACTCCGCCCCAGGGGTTAATAACTTTATTTAGTGGTGGCGATGTCGGGAAGCGGCAGAATAGCGGTTAATAACTTTTATTAGTGGCGGCGATGTTGGGAGCTGGCAGATTAGGGGTTAATAACTTTTATTAGTGGCGGCGATGTTGGGAGCTGGCAGATTATGGGTTAATAACTTTATTATAGTGTTTTGTGATGCAGGAGGGCAGTGGAATAGGGGTTAGTAACTTTTATTAGTGGTGGCGATGTCGGGGAGCAGCAGAATAGGGGTTAATAACTTTTATTAGTGGTGGCGATGTCGGGGAGCAGCAGAATAGGGGTTAATAACTTTTATTAGTGGCGGCGATGTCAAGAGCTGGCAGATTAGGGGGTTAATAACTTTATTATAGTGTTTTGTGATGCAGGAGGGCAGCGGAATAGGGGTTAATAGGTAGTTTATGGGTGTTAGTGTACTTTGTAACATTTTAGTTATGAGTTTTGTGTAGCATTTTTGTTGTGCAAAACTCATTCTGGTCTCAGATGGCGGAACGGATCATGTCGGTATAGACTGGAACGCAAGCATTTTAGCCTCACCGCACAACCTGTAATACCGGCGCTATGGAAATCCCACGTGCAGGATTGACATTGTGTTACAGGCTAAAATGCTTGTGGTATAGCTATACCGACAAGACTCGTATGGGCTGTGTTACGTCTTTTTACGCTGAAATTTACATTTTTTCAGCGTTAAAACCGTAACGCAAAACTCGTAATCTAGGTGATAATTACTTAATCCATATAAAAGGCTGCCTCATCATTAGCAATTGCACTATTGTGAGAAACATTCACTATTATCAGTTAAAGGAACTGAACAGAAAAGTTTACACTATGTAAGCACGCTTGTGAGACCCTTGTGTAAATAACTGCTACAAGGGAGGGGAGTGAGCAAGTTAGAGCGCTTTATTTTAAAACTTGCAGCAGTTATTTACTCCAATAGAATTAATTATATTTGATATCTGACCACAGTTGACTCGATCCTGATATCATATCAGGGATATTATAAAGTAACTTTAGAAGCGATGATTGCACAAAACTTATACCTAGCAACCACAAGTAATATTATTGTATGGCGGTACAGCCTAACAGACATTTCGTGCAGAACTTAATGAATGGTATTAAATCGTGTGATTAAAAGTTCCCTATTATATAAGACATGCTAACATACAGGTCACCTAAACCTACAGATATTTCACACTAGTCTGCTTAGACTCACAGAAAGTGCGCTGATCTTGCAGTGATAATTTAATTTGTATATAGACCATTGGCAACAATGTATCTACATAAAACACTAAGTATAAGCCAATATCAAGTGTCTATTTACATAATATATAGCAACTGGTATCAGTGTGGTGAAAACAGCTACTTTGTGAGAAACAACAGTGAATAATACGTACTACCTCTGACGTATTCAAACTGCTACCAGCATACACTTAGAGGATATATCTACTGTTATAAGTATATTGATTCTATTGTTACTGTCAGTTAGCAACTCATTATTATTAGTGGATTGTATTACATGCATAGAAAAGTTGCCTATACCTATTTACAGGCACAGTAACTGCTTATACAGTGATCATATCTAGAATATATAACCGGGTTCATTACTGCTAGCATTTTAGTTTTAATTTACCCATTTTTAATACTACTCTAATAATGTTTTATGTTTTAATTGTTCTATGATGCCAATACCCTAGTTACTATATGCTAACAAGGGTCTCACAAGAGTGCTTATATAATAACTTTTCTGTTCAGTTCCTTTAACTGATAATAGAGAATGTTGTTCCATTGATACATAACACCTTCTTACTACTGTATATACGATATTGTTAGGCCAGAAAAACCTAATGAGAACAGTAATAGACTAATATTATTAAAAGCTTCTGTGTAGCATTATACAAGTATGAATTATCCAACTGCCAAAAGTTAATTGGCAACTGCCCTTATTAGTAAAGGGAATACAATATGTTATGCCTATGCATATACTAATATACAGTATATAGAGATATATGTAGAACTATATTAGTGTTGGATACCCAGTGAGGAGGTACTGAGGAATATTACAAATAGAGAATGAAGCACCCGCAAAGCACTCAAGAAAGTAATATCTCCTACCCACATATCACATAGGGAAAATAATAAAACAACTTTTATTGGCAATATATAAAACAGTTTAATATCAATTAAATGAAAAATAAAGACTGATAAATTCAATTATCCTGAAACATATTATACATATATCGCACCCGAACAAGCACAATATGGGTAACTGTCCCCATTGCACTGTGTGACACGAGTCAAAAAAATCCCTCAAAATAACTGCGACTCTTAAATCTCCACATAGGGAGCAAAAGGGATCGGCAATCTAGTATCCTCTCACGTCACCTCACTGCATTTATTTAAAAATGGCTGGGTATTCCTGTGCTAGCTCCGCTGTAGAAAAATATCCATAAACAAAGCAACACATTAGTGATATAACATCAGTCCCATAAACTACAGGACCCAAACTCACCAGAAAAGTCTGACACACATTTCGTAAACCAGTTTTTTCAAAGTGAGTAAGGCCAGTAGAGTGCTTGGTTATATAGGTAGATGTATCTGCAGCAGGAATTGTAAGTATTGCAGTGAGTAAGGCCAGTAAAGTGCTTGGTTGTATAGGTAGGGGTATCTGCAGCAGGAATAGTAAGTATTGCATTGTGTAAGGTCAGTAGAGTGCTTGGTTGTATAGGTAGCGGTATCTGCAGCAGGAATATTTAGTATTGCAGTGAGTAAGGCCAGTAGAGTGCTTGGTTGTATAGGTAGGGGTATCTGCAGCAGGAATAGTAAGCATTGCAGTGAGTAAGGCCAGTAAAGTGCTTGGTTGTATTGGTAGGGGTATCTGCAGCAGGAATAGTAAGTATTGCAGTGAGTAAGGCCAGTAGAGTGCTTGGTTGTATAGGTAGCAGTATCTGCAGCAGTAATAGTAAGTACTGCAGTGAGTAAGGCCAGTAGAGTGCTTGGTTATATAGGTAGTTGTATCTGCAGCAGGAATAGTAAGTATTGCAGTGAGTAAGGCCAGTAAAGTGCTTGGTTGTATAGGTAGCGTTATCTGCAGCAGGAATAGTAAGTATTGCAGTGAGTAAGGCCAGTAAAGTGCTTGGTTGTATAGGTAGCGTTATCTGCAGCAGGAATAGTAAGTATTGCAGTGAGTAAGGCCAGTAAAGTGCTTGGTTGTATAGGTAGTTGTATCTGCAGCAGGAATGGTAAGTATTGCAGTGAGTAAGGCCAGTAGAGTGCTTGGTTGTATAGGTAGCCGTATCTGCAGCAGGAATAGTAAGTACTGCAGTGAGTAAGGCCAGTAAAGTGCTTGGTTGTATAGGTAGCGTTATCTGCAGCAGGAATAGTAAGTATTGCAGTGAGTAAGGCCAGTAAAGTGCTTGGTTGTATAGGTAGTTGTATCTGCAGCAGGAATGGTAAGTATTGCAGTGAGTAAGGCCAGTAGAGTGCTTGGTTGTATAGGTAGCCGTATCTGCAGCAGGAATAGTAAGTACTGCAGTGAGTAAGGCCAGTAGAGTGCTTGGTTATATAGGTAGTTGTATCTGCAGCAGGAATAGTAAGTATTGCAGTGAGTAAGGCCAGTAAAGTGCTTGGTTGTATAGGTAGCGTTATCTGCAGCAGGAAAAGTAAGTATTGCAGTGAGTAAGGCCAGTATAGTGCTTGATTTTATAGGGTAGAGATATCTGCAGCAGGAATAGTAAATATTGCAGTGAGAAAGGCCAGTAAAATGCTTGATTGTATAGGTAGCAGTATCTGCAGCAGGAATAGTAAGTATTGCAGTGAGTAAGGCCATTAAAATGCTTGGTTGTATAGGTAGCAGTATCTTCAGCAGGAATAGTAAGTACTGCAGTGAGTAAGGCCAGTAGAATGCTTGGTTATATAGGCAGATGTATCTGCAGCAGGAATTGTAAGTTTTGCAGTGAGTAAGGCCAGTAAAGTGCTTGGTTGTATAGGTAGGGGTATCTGCAGCAGGAATAGTAAGTATTGCAGTGAGTAAGGTCAGTAGAGTGCTTAGTTGTATAGTAGCGGTATCTGCAGCAGGAATAGTAAGTGTTGCAGTGAGTAAGGCCAGTAGAGTGCTTGGTTGTATAGGTAGTGGTATCTGCAGCAGAAATATTAAGAAATGCAGTGAGTAAGGCCAGTAGAGTGCTTGGTTATATAGGTAGTGGTATCTGCAGCAGGAATAGTAAGAAATGCAGTGAGAAAGCCAGTAGAGTGCTTGGTTGTATAGGTAGCAGTATCTGCAGTAGGAATAGTAAGTATTGCAGTGAGTAAGGCCAGTAGAGTGCTTGGTTGTATAGGTAGCAGTATCTGCAGTAGGAATAGTAAGTATTGCAGTGAGTAAGGCCAGTAGAGTGCTTGGTTTTATAGGAAGCAGTATCTGCAGCAGGAATAGTGAGTAAGGCCAGTAGAGTGCTTGGTTGTATAGGTAGCAATATCTGCAGCAGGAATAGTAAGTATTGCAGTGAGTATAGGTAGCTGTATCTGCAGCAGGAATAGTAAGTATTGCAGTGAGTAAGGTCAGTAGAGTGCTTAGTTGTATAGTAGCGGTATCTGCAGCAGGAATAGTAAGTGTTGCAGTGAGTAAGGCCAGTAGAGTGCTTGGTTGTATAGGTAGTGGTATCTGCAGCAGAAATATTAAGAAATGCAGTGAGAAAGCCAGTAGAGTGCTTGGTTGTATAGGTAGAGGTATCTGCAGCAGGAATAGTAAGTATTGCAGTGAGTAAGGTTAGTAGAGTGCTTGCTTGTATAGGTAGAGGTATCTGCAGCAGGAATAGTAAGTATTGCAGTGAGTAAGGCCAGTAGAGTGCTTGGTTGTATAGGAAGTGGTATCTGCAGTAGGAATAGTAAGTATTGCAGTGAGTAAGGCCAGTAGAGTGCTTGATTGTATAGGTAGCGGTATCTGTAGCAGGAATAGTAAGTATTGCAGTGAGTAAGGTAAGTAGAGTGCTTGCTTGTATAGGTAGCAATATCTGCAGCTGGAATAGTAAGCATTACAGTGAGTAAGGCCAGTAGAGTGCTTGGTTGTATAGGTAGATGTATCTGCAGCAGGAATAGTAAGTATTACAGCGAGTAAGGCCAGTAGAGTGCTGGGTTGTAAAGGTAGACATATCTGCAGCAGGGATGATATTTAATGCAGTGAGTAAGGCCAGTAGAGTGCTTAGTTGTATAGTAGCGGTATCTGCATCAGGAATAGTAAGTATTGCGGTGAGTAAGGCCAGTAGAGTGATTGGTTGTATAGGTAGCGGTATCTGCATCAGGAATAGTAAGTATTGCAGTGAGTAAGGCCAGTAGAGTGCTTGGTTGTATAGGTAGCAATTTCTGCAGCAGGAATAGTAAGTATTGCAGTGAGTAAGGTCAGTAGAGTGCTTAGTTGTATAGTAGCGGTATCTGCAGCAGGAATAGTAAGTGTTGCAGTGAGTAAGGCCAGTAGAGTGCTTGGTTATATAGGTAGCGGTATCTGCAGCAGGAATAGTGAGTAAGGCCAGTAGAGTGCTTGGTTGTATAGGTAGCAATATCTGCAGCAGGAATAGTAAGTATTGCAGTGAGTATAGGTAGCTGTATCTGCAGCAGGAATAGTTAGTATTGCAGTGAGTAAGGTCAGTAGAGTGCTGGCTTATATAGGTAGTGGTATCTGCAGCAGGAATAGTAAGAAATGCAGTGAGTAAAGCCAGTAGAGTGCTTGGTTGTATAGGTAGAGGTATCTGCAGCAGGAATATTTAGTATTGCAGTGAGTAAGGCCAGTAGAGTGATTGGTTGTATAGGTAGCGGTATCTGCAGCAGGAATAGTAAGTGTTGCAGTGAGTAAGGCCAATAGAGTGCTTGGTTGTATAGGTAGTGGTATCTGCAGCAGAAATATTAAGAAATGCAGTGAGTAAGGCCTGTAGAGTGCTTGGTTATATAGGTAGCGGTATCTGCAGCAGGAATAGTGAGTAAGGCCAGTAGAGTGCTTGGTTGTATAGGTAGCAATATCTGCAGCAGGAATAGTAAGTATTGCAGTGAGTAAGGTCAGTAGAGTGCTTGCTTATATAGGTAGTGGTATCTACTGGCTTTACTCACTGCATTTCTTACTATTCCTGCTGCAGATACCACTACCTATACAAGCAAGCACTCTACTGGCTTTACTCACTGCAATACTTACTATTCCTGCTGCAGATACCTCTACCTATACAAGCAAGCACTCTACTGGCTTTACTCACTGCATTTCTTACTATTCCTGCTGCAGAGTGCTTGCTTGTATAGGTAGAGGTATCTGCAGCAGGAATAGTAAGTATTGCAGTGAGTAAGGTCAGTAGAGTGCTTAGTTGTATAGGTAGCAGTATCTGCAGCAGGAATTGTAAATATTGCAGTGAGTAAGGCCAGTAGAGTGCTTGGTTGTATAGGTAGCAGTATCTGCAGCAGGAATAGTAAGTATTGCAGTGAGTAAGGCCAGTAGAGTGCTTGGTTGTATAGGTAGCCATATCTGCAGCAGGAATATTTAGTTTTGCAGTGAGTAAGGCCAGTAGAGTGCTTGGTTGTATAGGTAGCGGTATCTGCAGCAGGAATAGTAAGTATTGCAGTGAGTAAGGTTAGTAGAGTGCTTGCTTGTATAGGTAGAGGTATCTGCAGCAGGAATAGTAAGTATTGCAGTGAGTAAGGCCAGTAGAGTGCTTGGTTGTATAGGAAGCGGTATCTGCAGTAGGAATAGTAAGTATTGCAGTGAGTAAGGCCAGTAGAGTGCTTGATTGTATAGGTAGCGGTATCTGCAGCAGGAATAGTAAGTATTGCAGTGAGTAAGGTTAGTAGAGTGCTTGCTTGTATAGGTAGCAATATCTGCAGCAGGAATAGTAAGTATTGCAGTGAGTAAGGCCAGTAGAGTGCTTGGTTTTATAGGAAGCAGTATCTGCAGCAGGAATAGTGAGTAAGGCCAGTAGAGTGCTTGGTTGTATAGGTAGCGGTACCTGCAGCAGGAATGGTATTTAATGCAGTGAGTAAGATCAGTACAGTGCTTGGTTATATAGGCAGATGTATCTGCAGCAGGAATCGTAAGTATTGTAGTGAGTAAGGTCAGTAGAGTGCTTGCCTGTATAGGTAGCGGTATCTGCTGCTGGAATAGTAAGTATTACAGCAAGTAAGGCCAGTAGAGTGCTTGGTTGTAAAGGTAGACATATCTGCAGCAGGGATGGTATTTAATGCAGTGAGTAAGGCCAGTAGAGTGCTTAGTTGTATAGTAGCGGTATCTGCAGCAGGAATAGTAAGTATTGCGGTGAGTAAGGCCAGTAGAGTGATTGGTTGTATAGGTAGAGGTATCTGCAGCAGGAATAGTGAGTAAGGCCAGTAGAGTGCTTGGTTGTATAGGTAGCAATATCTGCAGCAGGAATAGTAAGTATTGCAGTGAGTATAGGTAGCCGTATCTGCAGCAGGAATAGTAAGTATTGCAGTGAGCAAGGTCAGTAGAGTGCTTAGTTGTATAGTAGCGGTATCTGCAGCAGGAATAGTAAGTGTTGCAGTGAGTAAGGCCAGTAGAGTGCTTGGTTGTATAGGTAGTGGTATATGCAGCAGAAATATTAAGAAATGCAGTGAGTAAGGCCAGTAGAGTGCTTGGTTATATAGGTAGTGGTATCTGCAGCAGGAATAGTGGGTAAGGCCAGTAGAGTGCTTGGTTGTATAGGTAGCAATATCTGCAGCAGGAATAGTAAGTATTGCAGTGAGTATAGGTAGCTGTATCTGCAGCAGGAATAGTAAGTATTGCAGTGAGTAAGGTCAGTAGAGTGCTTGCTTATGTAGGTAGTGGTATCTGCAGCAGGAATAGTATGAAATGCAGTGAGTAAAGCCAGTAGAGTGCTTGGTTGTATAGGTAGAGGTATCTGCAGCAGGAATAGTAAGTATTGCAGTGAGTAAGGCCAGTAGAGTGCTTTCTTATATAGATATGGGGAATCTGCAGCAGGAATAGTAAGTATTGCAGTGAGTAAGGTCAGTAGAGTGTTTGGTTGTATAGGTAGTGGTATCTGCAGCAGGAATATTTAGTATTGCAGTGAGTAAGGCCAGTAGAGTGCTTGGTTGTATAGGTAACAATGTCTGCAGCAGGAATAGCAAGTATTGCAGGGAGTAAGGACAGTAGAGTGCTTGGTTGCATAGGTATGGTATCTGAAGCAGAAATAGTAAGTACTGCAGTGAGTAAAGCCAGTAGAGTGCTTGGTTGTATAGGTAACAATGTCTGCAGCAGGAATAGCAAGTATTGCAGGGAGTAAGGTCAGTAGAGTGCTTGGTTGCATAGGTATGGTATCTGAAGCAGAAATAGTAAGTACTGCAGTGAGTAAGGCCAGTAGAGTGCTTGGTTGTATAGGTAACAATGTCTGCAGCAGGAATAGCAAGTATTGCAGGGAGTAAGGTCAGTAGAGTGCTTGGTTGCATAGGTATGGTATCTGAAGCAGAAATAGTAAGTACTGCAGTGAGTAAGGCCAGTAGAGTGCTTGATAGTATAGGTAGTGGTATCTGCAGCAGGAATAGTAAGTATTGCAGTGAGTAAGGTCAGTAGAGTGCTTGATAGTATAGGTAGCAATATTTGCAGCAGGAATAGTAAGTATTGCAGTGAGTAAGGTCAGTAGAGTTCTTGGTTGTATAGGTAGAGGTATCTGCAGCAGGAATAGTAAGTATTGCAGTGAGTATAGGTAGCCATATCTGCAGCAGGAATAGTAAGTATTGCAGTGAGTAAGGCCAGTAGAGTACAGTCCAAGTGGTACAGCACGGTGGAGACGACAAACAAAGCTGTGACTGAACTTCGTTCTGTGCTGGAGGCACGCAAACGTACCAAGTTCCTACGTGATGAGGAGGATTACTCACTGGGGACAGTGTATTGTTGGAGATCGGAACAGACCGGAAATGACGTCAGAGGAGCTTCCGTTTATCGGAGACGGAGGTACAACAGACGCCGCTATGGCGGAACACCTAATACGAGCCAAGACCTGGGGTCCTTGACGGGGGACTCAGAGACAGACACAAGGTCAGACGTGGGGGCCGGAGACACAAGCGCAGCACCACGCAGGAGCGACCGGAACAGACGGGGAGCAAGGGTGAATCATTAGTTTTTAATTTATCACAGGTACAGATTACAGAGACTGAATCGTCACTGTTACAACGTGGACTTTCCTTTTGCCCTTTTTCTAAATGTGATTTGTTTTGAGATAGAAAAAGATCTGTTTAAGTTTTTTAGATCGCTTAAATTGAAGTCTATGTTTTCTAATGATTGTTATATTGATAAACCTGTTAATGATGTAGTCAATTCGAGTGAGTTACACCTTAAAAATCGGAGTCTTAAAGTTAAGAGCAAATATATGCCTTCAAATTATGATCATAGCATTGATATTTATTCAAAATTGGTATTGGATGATGTTAAAAATCTACAGAATAAAGTACAGAAAAAGATAAAGACAAACAAACATGTAGACTCGTATGGCCATAACGGGTGCCTATTAGATAATGGGTTCATAAAAGCTTTAAAAGCTTTACAAACAAATAAAAATGTTATTTTAAAATCTGCAGACAAGGGCGGAGCAACAGTTCTTCTTGACAAAGATTATTATGTGAAAGAGATTAAGTCCCAATTATCGGATGGTGAGGTTTACCAATGTTTACCATATAATCCTATTTTTAACATTGAAATTAATAATAAGGTCCTATATGCCTTTAAGAATGGTTTCATTGGTAAAAAGGAAATTATGTTTCTATCTCGTTAATATGCACAAACACCTGTATTATACACCTTACCTAAGGTTCACAAAAATTTACAGGCCCCCCCCCCCCCGGATCGCCCTATTATCTCTAGTATGAATTCTGTATGTTCCAACATTTCAATTTATCTAGATCATATTTTAAGACCTTTTGTAGAACTATCTAGCTCTTATATAAAGGACACAAGCAACTTTTTGGTTAAATTAAGTGACTTAAATATTGCCACTGATAAAAGTATTTTATACACCTTAGATGTATTGAGCCTATACACCTCCATAACACACGCATCTGGCATAGGAGCAGTGAAAAAGGTTTTGCAACAATTCAGCACGTTTAATAGCTGCCAGATAGATTTTGTTTAGAACTTCTTGAAATTGTGCTCAAATGTAACTACTTCTTATTCCAAGATGAATTTTATATTCAAAAGCAGGGTACGGCTATGGGGTCCAATGTCGCCCCAAAATACGCAAATATATTCATGAACATGATTCAGGATAAATTCGTTTTTGAGAACGATCTCTTCATTCTATGTGGAGCCACCTGGTGGCGCTGCATAGATGATATATTTGGTGTGTGGTTGGGCGACATTGGATCCCTATGGGATTTTGTTAATCAGTTAAACAGTGCAACTACACACATAAAGTTTTCATTAAAATATAGTGAGGAAAGTATCAAGTTCTTGGATACTAAAGTTTACAAATTAGGTAATAATTTTGGAACAGATCTTTATACAAAGTCCACAGATAAAAATAGCCTGCTTCATTTTGATAGCTTTCACCCTGAATCACTTAAAGGGACACTGTACCCAAAATTTTTCTTTCGTGATTCAGATTGAGCATGAAATTTTAAGCAACTTTCTAATTTACTCCTATTATCAAATTTTCTTCATTCTCTTGGTATCTTTATTTGAAATGCAAGAATGTAAGTTTAGATGCCGGCCCATTTTTGGTGAACAACCTGGGTTGTCCTTGCTGATTGGTGGATAAATTCATCCACCAATAAAAATGTGCTGTCCAGAGTACTGAAACCAAAAAAAAGCTTAGATGCCTTATTTTTCAAATAATGATAGCAAGAGAACGAAGAAAAATTGATAATAGGAGTAAATTAGAAAGTTGCTTAAAATTGCATGCTCTTTCTGAATTACAAAAGAAAAAATTTGGGTTCAGTGTCCCTTTAAGAGGTCATTGCCTCACAGTAAACTCCTTAGAGTGAGGAGAATTGTATCAGATGATAGTCTGGTTAGGCAGAGACTGAACCAGATGGGTGACAAGTTTAAAGTGAGGGGTTATCCCACAGGGCTAGTTGACAAAGAGATTGAAGAGGTAGCAACATTGCCACGCAATAGTTTGCTTGCGACATCGAAACCTAAAGTTAAGATGAAGTCCAAACAGGATCGTGTTGTTTTTGTTACAAAATTGAATGCATTAAGTAACAATATTAATTCTATTCTTAGGAAACATTGGCACATTTTGAGTAAATGCAATCCCCTTGTGACTGAATTTCAGTCAGGTTTTATGCCGGCCTATAAGAGAAGTAAGAACCTCAGGGATAGATTGATTAAGGCTGATATAGGTACTTCAAAAACTAAAGTACAGAGTTATATCTCAGAAAAGAATATGGGGTGCTATCCATGTTTAGGCTGTGCGAGTTGTAACAGTATGGTAAAAGGTAAAAAAATTTATCACCCACGCACTGGCAAAAAATACAATATTAGGGGTTTATTCACATGTAACACTACTTTTGCCATATATATGATTAAATGCCCATGTGGGCGGAGCTATATCGGAGAGACCACTAGGATGGTCCGTGAGAGAATATGTGAACATAGGTCTGACATCAGGAAAAGTAAGATAACAAATCCAGTAGCAGAACATTTTATTCAGGCAGGTCACAGTATATGCCAACTTAGGTTTCAAATTATCGATCACATTAGTATACCAAGAAGGGGAAGAAATAGAGAACTTTTTTTAAAACAGAAGGAGGTATTTTGGATTAATAAATTGGAAACTATGGCCTAGATTTGGAGTTTTGTCGGTAAAGACCCGCGTAGCTAACGCCGGCTTTTTTCTGGCCGCACCATAAAAATAACTCTAGTATTGAGAGTCCACATAAAGGCTGCGTTAGGCTCCAAAAAAGGAGCGTAGAGCATATTTAACGCAGCTTCAACTCTCGATACCAGAGTTGCTTACGCAAGCGGCCAGCCTCAAAAACGTGCTCGTGCACGATTCCCCCATAGGAAACAATGGAGCTGTTTGAGCTGGAAAAAAAAACTAACCCCTGCAAAAAAGCCGCGTTCAGCTCCTAACGCAGCCCTATTGTTTGCTATGCGGAAACACTTCCTACGCCTGCACCTAACACTCTAACATGTACCCCGAGTCTAAACACCCCTAACCTTACACTTATTAACCCCTACTCTGCCGCCCCCGCTATCGCTGACCCCTGCATATTATTATTAACCCCTAATCTGCCGCTCCGTAAACCGCCGCTACTTACATTATCCCTATGTACCCCTAATCTGCTGCCCTAACATCCCCGGGCACAGATTAGGGGTACATAAGTATAACGTAGGTGGCGGTCGGCAGATTAGGGGTTAAAAAAATGTAATCGAGTGTCGGCGATGTGGGGGGACCTCGGTTTAGGGGTACATAGGTAGTTTATGGGTGTTAGTGTACTTTAGAGCACAGTAGTTAAGAGCTTTATAAACCGGCGTTAGCCCAGAAAGCTCTTAACTACTGACTTTTTTCCTGCGGCTGGAGTTTTGTCGTTAGATGTCTAACGCTCACTTCAAACACGACTCTAAATACCTGAGTTAGAAAAATCCCATTGAAAAGATAGGATACGCAATTTACGTAAGGGGATCTGCGGTATAGAAAAGTCGCGGCTGAAAAGTGAGCGTTAGACCCTATTTTGAGTGACTCCAAATACCGGAGGTAGCCTAAAACCAGAGTTAGGAGCCTCTAACGCTGGTTTTCACGGCTAACGCCAAACTCCAAATCTAGGCCCAAGTTTCCTAATGGAATAAATAAAGAATATGACCTATCTGTTTTTCTTTGAATTGTATAGGATTTGTAACTACGAGTTTCTGTATCTGATATTCTGCACTGTTGTTATTTTGCAACAATGTATAATTGATTTTATATATATGCACTTTTGTATGCTTGTCACTAGATCATCCTTTTTCAGTCAGGTTACACTGCAGGAATATTTGTGACTTCACAGTTAAAAAGTTAATTGGTAGGTGTGGTTCTTTAACCCCCATCCCTATATTAAGGTGTGTTACCTGCATTTATGTATTGACATGACTAAGGACTAGAGGTCCGAAACGTTGTCTTTTATTCTTTGAATATCCCAATAAAGATGGAAACTTTTGCATAATTGGTGAGTGCTGCTGCCTTCTTTGGACTGGAAGGCCAGTAGAGTGCCTGTTGTATAGTCAGCGGTATCTGCAGCAGGAATAGTAAGTAATGCAGTGAGTAAGGTCAGTAGAGTGCTTGGTTGTATAGGCAGAGGTATCTGCATCAGGAATAGTAAGTATTGCAGTAAGTAAGGTCAGTAAAGTGCTTGGTTGTATAGGTAGCAGTATCTGCATCAGGAATAGTAAGTAATGCAGTGAGTAAGGTCAGTAGAGTGCCTGTTGTATAGTCAGCGGTATCTGCAGCAGGAATAGTAAGTAATGCAGTGAGTAAGGTCAGTAGAGTGCTTGGTTGTATAGGTAGCGGTATCTGCAGCAGGAATAGTAAGTAATGCAGTGAGTAAGGTCAGTAAAGTGCTTGGTTGCATAGGCAGAGGTATCTGCAGCAGGAATAGTAAGTAATGCAGTGAGTAAGGTCAGTAGAGTGCTTGGTTGTATAGGCAGAGGTATCTGCAGCAGGAATAGTAAGTACTGCAGTAAATAAGGCCAGAAGAGTTCTTGGTTGTATAGGTAGCAGTATCTGCATCAGGAATAGTAAGTATTGCAGTGAGTAAGGCCAGAAGAGTTCTTGGTTGTATAGGTAGCAGTATCTGCAGCAGGAATAGTAAGTATTGCAGTAAGTAAGGTCAGTAAAGTGCTTGGTTGTATAGGTAGCAGTATCTGCATCAGGAATAGTAAGTATTGCAGTGAGTAATGTCAGTAGAGTGCTTGGTTGTACAGGTAGTGGTATCTGCAGCAGAAATAGTAAGTTTTGCAGTGAGTAAGGCCAGTAGAGTGCTTGGTTGTATAGGTAGCCGTATCTGCAGCAGGAATAGTAAGTATTGCAGTGAGTAAGGTCAGTAGAGTGCTTGGTTGTATAGGTAGAGTTATCTGAAGCAGGAATAGTAAGTATTGCAGTGAGTAAGGCCAGTAGAGTGCTTGGTTGTATAGGTAGAGTTATCTGAAGCAGGAATAGTAAGTATTGCAGTGAGTAAGGCCAGTAGAGTGCTTGGTTGTATAGGTAGAGTTATCTGAAGCAGGAATAGTAAGTATTGCAGTGAGTAAGGCCAGTAGAGTGCTTGGTTGTATAGGTAGCCGTATCTGCAGCAGGAATAGTAAGTATTGCAGTGAGTAAGGTCAGTAGAGTGCTTGGTTGTATAGGTAGAGTTATCTGCAGCAGGAATAGTAAGTAATGCAGTGAGTAAGGCCAGTAGAGTGCTTGGTTGTATAGGTAGAGTTATCTGAAGCAGGAATAGTAAGTATTGCAGTGAGTAATGTCAGTAGAGTGCTTGGTTGTATAGGTAGCCGTATCTGCAGCAGGAATAGTAAGTACTGCTGTGAGTAAGGCCAGTAGAGTGCTTGGTTGTATAGGTAGCAGTATCTACATCAGGAATAGTAAGTACTGCAGTGAGTAAGGTCAGTAGAATGCTTGGCTATATAGGTAGCGGTATCTGCAGCAGGAATAGTAAGTACTGCAAGGAGTAAGATGGTAACCACAAACACTGTAGAGGACTTCAAGAATGTGTGGGATAAGTATAAGACTCTCTATACTAACTAATACATGCGATAAACACAAGGCTATACTACATACTAATTAATGCCTGGGATAAGCAAATGGCTATCCTACGTACTAATTAATGTCTGGGATAAGCATAAGGCTAGCCTACATACTAATTAATGCCTGGGATAAGCATAAGGCTATCCTACATACTAATTAATGCCTTGGATACACATTAGGTTATCCTACATACTAATTAATTCCTGGGATAAACATAAAGTGATGGTAAACTCTCCCCTTTTTAAAATCAGATCTGGAATGTAAGCGCTATTTTAGATGGAGTTTAATTCATTAGCTGTAATGAAGATGCAGTATAACTTACTTTTTATTATAGATATGAAATTCAAATACTGCATGCTCCTCCGCCCACTTCAAAAGTAAAATTTTCTGTGAGCTAACAGATTGAATTGCTGTCCAATCAGCGCTCTCCCCATATGGCACTTTTGTTGTAGCTAGAGCATTGATTGGAGAGTAATTCAATCATTTAGCTGACAGGAAAATTGACTTTTGAAGTGGGTGGTGTAACGTGGGGTATTTGAATTTCATATCTATATTAATAACTAAGTTATAGTGCATCTTCATTACAGCTAATGAATTAAACTCCATCTAAAATAGCGCTTACATTCCAGATCTGATTTTAAAAAGGGGAGAGTTTACCATCACTTAAGGATATCCTACATACTAATTAATGCCTGGGATAAGCATATGACTATCCAACATACTAACTAATGCCTGGGATAAGCACACGGCTATCCTACATACTAATTATTGCCTGTGATAATCATAAGGCTATCCTGGATACTATTTTCTGCCTGGGATAAGCATAAGGCTATCCTACATAATATTTAATGCCTGGGATAAGCAAAAGGCTATACTACATACTAAGTAATGCCTGGGATACGCATTAGGTTATCCTACATACTAATTAATGCCTGGGATAAACATAAGGCTATCCTACATACTAATTAATGCCTGGGATGAGCATAAGGCTATCCTACATACTAATTAATGCCTGGGATAAGCATACGGCTATCCTATATACTAATTAATGCTTGGGATAAGCATAAGGCTATCCTATATACTAATTGATGTCTGGGATAAGCATAAAGCTATCCTACATACTAATTAATGCCTGGGATAAGCATAAGGCTATCCAACGTACTAATTAATGCCTGGGATAAGCACAAGGCTATTCTACATATTAATCAATGCCTGGGCTAAGCATAAGGCTATCTTATGTACTAATTAATGCCTGGGATAAGCATAAGGCTATCCTACGTACTAATTAATGCATGGGATAAGCACAAGGCTATCCTACATATTAATTAATGCCTGGGCTAAGCATAAGGCTATATTATGTACTAATTAATGCCTGGGATAAGTATAAGGCTATCCTACATACTAATTAATGACTGGGATAAGCATAAGGCTATCCTATATACTAATTAATGCCTGAGATAAGCATAAGGCTATCCATACGTACTAATTAATGCCTGGGATAAGCATAAGGATATCCTACATACTAATTAATGCCTGGGATAAGCATAAGGCTATCCTACATACTAATTAATGCCTGTGATAAGCATAAGGCTATCCTACATACTAATTAATGCCTGGGATAAGCATAAGGGTATGCTACATACTAATTAATGTCTGATATAAGCATAAGGCTATCCTACATACTAATTAATGCCTGGGATAAGCATAAGTCTATCCTATGTACTTGTTATTAATGCCTGGACTAAGCATAAGGCTATCCTACTTACTAATGACTGGGAAAAGCATAAGGCTATCCTACAAACTAAATAAACATTTAGGACATTGTGGGCAGACTTGCAGACTGGTCGTTAAGGGTTTTCTTGGGTATAATAGTGTGGGTCCCGTCGTAAACAGCGAGACCACACTACTAAAAATTAAATCCCCATAGATAGGGGGTTAATCTATCTTTATTTCAGAGAGATAGAACTGTAATACTGAGTGACAGAACTATGACAACTGAGTGATAGAGTTATAATAACAGAATTTATACTTATAGATACATTTATTTCCTTTGGGCTGATCAGAGTCCATAGCTTCATAACATGTGGGATATATTCCAGCCTATCAGGACAGAAAAAAAAGGTAGGGTTATGAGGTTCAAACGAGAACGGTCACCCATATACAAAAATAGGGTGGGGGCTATGGACTCTAATCAGCCAGAAGGAAATAAATTTATCAGTAAGTATAAATTCTGTTTTTCTTCTTAGCTGATGAGAGTCCATAGCTTCATAATGTGTGGGATACAATACCCAAGCTGAGAGTCCATGTTAACAGGTGGGTCAAAAAATAGGCAGTTCCTATTTGCCGGACAATACAGCCTGAAGGTCTTTCCTGCCAAAAACCGCACCAGAAGTGAAAAAGTGTGAAAGGAAGACCAAGTTGCCGCCTTACAAATCTGTTCCAAGGAGGTATCATCCTTGAAAGCCCAGGAAGTAGATACTTATCTTGTGGAGTGAGCAGTTACTCTCTTCGGTGGTGGATTTACTGCAACAGAGTAAGCCTTCTTTTAGAAATCTGCTTGAGCGAGGATGACAGGGCCACCACAGTAGCTTTCTGACCGTTCCTAGGACCAGAGTAGTGGGCAAAAAAAATGGAAGTTTGTCTAATATCTTTAGTAGCCTGAATATAGAACTTTAAAACTCTGACAACATCTAGGTTGTGAAGTAATCTTTCCTTTTGGATTAGAAGGCTTTGTATACAAAGAAGGAACAACTATTTCCTGATTAATAATTTCTGAAGATACAACCTTTGGAAGAAAATCATATTTAGTACACAGGAATAGAAGAACCTTCCAGGACAACATTTTAAAGTCTAAAATATGCATAGGTTCAAAAGGAGAAAGTTCAAGTTCCAAGGAGGAGAAATTGGTCTGTCAACTGGACAAATTCTCACCAGGGCTTGAACAAAAGTTTGAACATCAACTTAGCCAACTTTTTTGTGAAACCAAACAGATAATTTGATATTTAACCCTTTAGAGAGCTAGCCGATAAGCCCTTATCTAGTCCATCCTGAAGGAACTGAAGTATTCTGGAAATTTTAAAGGAGTTCCAAGAAAAAAAACGCAAGGAGGACACCAAAGAAAGTAAGATTTCCATATGTTATGAAAAATTCTCTGTTTAACTGGCTTATTTGCATTAAGCAAAGTATAGATATCAGAGTCAGAGAAACCACTGATCATGAGGACTAAGCATTTAACCTTCACACTGTCAAATTCAGAAAACTGAGATCTGGGTGAAACACAGTTCCTTGAGACAGAAGGTCCTTCCTTAGGGATAGGGTCCATATAGGAAGAAAATATATCTGAATTAGGTCCACATATCTGCAGGCTTGCGCCAAAGCTATGCGAATTACTGAAGCTGAATCCTGTGTGATTCTTGCAATGGCTCTTGAAAGAAGAGAAAATTGGGAAAACAGGAACATTAAATGAAATATTCAGGGACAAACTAAGGTATCTATCATAGAGCTTTGGAGTCTCTATATCTGGCACAATATGCTTGAAGCTCGGATTCAGCTTGTACACCATTAGATCTATACTGTCACGCCGCCCCACTCTAGCCGTTGCTAGGGGTGCGGCATCTCCTCTCCTGCTCGTGGCCAGAGGCAGTGTCGGGTATGGATGCGTGCGGCGCTGACGTCATCGCCGCACGCTCCTGATGATTGTTACAAACGATCTGTCACTGCCAAAATATAGGTGTTACTTTGTGTGCTCCTGGGTGTGACAGATCGTTCTATCTATGTGCCTTTATACCGTTACTGAACCTGCCTGTCTGACTACTCTACCTGCTTTACCCCTTAACTGCTGGATTGTATTACTGTTGCCGAATCCTGCCTTCCTGACCATTCTAGTGGTGTGCCCTTGGACTGCTTTACTGGTGCCAAACCCTTCCTGCCTGACCATTCTAGTGGTTCATCCTTGGACTGCTCTGCCGTTGGCGTTGGGGACTGTCCTGCCTGTGGTGAGTGCCGCCTTCCTCATCTCACTAACTTTCTCTGCTCTGGGATATTCCCTATCATTACGGCTCAACACCGGGATAACAAGACTACTGGCTGAGTTTGGTCTGATAGAGGAGTATCCCACGAGCGTTACATATACATGGTAAAACCCAATTTAGAATAAATTGGTAGAATACATCTTGATGAAGAGCCCATTCTCCTGACTAAACAGATTAAAGAAAGTAGTCTGCTTCCCAATCGTTCACTTTCAAATTAAAGTGCTGAGCAAGCAATTTTAAAAGAGAGGAGGTACTGTGACCTTATGAGAGTGCCCCTGACGCGCGTTTCCCATAACCCCTCCGAGGAAGCACTTTAATTTGATACTGAATGCATCTGCAGTTAGTCTAAAAGTAATATATAAGTCCCCGCTATAGAAGGGACTTTTTTAAGCATAGTGTGTGTGTATGTTATGACATGATTCAGCAGAGGGCAGCATCTGCATTGATAGTTATCAATCGTTAGCTGTATTTACAGCACTAGGGATACTTGTTATATTGAAGACACTCTAAATACTTTTGGCACATTTGACATTAATGTTTAAAATCTTTGCAAGTATTTGTGATATGATTCAGTAGTGGATAGTGGATCGATAGTTATTATCAAATGTTGGCTGTCTTTTCAGCATTAGCAATATTTATAATATTTAAAACATAGCAGGCATTACTGTGATTAAATACACAATACTTTGTGGGTAGGCTATTTTGAGCCGGGTACAAGTAAAAAACATCGGCAACCACAAGTTATACTACAGTTATTATTTATAAGCACTAACTTTGCCACCGCTATTTGCAATTTTGCTAACAAGAGTTGCAGCTTATTTGAGACAAATATACATTTTGTTTTGGAGCCGATACAGATGTATTAAAGGGACATGCCACCCACTTTTTTTCTTTTATGATTTAGAAAGAGAATGCAATTTTAAACATCTTTCTAATTTACTTATATTATCTAATTTGTTTTATTCTATTGATATTCTTTGATGAAAAGCATATCTAGATATGCTCACTAGCTGCTGATTGGTTGCTGCACATAGAAGCCTCATGTGATTGGCTCACGATGTGCATTGCTTTTTCTTCAACTGAGGATATCTAGAAAATGAAGCAAAATAAATAATGGAAGTAAATTGTAATGTTTTTTAAATTTCTATTCTCTATCTGAATCATGAAAGAAAGATTTTGGGTTTAGTGGCCCTTTAATATCTGCAAAGGAATCATCTTTATGTGTATTCACTCACAGTATTTTAGTTGAGTGATTTCACTCATGATATTTAATTAAATATATCGGTCTCTACATAATAACAACTGATAATATCTTTTGTCATTCCAAGTGCTAGTTTTTATATCTGCCTTTGCATTTCACTTGATACTAAATTCAACGGCATAACCTTATAGAGGGGTATTTACTAAATGCTATTTTGAATTTATTGTACATGATATTATTCTTTATAATACCTCTACTCAGAAAGTAGAAATGTACAGTGTATGTTTGTGTGTGCAGGAGTCTGACTGGACTCTGGTCTGTTGGCAATTTTCTTAATAAAGATATTTAGTATGCATGTGCCAATTTGAAAGCTAATTTATCTTTCATATACATAGGAATAGAGTTGGGCAATCTTTCTCTTTCTTGCAATTCCTTTTGCATTCCAAGTACATAACTATGTATATTTATTGCCCATAACTCTATAATTCAAGGGTGCGCTAATCCAAGCACTAATAAATTGAACCCATGAATTTTGATTACAAAACACATTATCCCTCGCACCCCCCTTTTCTTTACTAATCGTCATAACTTGTCTGGAAGGTTCCAATTGGAACGAGTCATGCAAGGCGGCGTCAGCAACTGCAATTGGCTTAAACTCGCATGAGATAAACAAATGTCAAACAGTGTATAAACATATTCGCTGTTGTCAAGGGTTAATACCAGATGAAAGATGCCCTGAATACGGGATCAGCAACACACGAACCCAGTTAATTCCCCCCAAACATGAGACCAAACTCCACCTTGAGAGTAAAACAGAATGTGTTTTATTGAGGGCTATATGCCCAGTATTTATGCAGGTTTCCCACCTGGTTGACACTCCCTAAGAGAGAAGATGGGGGGTTGGAAGAAGATAGTACATTAGATAGAGGGAAGACGCCCTTTTACAGGATACAATAGAATTTCATTACTTAACCAAATAAACAATTAAACACAAAAAAACAAGGGAGTCCTTCTTGACACCTGGCAGTCTGATTAAACAATGTGAACGCTTATCACTTAACCCCTTAGTGACCAGAGCACTTTTCCATTTTCTGTCCGTTTGGGACCAAGGCTATTTTTACATTTCTGCGGTGTTTGTGTTTAGCTGAAATTTTCCTCTTACTCATTTACTGTACCCACACATATTATATACCGTTTTTCTCGCCATTAAATGGACTTTCTAAAAATACCATTATTTTCATCATATCTTATAATTTACTATAAAAAAATTTATAAAATATGAGGAAAAAAACACACTTTTTCTAACTTTGAACCCCAAAATCTGTTACACATCTACAACCACCAAAAAACACCCATGCTAAATAGTTTCTAAATTTTGTCCTGAGTTTAGAAATACCCAATGGTTACATCTTCTTTGCTTTTTTTGTAACTTATAGGGCCATAAATACAAGTAGCACTTTTCTATTTTCAAACCATTTTTTTTTTTCAAAATTAACGCTAGTTACATTAGAACACTAATATCTTTCAGGAACCCCTGAATATCCCCTGACATGTATATATTTTTTTTTTAGTAGACATCCCAAAGTATTGATCTAGGCCCATTTTGGTATATTTCATGCCACCATTTCACCGCCAAATGCGATCAAACACAAAAAATCGTTCACTTTTTCACAAATTTTTTTCACAAACTTTCAGTTTCTCACTGAAATTATTTACAAACAACTTGTGCAATTATGGCATAAATGGTTGTAAATTCTTCTCTGGGATCCCCTTTGTTCAGAAATAGCAGACATATATGGCTTTGGCATTGATTTTTGGTAATTAGAAGGCCGCTAAATGCCACTGCGCACCACACGTGTATCATGCCCAGCAGTGAAGGGGTTAATTAGGGAGCATGTAAGGAGCTTTTTGGGGTAATTTTAGCTTTAGTGTAGTGTAGTAGACAACCCCAAGTATTGATCTAGGCGCATTTTGGTATATTTCATGCCACCATTTCACCGCCAAATGCGATCAAATTAAAAAAAACGTAAAATTTTTCACAATTTTAGGTTTCTCACTGAAATCATTTACAAATAGCTTGTGCAGTTATGGCACAAATGGTTGTAAATGCTTCTCTGGGATCCCCTTTGTTCAGAAATAGCAGACATATATGGCTTTGGCGTTGCTTTTTGGTAATTAGAATGCTGCTAAATGGCGCTGCGCATCACACGTGTATTATGGCTAGCAGTGAAGGGGTTAATTAAGTAGCTTGTAGGGAGCTTGCAGGGTTAATTTTAGCTTTAGTGTAGAGATCAGCCTCCCACCTGAAACATCAGACCCCCTGATCCCTCCCAAACATCTCTCTTCCCTCCCCTACCCCACAAATGTCCCCTCCATCTTAAGTACTGGCAGAAACTCTGTCAGTACTAAAATAAAAGGTATATTAGGGCTTTTTTGTGCATTTTTTTAACCATATTTACATATGCTTCTGTGTAGGATCCCCCTTAGCCCCCAACCTCACTGATCCCCCACTTAACAGCTCTCTAACCCTCCCCCTCTGACTTAATGTGCGCCATCTTGGGTACTGGCAAAAAAAAAAAATGTCCCTTTTCTGTAGTGTAGCTTTCCCCCCCCCCAAGACCAACCCCCCACCCCTTCCAGATCCCTTAGATGCTTTAAAAAAAAAGTTTATTTCATTTTTTTTTTTACACTTTTCTTTTAACTTTTTTTCTGTAGTGTAGCGGTTCCCACCCGCTCCCGCCCCGTGCACGCGCCCCCCCGCCACCCCCGTGCACGCGCGCGCCCCCCGTGCGCGCCCCCGTCTGCTCCGCCCCCGATCCTGCCCCCCTCCACCTTACACAGCTCACCGATGCCGCCCACCCGCCTCCCAAGTCGGCTCCCACCCACCAACGATACCGGCCATCGATGTCCGGTGCAGAGGGGGCCACAGAGTGGCTCTCTCTGCATCGGATGGCCAGAAAGTGTTATTGCAGGATGCCTCGATATCGAGGCATCACTGCAATAACCGGAAAGCAGCTGGAAGCGAGCAGGATCGCTTACAGCTGCTTTCCAGACCGAGGACGTGCAGGGTACGTCCTTGGTCGTTAACTGACATCCTTTAGAGGACGTACCCTGCACGTCCTCGGTCGTTAAGGGGTTAAACTTAATTACAGTAAACAATAGCTAATGTCAGGAAACCTGTTTTCAGAAAATAGTTTCTCAAAGCTGAACAAAGTTAACCCTTCCAGTACTGACAGAGGGGTCTGTCACTACTGTCACATAAAAACATAGCAATCAGCACAGATATTGAAGACGGCCTCCACGTGAAATACGCAGTCACCTTAATCAAACACTTAGTAGAATAAATATGTGAGTAAATAGTGACATAAGTATTAACTACTGTACCATAACAAAGGAGTGTGTTACGTAGTAGTAAACAGTAGACTATTAGTAAATACCCCTAGGAATCACTTCACATTGGGGCTAATGAAATCACCAGTTGTATAATTATACACCTCTCCCAGTAAAGTATAGTTTTGACATTAGTTTATCATCAGTTGAATGGGTTTCAATATTAGCCCATTCCTTACAACAATTACTAGGTTGCACTTAGAGGTGATATTCAGAGAGTTAGCGGGGGAAAGAAAAATCACTGATTAGATTCATTACCAAATATAGGTCCTGAACATACAGTCTAATTAATTATCCCTATACTACGGTGTGTGTGGCCTCACTGGTATCCTATACCTCAATTACAGATAAACCCAGTACTTGTTGTTTTCACTCATGCCGTAAGGCATGACAGAGTTTAAATTAAAGACCCACTTAGTTTATAATGGTTTCAATTTCTCCAAACCCCAGCATTTTAAAGCATTGGTATTCCCCTTGTGGGATTATAGAAAGTGTTGTGCCACACTTGTTTTTGTCTTTTTCTACATCCGTCTGGGCTGTCCTAATGTTGCTCAGATGTTCAGTCATACTTTTCCTAAACTTCTAGTGGTCATACCGATATAAAACAAATCACAACCGCATGATACGCAATAAACAACATTCATACTTTTGCAGTTGATATGATCATTAATTGTCCATTTTTTATGGAACCTATCGATTATTGTGTGTTTTTTTTACCATATATTGACAAACCTTACAATTCTCACATTGAATGGAGCCTTTATATATTGGTGTTTTTTTAGCATTTCTATCAATGACTTCTAGTCAGAGAGTCACTGAGGTTATTACATCTTCTAAAGGTAAACATGGGTTTGTCAGTAAGAAAGGGTTCCAACTGTTTATCTGCTTTTAGGACATGCCAATGTCTTTTAAGAATATCTGAGATTGGTCACTTTGTGACGAGTAAGTAGACACAAATCTTAGAGGGTTAGCTTTATCATGTTGTCTAAGATAAGTAACTCCTTTCTGTCTTTATGTAGGGCTTTATTATCATGTTGTCTAGGATAAGTAACTCCTTTCTGTCTTTATGTAGGGCTTTATTATCATGTTGTCTAGGATAAGTAACTCCTTTCTGTCTTTATGTAGGGCTTTATTATCATGTTGTCTAGGATAAGTAACTCCTTTATGTCTCTATGTAGGGCTTTATTGTCATGTTGTCTAGGATAAGTAACTCCTTTCTGTCTTTATGTAGGGCTTTATTATCATGTTGTCTAGGATAAGTAACTCCTTTCTGTCTTTATGTAGGGCTTTATTATCATGTTGTCTAGGATAAGTAACTCCTTTCTGTCTTTATGTAGGGCTTTATTATCATGTTGTCTAAGATAAGTAACTCATTTCTGTCTTTATGTAGGGCTTTATTATCATGTTGTGTAGGATAAGTAACTCCTTTCTGTCTTTATGTAGGGCTTTATTGTCATGTTGTCTAGGATAAGTAACTCCTTTATGTCTTTATGTAGGGCTTTATTGTCATGTTGTCTAGGATAAGTAACTCCTTTATGTCTTTATGTAGGGCTTTATTGTCATGTTCTCTAAGATAAGTAACTCCTTTCTGTCTTTATGTAGGGCTTTATTATCATGTTGTCTAGGATAAGTAACTCCTTTCTGTCTTTATGTAGGGCTTTATTATCATGTTGTCTAAGATAAGTAACTCCTTTCTGTCTTTATGTAGGGCTTTATTATCATGTTGTCTAGGATAAGTAACTCCTTTCTGTCTTTATGTAGGGCTTTATTATCATGTTGTCTAGGATAAGTAACTCCTTTCTGTCTTTATGTAGGGCTTTATTATCATGTTGTCTAGGATAAGTAACTCCTTTCTGTCTTTATGTAGGGCTTTATTATCATGTTGTCTAGGATAAGTAACTCCTTTCTGTCTTTATGTAGGGCTTTATTATCATGTTGTCTAGGATAAGTAACTCCTTTATGTAGGGCTTTATTATCATGTTGTCTAGGATAAGTAACTCCTTTCTGTCTTTATGTAGGGCTTTATTATCATGTTGTCTAGGATAAGTAACTCCTTTCTGTCTTTATGTAGGGCTTTATTATCATGTTGTCTAGGATAAGTAACTCCTTTCTGTCTTTATGTAGGGCTTTATTATCATGTTGTCTAGGATAAGTAACTCCTTTCTGTCTTTATGTAGGGCTTTATTATCATGTTGTCTAGGATAAGTAACTCCTTTCTGTCTTTATGTAGGGCTTTATTATCATGTTGTCTAGGATAAGTAACTCCTTTCTGTCTTTATGTAGGGCTTTATTATCATGTTGTCTAGGATAAGTAACTCCTTTCTGTCTTTATGTAGGGCTTTATTATCATGTTGTCTAGGATAAGTAACTCCTTTCTGTCTTTATGTAGGGCTTTATTATCATGTTGTCTAGGATAAGTAACTCCTTTCTGTCTTTATGTAGGGCTTTATTATCATGTTGTCTAGGATAAGTAACTCCTTTCTGTCTTTATGTAGGGCTTTATTATCATGTTGTCTAGGATAAGTAACTCCTTTCTGTCTTTATGTAGGGCTTTATTATCATGTTGTCTAGGATAAGTAACTCCTTTCTGTCTTTATGTAGGGCTTTATTATCATGTTGTCTAAGATAAGTAACTCCTTTATGTCTTTATGTAGGGCTTTATTATCATGTTGTCTAAGATAAGTAACTCCTTTATGTCTTTATGTAGGGCTTTATTATCATGTTGTCTAGGATAAGTAACTCCTTTATGTCTTTATGTAGGGCTTTATTATCATGTTGTCTAAGATAAGTAACTCCTTTCTGTCTTTATGTAGGGCTTTATTATCATGTTGTCTAGGATAAGTAACTCCTTTCTGTCTTTATGTAGGGCTTTATTATCATGTTGTCTAGGATAAGTAACTCCTTTATGTCTTTATGTAGGGCTTTATTATCATGTTGTCTAAGATAAGTAACTCCTTTCTGTCTTTATGTAGGGCTTTATTATCATGTTGTCTAAGATAAGTAACTCCTTTATGTCTTTATGTAGGGCTTTATTATCATGTTGTCTAGGATAAGTAACTCCTTTCTGTCTTTATGTAGGGCTTTATTATCATGTTGTCTAGGATAAGTAACTCCTTTCTGTCTTTATGTAGGGCTTTATTATCATGTTGTCTAGGATAAGTAACTCCTTTCTGTCTTTATGTAGGGCTTTATTATCATGTTGTCTAGGATAAGTAACTCCTTTCTGTCTTTATGTAGGGCTTTATTATCATGTTGTCTAGGATAAGTAACTCCTTTCTGTCTTTATGTAGGGCGTTATTGTCATGTTGTCTAGGATAAGTAACTCCTTTCTGTCTTTATGTAGGGCTTTATTATCATGTTGTCTAGGATAAGTAACTCCTTTCTGTCTTTATGTAGGGCTTTATTATCATGTTGTCTAGGATAAGTAACTCCTTTATGTAGGGCTTTATTATCATGTTGTCTCGGATAAGTAACTCCTTTCTGTCTTTATGTAGGGCTTTATTATCATGTTGTCTAAGATAAGTAACTCCTTTCTGTCTTTATGTAGGGCTTTATTATCATGTTGTCTAGGATAAGTAACTCCTTTCTGTCTTTATGTAGGGCTTTATTATCATGTTGTCTAGGATAAGTATCTCCTTTATGTCTTTATGTAGGGCTTTATTATCATGTTGTCTAGGATAAGTAACTCCTTTCTGTCTTTATGTAGGGCTTTATTATCATGTTGTCTAGGATAAGTAACTCCTTTCTGTCTTTATGTAGGGCTTTATTATCATGTTGTCTAGGATAAGTAACTCCTTTATGTCTTTATGTAGGGCTTTATTATCATGTTGTCTAGGATAAGTAACTCCTTTCTGTCTTTATGTAGGGCTTTATTATCATGTTGTCTAGGATAAGTAACTCCTTTCTGTCTTTATGTAGGGCTTTATTATCATGTTGTCTAGGATAAGTAACTCCTTTCTGTCTTTATGTAGGGCTTTATTGTCATGTTGTCTAGGATAAGTAACTCCTTTATGTCTTTATGTAGGGCTTTATTATCATGTTGTCTAGGATAAGTAACTCCTTTCTGTCTTTATGTAGGGCTTTATTATCATGTTGTCTAGGATAAGTAACTCCTTTCTGTCTTTATGTAGGGCTTTATTATCATGTTGTCTAGGATAAGTAACTCCTTTCTGTCTTTATGTAGGGCTTTATTATCATGTTGTCTAGGATAAGTAACTCCTTTATGTAGGGCTTTATTATCATGTTGTCTAGGATAAGTAACTCCTTTCTGTCTTTATGTAGGGCTTTATTATCATGTTGTCTAGGATAAGTAACTCCTTTCTGTCTTTATGTAGGGCTTTATTATCATGTTGTCTAGGATAAGTAACTCCTTTCTGTCTTTATGTAGGGCTTTATTATCATGTTGTCTAAGATAAGTAACTCCTTTCTGTCTTTATGTAGGGCTTTATTATCATGTTGTCTAGGATAAGTAACTCCTTTCTGTCTTTATGTAGGGCTTTATTATCATGTTGTCTAGGATAAGTAACTCCTTTCTGTCTTTATGTAGGGCTTTATTATCATGTTGTCTAGGATAAGTAACTCCTTTCTGTCTTTATGTAGGGCTTTATTATCATGTTGTCTAGGATAAGTAACTCCTTTCTGTCTTTATGTAGGGCTTTATTATCATGTTGTCTAGGATAAGTAACTCCTTTATGTAGGTGTTACAGAAGCATTAGTTATTTTGTTGTGAAGAAACTTATTTCCCAGCAGCAATGCCTGAACCAGCCAAGCCAGCGCCTAAGAAGGGCTCCAAGAAAACTGTAACAAGTATCATTTCATAAAGGGTTAACTCTGTTCAGTTTTGAGAAAACTATTTTCTGAGGCAGGTTTCCTAGCATATTGTGTACTGTAATTAAGTTTGTGATAAGCATTCACTGCTAGGTGATAAGAAGGACTCAATTGTTTTCTTGTGTGTACTTGTTATCTGCGGTGGCCTGTCCAAGGGCTTTGTCTAAATGTGTGATGGGGGATTTTATGCTTCCCCCCCTGGGAGTGCCCTGTGTGCATGTAACCTAAATAAAAAGCAGGCTGGGCATCCCAGTCCTCAGTTCTTGGTTGTCCCTCAATCGCAGCGTTGACTCGTTTTTGTGGGCAGAAGGGTATCCTAGCTGTACTACAGCTAAGGGGGATTATTCTACATTTGCGAGACTCATATAGAATACTATGGAAAGCAGTTTCTCCCCTCTTCAGCAATAGGAATCCAGGCTACTAAGCGGTCCATCTCTCAGCGAGACTAAGGGTAACCGTAACATTTGGCGGCAGCGGTGGGATTTTTCCTGGATTTCCTAGGAGAGGTACAGAACGGATGGAGAGCGCTTACGAAAAATTGAAGCGTACAACCCTAAAGGATTTACTTGAAAGCAGAGGGGGGTACGCCAGCAACCGGCCGAGGAGAGAGCTGATCGCAGAATTGACCGAACTGGATCAGAGCTTCACAATGGCGGAAACACCGACCACGATTAGTGACGAAAAAACCAGGATTGTTCGGGAGAGGCTCTCACTGTACGGGCCGAACCCCTCCATGGAATTGGTACAGCAGTTGATGGCGGAAGCGGACAAGGATATACGAGAGACTCGAGCCCACGAACTCAACCTAGCGAACGCACACCGCAATGCTGAAGCCCCGCAGGTAATCATCCCTGTCGAAAATGCTGGGAGGCCCAAGATACCCTATGCGGCATTTCGACCCTTCCTAGAGAGCGAGACAGGGATTGATGAATATTTGGCGGACTTCGAAAGGCAATGTGCCCTGCACCAGATTCCCAACAGGGAGTGGCCCACGATATTGTCTGGGAAACTATCCGGGCGAGCCCTGGAAGCCTTTCGTACTCTGGGTGCTGAGGAAGTGACACAGTATGAGCTAGTTAAGGAGACACTGTTGCGACGGTACGCAGTAACTCCGGACGCGTATCGCCGACAGTTTCGGGGCACGAAAAAGAAGCCTAACGATACCCATATGGAATGGGCGCACCGAATGCGGAGAGCGGCAAATCACTGGATGAGCGGAAGTAAAGCGGTGACTGGTGAGGAAATTTTACAATTGTTTCTCTTAGAACATTTTTATAATGGCATGGAACAGCAAGGGAAGGAATGGCTGCGAGACAGGCGACCTTCTACCTTAGAAGAAGCAGCCAAATTGGCCGATGAACATTATGACTCCCGTCTTCACGAACCCAGAGAGGTTTACCGTGCACCCCCTCGTGCTGAATTCCGAGCCCCGGTGCCCGCAGGGCCCGCCCGACACTCAGGACCACCCAATAACAGCTCTGAGCGTCCCAGACCGACTTGCCACCGATGCAAGCAACCAGGGCATTTCATGGCTAGCTGCCCCCTTAATACGCACCAGACACCCAGGAATTACAATTACCCCTCTGGGGCATATCGTCCGGCCCGGACCCTCTGTGTTAACCAAGAGGCCCCTATGGAGGAATATTTGGGGCCGCTTCACGAGGCGGACCCTGTATATGCTGCCTCAGATAACCGCCAGCACCATCGGCAGAAGGTATGGCTCGAGGGGCGATCTACCGAGGGATTGAGAGACACAGGGGCTACTATCACGCTGGTACAGAGTCATTTGGTGCCGGAGCACAAGCGATCTGGACAGACTGTGGCCGTTAGAGTGGCGGGGGGGGATGTGTACAAAATTCCAACAGCTAAAGTGCATCTTGATTGGGGAGCGGGAAAGGGGGCTGTGAACGTGGGCATAATGGATAATTTACCTGCCGAAGTACTACTGGGCAATGATTTGGGCCCCATGACTTCTGCCTATGCTCCAGTATGCAACAACGAGGCGGACCCAGTGACTACACGGGCCCAAGCCCGGACGGAGCGAGAACTCTCACCAGTGCGGGAGACACAGGTAAGACCTACCCCGACATTGCCTGACATGTTAGGCCCCATACCCTGGGACACCCCAGATGCTTTCGAGACAGAGTCTAAGACTGACCCGACCTTACAAAAGTACCGGGAACGAGCAGAGACCGGAGGGGGCGGGGCAGATAATGAAACATTCTTATGGGAAAAAGGGAAACTATACCGCTGGACAGAGAAAAGGGGACAGCATAGGCGACAGCTGGTAGTGCCCCACAAATACCGTCAAGAAATCCTCAAGATAGGCCATGACATCCCCTTAGCAGGCCACCTAGCTGTAACCCGTACCCTACACCGCATTACTCACACGTTCTTTTGGCCAGGGGTACACGCCGACGTTAGAACTTACTGTAACACCTGCGATGTGTGTCAACGAGTAGGAAGGCGAGGCGATCACCCTAAAGCCCATCTAGTAAATATGCCCATTGTAGAGGAACCCTTCAGCCGGGTTGCTATTGACCTAGTGGGACCACTGGCTACCCCTAGTCCCTCCGGTAAGCGCTACATTCTTACCGTAGTGGACTACGCTACCAGGTACCCAGAGGCTGTCGCCCTATCCAACATACAAGCGGATACAGTAGCGAATGCACTAGTACAGGTGTTCTCCCGGGTAGGATTTCCAAAAGAAATCCTATCCGACCGAGGCACCCAATTTACGGCTGAATTGACCCAACAACTCTGGCAGGTTTGCAAAATTAAGTCCCTCCTGAGCTCCCCATACCACCCCCAGACGAACGGGCTGTGTGAGAGGTTCAATGGGACCCTCAAGCAAATGCTCAAGACGTTCACTCAGGAATACCGAGACTGGGAACGCTTCCTGCCGCACCTCCTTTTTGCTTATCGGGAGGTGCCCCAGGAAACGACAGGGTTCTCTCCCTTCGAGTTGCTCTACGGAAGAAAGGTACGGGGACCCCTAAACCTGATCCGGGAGCACTGGGAGGGAGAGATGGAGACTGACGGTGTCCCCATTGTGCCATACGTGCTGGAACTCAGGGACCGAATGGAGCAATTAGCCAAATCCGTGCGGGCTAATCTCCAGTCGGCCCAGAGAAGACAGAAAGTATGGTACGATCGGGGGGCCCGAAAGAGAATCTTTACCATAGGACAAAAGGTGTTAGTACTTAAGCCGGTGAAGACAGACAAATTGCAGGCGTCCTGGCAGGGCCCCTACCAGATCGTAGAGAAAAGGGGAGACACCACTTATGTGATAGCTAGCTGCCACGACAACAATCTTAGAAAGACATTCCATGTAAACATGCTCAAGGAATATTTTGAGCGACCAGAGAACGTGACGGCCGTATGTTGTTCCCCTCAGGAAGGCCCCGACAGTCTACCCATTCCAGACCTATTAGAAAAGAGTCTCCCCACAGGTATAGTGGCTCAGGTTCAGATAGGAGACCGACTTAGCCCCACTGAAAGGGAGCAGCTCAACCAACTCCTACAGTCCAAACACCTCACCTTCTCCCCGAAGCCAGGGTACACTACTTTAACCACCCACCAGGTAGATACTCCGGGACAAGCTCCCTTGCGCCAGGCTCCGTACCGAATCCCCGAAGCAGTTAGGATAGGAATGAAGAAGGAGATCGATGAGATGCTCCAACTCGGGGTAATTGAGCCCTCCGATAGTCCCTGGGCCTCCCCAGTTGTCTTGGTGCCCAAGAAAGATGGGACCACCCGGTTCTGCGTAGACTATCGGAGGCTCAATGAAAAGACCGTGACGGACGCTTACCCTATGCCCAGGGTAGACGAGCTACTCGATCGTATAGCCAGGGGAAATTACCTGACCACTATTGACCTCTGCAAAGGTTACTGGCAGATTCCCCTGGCCCCGGAGGCTATCCCCAAGTCGGCATTCGTCACCCCATTCGGCTTATATCAGTTTAGGGTAATGCCGTTTGGGATGAAGAATGCCCCAGCTACATTCCAGCGCTTGGTGGATAGGCTCCTGGATGGCTTCCAGAGTTTTGCTTGCGCCTACCTGGACGACATAGCGATCCACAGTGAGTCATGGGAGGACCACTTAGCTCACATAGGAATGGTTCTGGATCAGATCCGGGCTGCTGGCCTGACTCTGAAGCCAGAAAAATGCCACTTTGGGATGGCCGAGGTACAGTACCTGGGTCACCGGGTGGGGTGTGGAAAGCAGCGACCAGAGCCGGCCAAGATAGAAGCTGTCGCCAATTGGCCCACCCCCATCACTAAGACTCAGGTCCTAGCCTTCCTGGGCACGGCAGGGTACTATAGACGGTTCGTACCAGACTACAGCACACTTGCCAAACCCCTGACTGACTTGACCAAGAAGAACTTACCTCGACAGGTCCTGTGGTCTCCCCACTGTGAAACGGCTTTCCAGGCTCTCAAAAATGCTCTAATTAACGCTCCTGTCTTGGCGGCTCCAGCCCTTAACAAACGTTTTATCGTCCACACAGATGCTTCCATGTTCGGGCTGGGAGCCGTCCTCAGCCAAGTAGGCGAAGATGGAGGGGAGCATCCAGTTGCCTACATCAGCCGGAAGCTCCTGCCCCGCGAAGTCAGCTATGCAGCGGTCGAAAAGGAGTGTTTGGCTTTGGTGTGGGCATTAAAGAAATTGACTCCCTATTTATATGGGCAGGAGTTCACTCTGGTCACCGACCATAACCCGTTGGTGTGGCTGAACCGGGTCTCTGGAGATAATGGCAGGCTATTACGTTGGAGTTTATCGTTGCAACCCTTCAATTTCACCATTACTTACAGACCTGGGAAACAGAATGGCAACGCCGACGGGTTGTCCAGACAAACCGACCTCAGCCCCGCATAACCAGCGGTCTGGACAGCCTTAGTCTGCCCCGAAAAGGGGTCAGACCGTGTCTGCCAGAGTGTTCCACAGAAAGGGAGCACTGTTACAGAAGCATTAGTTATTTTGTTGTGAAGAAACTTATTTCCCAGCAGCAATGCCTGAACCAGCCAAGCCAGCGCCTAAGAAGGGCTCCAAGAAAACTGTAACAAGTATCATTTCATAAAGGGTTAACTCTGTTCAGTTTTGAGAAAACTATTTTCTGAGGCAGGTTTCCTAGCATATTGTGTACTGTAATTAAGTTTGTGATAAGCATTCACTGCTAGGTGATAAGAAGGACTCAATTGTTTTCTTGTGTGTACTTGTTATCTGCGGTGGCCTGTCCAAGGGCTTTGTCTAAATGTGTGATGGGGGATTTTATGCTTCCCCCCCTGGGAGTGCCCTGTGTGCATGTAACCTAAATAAAAAGCAGGCTGGGCATCCCAGTCCTCAGTTCTTGGTTGTCCCTCAATCGCAGCGTTGACTCGTTTTTGTGGGCAGAAGGGTATCCTAGCTGTACTACAGCTAAGGGGGATTATTCTACATTTGCGAGACTCATATAGAATACTATGGAAAGCAGTTTCTCCCCTCTTCAGCAATAGGAATCCAGGCTACTAAGCGGTCCATCTCTCAGCGAGACTAAGGGTAACCGTAACAGTAGGGCTTTATTATCATGTTGTCTAGGATAAGTAACTCCTTTATGTAGGGCTTTATTATCATGTTGTCTAGGATAAGTAACTCCTTTATGTAGGGCTTTATTATCATGTTGTCTAGGATAAGTAACTCCTTTATGTCTTTATGTAGGCCTTTCTGTCTTTATGTAGGGCTTTATTATCATGTTGTCTAGGATAAGTAACTCCTTTCTGTCTTTATGTAGGGCTTTATTATCATGTTGTCTAGGATAAGTAACTCCTTTATGTAGGGCTTTATTATCATGTTGTCTCGGATAAGTAACTCCTTTCTGTCTTTATGTAGGGCTTTATTGTCATGTTGTCTAGGATAAGTAACTCCTTTATGTAGGGCTTTATTATCATGTTGTCTAGGATAAGTAACTCCTTTATGTCTTTATGTAGGCCTTTCTGTCTTTATGTAGGGCTTTATTATCATGTTGTCTAGGATAAGTAACTCCTTTCTGTCTTTATGTAGGGCTTTATTATCATGTTGTCTAGGATAAGTAACTCCTTTCTGTCTTTATGTAGGGCTTTATTATCATGTTGTCTAGGATAAGTAACTCCTTTCTGTCTTTATGTAGGGCTTTATTGTCATGTTGTCTAGGATAAGTAACTCCTTTATGTAGGGCTTTATTATCATGTTGTCTAGGATAAGTAACTCCTTTATGTCTTTATGTAGGCCTTTCTGTCTTTATGTAGGGCTTTATTATCATGTTGTCTAGGATAAGTAACTCCTTTCTGTCTTTATGTAGGGCTTTATTATCATGTTGTCTAGGATAAGTAACTCCTTTATGTAGGGCTTTATTATCATGTTGTCTCGGATAAGTAACTCCTTTCTGTCTTTATGTAGGGCTTTATTATCATGTTGTCTAAGATAAGTAACTCCTTTCTGTCTTTATGTAGGGCTTTATTATCATGTTGTCTAGGATAAGTAACTCCTTTCTGTCTTTATGTAGGGCTTTATTATCATGTTGTCTAGGATAAGTATCTCCTTTCTGTCTTTATGTAGGGCTTTATTATCATGTTGTCTAGGATAAGTAACTCCTTTCTGTCTTTATGTAGGGCTTTATTATCATGTTGTCTAGGATAAGTAACTCCTTTCTGTCTTTATGTAGGGCTTTATTATCATGTTGTCTAGGATAAGTAACTCCTTTCTGTCTTTATGTAGGGCTTTATTATCATGTTGTCTAGGATAAGTAACTCCTTTCTGTCTTTATGTAGGGCTTTATTATCATGTTGTCTAGGATAAGTAACTCCTTTATGTAGGGCTTTATTATCATGTTGTCTAGGATAAGTAACTCCTTTCTGTCTTTATGTAGGGCTTTATTATCATGTTGTCTAGGATAAGTAACTCCTTTCTGTCTTTATGTAGGGCTTTATTATCATGTTGTCTAGGATAAGTAACTCCTTTCTGTCTTTATGTAGGGCTTTATTATCATGTTGTCTAGGATAAGTAACTCCTTTCTGTCTTTATGTAGGGCTTTATTATCATGTTGTCTAGGATAAGTAACTCCTTTCTGTCTTTATGTAGGGCTTTATTATCATGTTGTCTAGGATAAGTAACTCCTTTCTGTCTTTATGTAGGGCTTTATTATCATGTTGTCTAGGATAAGTAACTCCTTTCTGTCTTTATGTAGGGCTTTATTATCATGTTGTCTAGGATAAGTAACTCCTTTCTGTCTTTATGTAGGGCTTTATTATCATGTTGTCTAGGATAAGTAACTCCTTTCTGTCTTTATGTAGGGCTTTATTATCATGTTGTCTAGGATAAGTAACTCCTTTCTGTCTTTATGTAGGGCTTTATTATCATGTTGTCTAAGATAAGTAACTCCTTTATGTCTTTATGTAGGGCTTTCTTATCATGTTGTCTAGGATAAGTAACTCCTTTATGTCTTTATGTAGGGCTTTATTATCATGTTGTCTAGGATAAGTAACTCCTTTATGTCTTTATGTAGGGCTTTATTATCATGTTGTCTAGGATAAGTAACTCCTTTCTGTCTTTATGTAGGGCTTTATTATCATGTTGTCTAGGATAAGTAACTCCTTTCTGTCTTTATGTAGGGCTTTATTATCATGTTGTCTAGGATAAGTAACTCCTTTATGTCTTTATGTAGGGCTTTATTATCATGTTGTCTAAGATAAGTAACTCCTTTCTGTCTTTATGTAGGGCTTTATTATCATGTTGTCTAAGATAAGTAACTCCTTTATGTCTTTATGTAGGGCTTTATTATCATGTTGTCTAGGATAAGTAACTCCTTTCTGTCTTTATGTAGGGCTTTATTATCATGTTGTCTAGGATAAGTAACTCCTTTATGTAGGGCTTTATTATCATGTTGTCTAGGATAAGTAACTCCTTTCTGTCTTTATGTAGGGCTTTATTATCATGTTGTGTAGGATAAGTAACTCCTTTATGTCTTTATGTAGGGCTTTATTATCATGTTGTCTAGGATAAGTAACTCCTTTCTGTCTTTATGTAGGGCTTTATTATCATGTTGTCTAGGATAAGTAACTCCTTTCTGTCTTTATGTAGGGCTTTATTATCATGTTGTCTAGGATAAGTAACTCCTTTATGTCTTTATGTAGGGCTTTATTATCATGTTGTCTAAGATAAGTAACTCCTTTCTGTCTTTATGTAGGGCTTTATTATCATGTTGTCTAAGATAAGTAACTCCTTTATGTCTTTATGTAGGGCTTTATTATCATGTTGTCTAGGATAAGTAACTCCTTTCTGTCTTTATGTAGGGCTTTATTATCATGTTGTCTAGGATAAGTAACTCCTTTCTGTCTTTATGTAGGGCTTTATTATCATGTTGTCTAGGATAAGTAACTCCTTTCTGTCTTTATGTAGGGCTTTATTATCATGTTGTCTAGGATAAGGAACTCCTTTATGTCTTTATGTAGGGCTTTATTATCATGTTGTCTAGGATAAGTAACTCCTTTCTGTCTTTATGTAGGGCTTTATTGTCATGTTGTCTAGGATAAGTAACTCCTTTCTGTCTTTATGTAGGGCTTTATTATCATGTTGTCTAGGATAAGTAACTCCTTTCTGTCTTTATGTAGGGCTTTATTATCATGTTGTCTAGGATAAGTAACTCCTTTATGTAGGGCTTTATTATCATGTTGTCTCGGATAAGTAACTCCTTTCTGTCTTTATGTAGGGCTTTATTATCATGTTGTCTAAGATAAGTAACTCCTTTCTGTCTTTATGTAGGGCTTTATTATCATGTTGTCTAGGATAAGTAACTCCTTTCTGTCTTTATGTAGGGCTTTATTATCATGTTGTCTAGGATAAGTATCTCCTTTATGTCTTTATGTAGGGCTTTATTATCATGTTGTCTAGGATAAGTAACTCCTTTCTGTCTTTATGTAGGGCTTTATTATCATGTTGTCTAGGATAAGTAACTCCTTTCTGTCTTTATGTAGGGCTTTATTATCATGTTGTCTAGGATAAGTAACTCCTTTATGTCTTTATGTAGGGCTTTATTATCATGTTGTCTAGGATAAGTAACTCCTTTCTGTCTTTATGTAGGGCTTTATTATCATGTTGTCTAGGATAAGTAACTCCTTTCTGTCTTTATGTAGGGCTTTATTATCATGTTGTCTAGGATAAGTAACTCCTTTCTGTCTTTATGTAGGCCTTTCTGTCTTTATGTAGGGCTTTATTATCATGTTGTCTAGGATAAGTAACTCCTTTCTGTCTTTATGTAGGGCTTTATTATCATGTTGTCTAGGATAAGTAACTCCTTTATGTAGGGCTTTATTATCATGTTGTCTCGGATAAGTAACTCCTTTCTGTCTTTATGTAGGGCTTTATTATCATGTTGTCTAGGATAAGTAACTCCTTTCTGTCTTTATGTAGGGCTTTATTATCATGTTGTCTAGGATAAGTAACTCCTTTATGTAGGGCTTTATTATCATGTTGTCTAGGATAAGTAACTCCTTTCTGTCTTTATGTAGGGCTTTATTATCATGTTGTCTAGGATAAGTAACTCCTTTCTGTCTTTATGTAGGGCTTTATTATCATGTTGTCTAAGATAAGTAACTCCTTTCTGTCTTTATGTAGGGCTTTATTATCATGTTGTCTAGGATAAGTAACTCCTTTCTGTCTTTATGTAGGGCTTTATTATCATGTTGTCTAGGATAAGTAACTCCTTTATGTAGGGCTTTATTATCATGTTGTCTAGGATAAGTAACTCCTTTCTGTCTTTATGTAGGGCTTTATTATCATGTTGTGTAGGATAAGTAACTCCTTTATGTCTTTATGTAGGGCTTTATTATCATGTTGTCTAGGATAAGTAACTCCTTTCTGTCTTTATGTAGGGCTTTATTATCATGTTGTCTAGGATAAGTAACTCCTTTCTGTCTTTATGTAGGGCTTTATTATCATGTTGTCTAGGATAAGTAACTCCTTTCTGTCTTTATGTAGGGCTTTATTATCATGTTGTCTAGGATAAGTAACTCCTTTCTGTCTTTATGTAGGGCTTTATTATCATGTTGTCTAGGATAAGTAACTCCTTTCTGTCTTTATGTAGGGCTTTATTATCATGTTGTCTAGGATAAGTAACTCCTTTCTGTCTTTATGTAGGGCTTTATTATCATGTTGTCTAGGATAAGTAACTCCTTTATGTCTTTATGTAGGGCTTTATTATCATGTTGTCTAGGATAAGTAACTCCTTTCTGTCTTTATGTAGGGCTTTATTATCATGTTGTCTAGGATAAGTAACTCCTTTATGTCTTTATGTAGGGCTTTATTATCATGTTGTCTAGGATAAGTAACTCCTTTATGTCTTTATGTAGGGCTTTATTATCATGTTGTCTAGGATAAGTAACTCCTTTCTGTCTTTATGTAGGGCTTTATTATCATGTTGTCTAGGATAAGTAACTCCTTTCTGTCTTTATGTAGGGCTTTATTATCATGTTGTCTAGGATAAGTAACTCCTTTCTGTCTTTATGTAGGGCTTTATTATCATGTTGTCTAGGATAAGTAACTCCTTTCTGTCTTTATGTAGGGCTTTATTATCATGTTGTCTAGGATAAGTAACTCCTTTCTGTCTTTATGTAGGGCTTTATTATCATGTTGTCTAGGATAAGTAACTCCTTTCTGTCTTTATGTAGGGCTTTATTATCATGTTGTCTAGGATAAGTAACTCCTTTCTGTCTTTATGTAGGGCTTTATTATCATGTTGTCTAGGATAAGTAACTCCTTTCTGTCTTTATGTAGGGCTTTATTATCATGTTGTCTAGGATAAGTAACTCCTTTCTGTCTTTATGTAGGGCTTTATTATCATGTTGTCTAGGATAAGTAACTCCTTTCTGTCTTTATGTAGGGCTTTATTATCATGTTGTCTAGGATAAGTAACTCCTTTCTGTCTTTATGTAGGGCTTTATTATCATGTTGTCTAGGATAAGTAACTCCTTTCTGTCTTTATGTAGGGCTTTATTATCATGTTGTCTAGGATAAGTAACTCCTTTATGTCTTTATGTAGGGCTTTATTATCATGTTGTCTAGGATAAGTAACTCCTTTCTGTCTTTATGTAGGGCTTTATTATCATGTTGTCTAAGATAAGTAACTCCTTTATGTCTTTATGTAGGGCTTTCTTATCATGTTGTCTAGGATAAGTAACTCCTTTATGTCTTTATGTAGGGCTTTATTATCATGTTGTCTAGGATAAGTAACTCCTTTATGTCTTTATGTAGGGCTTTATTATCATGTTGTCTAAGATAAGTAACTCCTTTCTGTCTTTATGTAGGGCTTTATTATCATGTTGTCTAGGATAAGTAACTCCTTTCTGTCTTTATGTAGGGCTTTATTATCATGTTGTCTAGGATAAGTAACTCCTTTATGTCTTTATGTAGGGCTTTATTATCATGTTGTCTAAGATAAGTAACTCCTTTCTGTCTTTATGTAGGGCTTTATTATCATGTTGTCTAAGATAAGTAACTCCTTTATGTCTTTATGTAGGGCTTTATTATCATGTTGTCTAGGATAAGTAACTCCTTTCTGTCTTTATGTAGGGCTTTATTATCATGTTGTCTAGGATAAGTAACTCATTTCTGTCTTTATGTAGGGCTTTATTATCATGTTGTCTAGGATAAGTAACTCCTTTCTGTCTTTATGTAGGGCTTTATTATCATGTTGTCTAGGATAAGTAACTCCTTTATGTCTTTATGTAGGGCTTTATTGTCATGTTGTCTAGGATAAGTAACTCCTTTCTGTCTTTATGTAGGGCTTTATTGTCATGTTGTCTAGGATAAGTAACTCCTTTCTGTCTTTATGTAGGGCTTTATTATCATGTTGTCTAGGATAAGTAACTCCTTTCTGTCTTTATGTAGGGCTTTATTATCATGTTGTCTAGGATAAGTAACTCCTTTATGTAGGGCTTTATTATCATGTTGTCTAGGATAAGTAACTCCTTTCTGTCTTTATGTAGGGCTTTATTATCATGTTGTCTAGGATAAGTATCTCCTTTATGTCTGTAATGATAGCAGGATGTGATGTCACTAGCTAGTGGGGGGGGCTTAGGTCCGGTGTCTGTGTCGCAGTTGGTTTAGTGCGGTCAGCCTGTCTGGATGTGTGTTGCTATGCTCTGTAGTGAAGTGGAGTTGTACCATCGTTGCTGTGTCCTGCATATGTCCTGCATCTCATGACATGGTGTCAGAGGTTCTGGACTGCGCTTCTGTTTCTGATGATGGCGATGTCAAAGTTTACCCCACCTGAGCCTTTTGACTTTTCTCAGCCTGCAGCTTGGCCCACATGGCGTCAGCGGTTTCAGCGCTTCAGGATTGCATCCAAGCTGAACAGGGAGAGTGGTGAAGTGCAGGTTGATTCTCTTTTGTGCTCTATGGGGAAAGATGTAGAGCCAGTGTTCAATGCTTTTACTTTCCAAGAAGGGGAAGAAGTTGACTTTGATATAGTTATGGATAAACTCAGTGCCCACTTTGTGCCCAAAAGAAATGTGATTCATGAGAGAGCTTGTTTTCACAAACGTGGTCAGCGTGTGGGAGAATCTGTGGAGTCATTTGTGCGCAGCCTGTATGAATTAGCTGAGTTCTGTGAGTTTGGTGTTGCTAAAGAAGAGCAAATCAGAGACAGAATAGTTATTGGAATTGCAGATGCTGAAGTCTCCCTGAAGCTGCAGTTAGAGCCTGATTTAACATTAGACGGGGCTATTAGGATGGCCCGCCAGAGTGAACTGGTGAAAAAGCAAAGTGCTGATCTGAGGTCTGAGAGTATTGTGGATGAAGTGCAACAGTCTAGGAAAATTACTAGTGAAAGGCACAGTGTGAGCGGTAGATCTAAAGTACTGGAAAGGCCTAGAAGCGGATGGGCGCAACATGGCCGATGCACACGGTGCTACCGGGCTCATGATCAGAGTGCTATATGCCCGGCCAGAGATAAAAGATGCAGAAAATGTAACAGAATAGGCCATTTTGAAGTGGTGTGTAAAACTGAATACATTAAGGAGATGCAGGTGGACAGTGACCAGGAGGGTCAGGAAGTGTCTTTTGTGGGGTCTGTTGTGGAACGGACAAGCTCAGAGGAAGATTGGAAAGTTACCTTTACTGTAATGGGAGCCAATGTTGATTTTAAGATTGACACAGGAGCTGATATCACTGTAATGTCTTTTGCTGAATTTATGAAACTGCCTCGACAGCCCCAGCTGGCGAAGGTTACTACAAATGTTCATAGTCCTGGTGGCCGCATTGATTGTGTGGGGAAATTTCTTGCCAGCTGTGAGTACAAACAAAGGAAGTTCACCATGTGGGTGCATGTGATCCGAGGTCAGTGTGTTAACAGTTTATTGAGCAGAAAAGCAGCCTGTGACTTGGGCCTCGTGGCCAGAGTGAATGAGATCTCTGAAGATATGTTTGGCGAGTTGGGCCTACTGAGCTGCAAACCTGTCCGTATAGCACTTAAAAGTGACGCAGTCCCGTATAGTATTTCTACTCCTCATAGAATTCCGTTCCCGCTCATGCCTCAAGTGGAGAAAGAGCTCATGCGCATGAAGTCTATGGGGGTTATTGAAGAGGTTGTTGAAGCAACTGATTGGTGTGCCCCCATTGTTCCAGTTGCAAAGAAAAATGGAAAGGTGCGCATCTGTGTGGACCTGAAAAGGTTGAATGAGGCAGTGAAGAGGGAGAGATTTGTGCTGCCGACATTGGAAGATATAGCCCCGAAGTTGGCTGGGGCGAAGTTCTTTTCCACATTAGACGCTTCTAGCGGCTTTTGGCAGATCCCCCTGGATCCAAAGTGCCGCAAACTGACTACCTTTATCACTCCGGTAGGTCGGTTCTGTTTCTGCAGACTTCCCTTTGGGATATCCTCCGCTCCTGAGATCTTTCAGAGGGAAATGAGTTCTCTCCTGAGTGGCCACGTGGGCACAGCAGTCGTCATGGACGACATTCTAGTGTATGGGTCTACAGTGGAGGAGCATGATCAGCGTTTGAGTTGTGTGCTGCAGGCTATCAAAGAGTCTGGGCTGAAGCTGAATAAAGAAAAATGTCATTTTAGGAAAACTGAATTATGCTACTTTGGGCATATCATCAACGGGGATGGCATCAAGCCGGACCCCGAGAAAATTCGGGCTATCGAACAGATGAAAAGCCCTTCTGATGTACATGAGCTGAGACAGATATTGGGCCTTGTAAATTACGTGGGCAAGTTTCTTCCGGATTTATCTACAGTTTTGCACCCTATCACAGAGTTGCTTAAGAAAGATGTTGCCTGGGTCTGGGGACCCTCACAAGAAAAAGCGTTCCTGCATGCTAAGTCCCTGCTGGGGTCTGCCCCAGTGCTGGGGTTCTACGACCCTTCAAAAAAGACTGTGGTTAGTGCTGATGCAAGCAGTTATGGGTTGGGGGCTGCACTCCTGCAGCTGAATGACAACAAACTACAGCCCATCGCCTACTGTTCCCGCACACTGACGGCTGCGGAGTCAAAATACGCTCAAATTGAGAAAGAGTGCCTGGCTGCAGTTTGGGCCTGTGAGCGCTTTCAGCGTTATCTAGTGGGTTTGGAGAAATTTAGTCTGGAAACTGACCACAAACCGCTAGTCCCTCTTATCAATTCTTATGACATCGACAAAACACCCTTGAGATGCCAGAGACTTTTAATGAGACTACTCAGGTTCAATGTTCAGGCAGTGCATGTGCCGGGGAAGCAGCTGGTTGTGGCAGATACACTGTCCAGGCTCCCGCTGGCTGCTGCTGAAGAATCCTCCACAGAGTCGGATGTAAAAGTGTATGTTGATTCAGTTCTGGCCTCTAAGTCCATTTCTTCAAGGAAACTGGAAGAGATAAAGAAAGAGACATATTTGGACACAGATCTGCAAGAAGTTATAAAGTACATAAGAGATGGCTGGCCCGAGAGCCGGGCAGCCTGGATGTCTTTAAATGCTTACCAGCCAGAGAGGTCACAGCTCACGGAGCTGGAGGGGTTGGTACTGTTCCAAGACCGTATTGTAATTCCTGTCAGCATGAGGAAGGAGATGTTAGACAAGATTCACGATGGCCACTTAGGCATTACAAAGTGCAGAGAAAGAGCAGCTACAGCTGTGTGGTGGCCTGGGATCAGCTCCGACATTGCAAATCACGTGTCTAAATGTGCCTTTTGCCGGGAACGCCGGCCTACTCAGAGAAGGGAGCCCTTAATGTCTACTCCGCTGCCTGCGGGGCCGTGGCAGAAAATAGCTGCTGATTTGTGCGAACTGCACGGGAAAAAGTTTCTTGTTGTTATCAACTACTATTCCAGGTATTTGGAAATAGCACCCCTGAATGATATCACAAGTCAGGCCGTTATCATTCGCCTGAAGAGCTTGTTCGCCCGCTGGGGCATTCCAATGGAGCTGGTGAGTGATAATGGCATGCAGTTCGCTTCTACAGAATTCAGTGCTTTCAGCAGGGAATATGATTTTGTACATTCCACGTCAAGTCCACATTATCCGCAGGCCAACGGAATGGCTGAAAGGGCAGTTCAAACAACAAAATTCATCCTAAAGCAATCTGAACCGTACCTAGCCCTCTTGTCATACAGGGCGACGCCCATTCAAGCCACCGGGTTTAGCCCGGCACAGCTGATGCTAGGACGCCAGATTCGCACCACTTTACCCTCAGTGGGTGTCTTCAAGCCGCCTGGCCCTGTCCCTCGGGACGAAGTCCTTAGGAGGGATGAAGAGGCCAAAAAGGGTTATCGTTTCTTCTACGACAGGAGACATTCTGTCAGGCCTTTACAGGAACTGAAAGCGGGCCAAAGTGTCAGAATTAAACTGGATGATGAGAAGAAATGGAAGACGCCTGCTACGGTAGTGGGCCGCTCTCCAGAACCAAGGTCTTACACAGTCCTTACAGAGGGAGGGACGGTTACACGCCGTAACCGAAGACATCTTCAGCCTGTACCTGAGAGTCTGGAACCGGATACCTCAGTACCACCGCCGGTGGGATCTCCTGTTCTAAGAGAGGTGCCTTCCCCTCAGCAAGATCATAGCGGGGATATATCTTTGCCTCCAGCAGACTCTTGTTCACCATCTTCTGTATCAGAGGACAGTTCATGCAAAGTTACATCAAGCGGAAGAGTGGTGAGGCTTCCGGCCCGATACAGGGACTGACTTTAGCTAGAACAGTGACCGGAAGTATGGGCAGAATAATCCCATGGTCACTGTGGACTAGGGTAGTCTACCCCGATGTCCAAGTCAGGATGTAATTTATTTGTTCATGTTTTCTAATCCATCTGTTCTTATAATGTTCTAAAACAAAATGTTGTTGTATACCCTGTTGGTGTACTTTGTTATTTAATATATGCGAATGTATGCTTTGCCTTTGAAAAAGGGGAAGATGTAATGATAGCAGGATGTGATGTCACTAGCTAGTGGGGGGGGCTTAGGTCCGGTGTCTGTGTCGCAGTTGGTTTAGTGCGGTCAGCCTGTCTGGATGTGTGTTGCTATGCTCTGTAGTGAAGTGGAGTTGTACCATCGTTGCTGTGTCCTGCATATGTCCTGCATCTCATGACAATGTCTTTATGTAGGGCTTTATTATCATGTTGTCTAGGATAAGTAACTCCTTTCTGTCTTTATGTAGGGCTTTATTATCATGTTGTCTAGGATAAGTAACTCCTTTCTGTCTTTATGTAGGGCTTTATTATCATGTTGTCTAGGATAAGTAACTCCTTTATGTCTTTATGTAGGGCTTTATTATCATGTTGTCTAGGATAAGTAACTCCTTTCTGTCTTTATGTAGGGCTTTATTATCATGTTGTCTAGGATAAGTAACTCCTTTCTGTCTTTATGTAGGGCTTTATTATCATGTTGTCTAGGATAAGTAACTCCTTTCTGTCTTTATGTAGGGCTTTATTGTCATGTTGTCTAGGATAAGTAACTCCTTTATGTCTTTATGTAGGGCTTTATTATCATGTTGTCTAGGATAAGTAACTCCTTTCTGTCTTTATGTAGGGCTTTATTATCATGTTGTCTAGGATAAGTAACTCCTTTCTGTCTTTATGTAGGGCTTTATTATCATGTTGTCTAGGATAAGTATCTCCTTTATGTCTTTATGTAGGGCTTTATTATCATGTTGTCTAGGATAAGTAACTCCTTTCTGTCTTTATGTAGGGCTTTATTATCATGTTGTCTAGGATAAGTAACTCCTTTCTGTCTTTATGTAGGGCTTTATTATCATGTTGTCTAGGATAAGTAACTCCTTTATGTCTTTATGTAGGGCTTTATTATCATGTTGTCTAGGATAAGTAACTCCTTTCTGTCTTTATGTAGGGCTTTATTATCATGTTGTCTAGGATAAGTAACTCCTTTCTGTCTTTATGTAGGGCTTTATTATCATGTTGTCTAGGATAAGTAACTCCTTTCTGTCTTTATGTAGGGCTTTATTGTCATGTTGTCTAGGATAAGTAACTCCTTTATGTCTTTATGTAGGGCTTTATTATCATGTTGTCTAGGATAAGTAACTCCTTTCTGTCTTTATGTAGGGCTTTATTATCATGTTGTCTAGGATAAGTAACTCCTTTCTGTCTTTATGTAGGGCTTTATTATCATGTTGTCTAGGATAAGTAACTCCTTTCTGTCTTTATGTAGGGCTTTATTATCATGTTGTCTAGGATAAGTAACTCCTTTATGTCTTTATGTAGGGCTTTATTATCATGTTGTCTAGGATAAGTAACTCCTTTATGTAGGGCTTTATTATCATGTTGTCTAGGATAAGTAACTCCTTTCTGTCTTTATGTAGGGCTTTATTATCATGTTGTCTAGGATAAGTAACTCCTTTCTGTCTTTATGTAGGGCTTTATTATCATGTTGTCTAGGATAAGTAACTCCTTTCTGTCTTTATGTAGGGCTTTATTATCATGTTGTCTAAGATAAGTAACTCCTTTCTGTCTTTATGTAGGGCTTTATTATCATGTTGTCTAGGATAAGTAACTCCTTTCTGTCTTTATGTAGGGCTTTATTATCATGTTGTCTAGGATAAGTAACTCCTTTATGTAGGGCTTTATTATCATGTTGTCTAGGATAAGTAACTCCTTTCTGTCTTTATGTAGGGCTTTATTATCATGTTGTGTAGGATAAGTAACTCCTTTATGTCTTTATGTAGGGCTTTATTATCATGTTGTCTAGGATAAGTAACTCCTTTCTGTCTTTATGTAGGGCTTTATTATCATGTTGTCTAGGATAAGTAACTCCTTTCTGTCTTTATGTAGGGCTTTATTATCATGTTGTCTAGGATAAGTAACTCCTTTCTGTCTTTATGTAGGGCTTTATTATCATGTTGTCTAGGATAAGTAACTCCTTTCTGTCTTTATGTAGGGCTTTATTATCATGTTGTCTAGGATAAGTAACTCCTTTATGTCTTTATGTAGGGCTTTATTATCATGTTGTCTAGGATAAGTAACTCCTTTCTGTCTTTATGTAGGGCTTTATTATCATGTTGTCTAGGATAAGTAACTCCTTTCTGTCTTTATGTAGGGCTTTATTATCATGTTGTCTAGGATAAGTAACTCCTTTCTGTCTTTATGTAGGGCTTTATTATCATGTTGTCTAAGATAAGTAACTCCTTTCTTTCTTTATGTAGGGCTTTCTTATCATGTTGTCTAAGATAAGTAACTCCTTTCTGTCTTTATGTAGGGCTTTATTATCATGTTGTCTAAGATAAGTAACTCCTTTCTGTCTTTATGTAGGGCTTTATTATCATGTTGTCTAGGATAAGTAACTCCTTTCTGTCTTTATGTAGGGCTTTATTATCATGTTGTCTAGGATAAGTAACTCCTTTCTGTCTTTATGTAGGGCTTTATTATCATGTTGTCTAAGATAAGTAACTCCTTTCTGTCTTTATGTAGGGCTTTATTATCATGTTGTCTAGGATAAGTAACATCTTTCTGTCTTTATGTAGGGCTTTATTATCATGTTGTCTAGCATAAGTAACTCCTTTCTGTCTTTATGTAGGGCTTTATTATCATGTTGTCTAGGATAAGTAACTCCTTTCTGTCTGTATGTAGGGCTTTATTATCATGTTGTCTAGGATAAGTAACTCCTTTCTGTCTTTATGTAGGGCTTTATTATCATGTTGTCTAGGATAAGTAACTCCTTTATGTCTTTATGTAGGGCTTTATTATCATGTTGTCTAGGATAAGTAACTCCTTTCTGTCTTTATGTAGGGCTTTATTATCATGTTGTCTAGGATAAGTAACTCCTTTCTGTCTTTATGTAGGGCTTTATTGTCATGTTGTCAGGATTTTACCATTCTGTACCTTTAACTACTAATTATCATACTGCTATTTAAGGCTCCACCTACTGTTGAACGTTGCTTGGTAATTTGTTCAGTCACCCACTGTTCCTGAACACTTCACACCCAGCTATTCCCTCCTGTCTAAGTTGGGATTTCCTGCTACTGATGCTAGTTCCTGTTACTCAAGTCTTGTGGTTTTGCAGCTCCACAACTTTGTTCCTGTCTCTCTCGCTGCTTGCTTCCTGCTTACTCGCATGCTGGTCCGTTGGCGTGTGACGTCACTAGGTGAAACCGCAGCCGCCACACACTCTCACTGAATCTCGGCACACGCTGTGTGCATTTCTTCTCCGGTAACTCCGCTTCTGCTCCACTCTGAGGATACTATTTGGGAAGTCGGTTTGTATGTATTATCAACAGGATTACCGGTCTGTATTACCAATTTACAAATAAGGATATCTTGCCTTTCATGTCATTTGCTATTGCTTGCCTCAAATAATCAAGTAATCAAGTTTACCTGCCATACTAAGCTATTAACCAGTTTATCTCATGCACTTGCTGATTACATGAACTATTCCGCTTGTGATTCACTATATTGACTTGCACAGTGACTTTTGCCGTATCTATCATTTGCCTAAATAGCACTGCTCCATTTGCATTAACCTCTGATGAACTTTATGTGCTTAAACTGACTTTAACCCAACAACTACTCTCAAACTGCATATCTCTTATCTGGTTGTAAATAACCAACGAAGCTACCCTGCACAACTCTATCTAAAGTGTGTGTGTGTGCCTGTGCAAGTTATGTAAATATTTTATATGTGTGTGATGCGAGTCTACAACTAATTTGGATGTGAATAAGCTTCTCCCTAAACTTTGGATTCTGAGTTATCCTACATTACCATACTATATTACTGTTTAGCTCATATCCAACTCCTTTTGGTATACCATCTTCACTCTGTATCCTACAGTAGTGACCCTCAGATCTATGAGCATAACAGGGTTCACACAAGTTAGATCTTAGTGAACCCGAGGTAAGGTGTGAGACTGAGTGGTCCTGCATGAACAAGGGTACTAGTTCATACTTAAACATTACATATTACCAAGCCTATAAAGATAACTAGTACTTTGTTTAATGGATATAACAGAGCTTTACAATAGGGTTGGCTCCCTAGCTCAAAGTATGGATCACATGATACAGGGACTAAGGGAGATACAATTGGAGAACCAAAACATCAGAAAATTCATAAATGAGCAGCTTGCCAGTAAACCTCCTGTAGTTGAAAATTCAGCTGAACCTTTTATTAGCCCTCCTGAGAAATTCTCTGGGGAGAGAGCTTTTTTCAGGGATTTTAAGAACTCTTGTACACTGATGTTTACTCTGAAACCTAAATCATATCCAACAGATAGGGTCAGGGTATTAACTGTTATCTCATTCTTACGTGGTGAGGCCAGGTCTTGGGCTAATACCTATTATGAAAAGGATGATCCCATCTTAAATTCTCTCGATGCATTTTTTTCTGCCATGTCTCTGCTTTATGAGGATCACAATAAACAGAACACAGCAGAAACAGCTATTAGGTCCTTACGTCAAGGGAAGAGAGTCGTGGAAGAATATATCACAGATTTCAAACGTTGGGCACCGGACACTCAGTGGAACACTCCAGCCTTAAGGAATCAATACCGATTAGGTCTCAGTGAAGCAATAAAAGATGAGCTTGCACGTGGTATCATTCCTGATGATTTAGAAGCCCTCATGACACTTAGCATTGGTATAGACCGAAGATTAAGGGAAAGAAAATCTGAAAGATCCTTCAGTGATGCAAGTTACAGAAAACTACCCACTTATCATGCTACGCCTTCAACCTTACCAGCAAGGTCCCTTGATGAACCTATGGATGTAGCAGTGATTCGTGGTCCTCTAAAACCAGAAGAAAAAGCTAGGCGCAAATTATTGAACCTTTGTTTATACTGTGCTGATAAAGATCACACTGTTAAGGATTGTCCAATACTTCTTCGCCAAAAGAAGGGTAAGACACCTCCTAGTTATCATATAATCAATATGGTACATGATTTCACTTCTCATTTGTCCCTTCCTCTCTCCCTACAGTGGCATCACCGGAAGATAGACGTACAGGCCGTAGTTGACTCTGGCGCATCTGGGAATTTTGTAGATATTTCTTTTGTTGTTAAAAATAAGATCCCACTAATAAAAAAGAGTGTTTCACTTGCTATACGTTTGGTTGATGGCTCACTATTCAGTTCAGGTCCAATAACACATCACACCATTCCTATTACTGTAATAACTAAGTCTGGTCATATTGAGCAATTGTCTTTTGATGTACTTCCCACTTCAGTATATCCTATGATACTTGGTTTGAACTGGTTAATAAGACACAACCCCACTATTTCATGGTGTGAGGGGTCTGTGATCTTTGATTCAGCATTTTGTAAACATTCATGTTTTACCAAACACTCTTTATACCATTTATCTGTCAATGCCCTACCTGAATGTTACAAAGAATTTAGTGACGTTTTTGATAAGGTTGAGGCAGACACACTACCACCACACAGGACGTATGATTGTCCTATTGATCTCATACCAAACAGTACCATACCTATAGGACATATATATCCTCTTTCAGAGCCAGAATTAGCTCATTTAAAAAATTATTTGGATGATAACTTAAAAAAAGGCTTCATTAGACCCTCCACATCCTCAGTTGGAGCTTCTATGTTTTTTGTTAAGAATAAGGATGGTAGTCTCCGTCCAATCATTGACTATAGGCAACTTAACAAATGTACAAAAAAAAACAGATACCCCCTGCCTCTCATTCCTGAACTAATTGAACGGTTACGTGGTGCTGTAATTTATACAAAATTGGATCTTAGAGGTGCCTACAATTTGATTAGGATGAGAGCAGGGGATGAGTGGTTAACAGCCTTCCGTACACGTTACGGCCTTTATGAATACACTGTAATGCCGTTTGGTTTATGCAACGCACCGGCGACGTTTCAGTGTTTCATAAATGATGTGTTTCATGATCTCTTAGATGTATGTATTGTCATCTATCTGGACGACATTCTTATATTCTCGGAATCATACGAAAAACATGTGTCACATGTAAAGCAGGTTTTACTACGATTAAGAGCTCATCGTCTTTTTGCTAAGCTGGAAAAGTGTATATTCAATACAGATACAATTTCCTTTTTAGGATACAACATATCCCCTCTAGGTATCTCCATGGAATCTAACAAGGTGGATGCTATAACCAATTGGCCTGCTCCCCGTAATAAGAAAGAAATCCAGAGATTCTTAGGGTTCGCGAACTTTTATCGCAAATTCATTAAAGGGTTTTCACATATTGTTCAACCCTTGACTTACTTAACACGTAAACATATAAAATTTGTTTGGAATCAGTCAGCAGAAGATTCTTTCATTAGTCTGAAACAGAAATTTATTACAGCTCCGATTCTACAGTTCCCAGATCCCAGTTGTCAATACACCCTGGAGGTTGATGCTTCCGAGTATGCCCTTGGGGCAATCCTTTCTCAAAGAAAGTCTCCAACAGAACCTCTTCACCCAATATCTTACTACTCCAGAGTAATGACCTCTGCAGAAATGAATTATGGTATTGGTGATAAGGAGCTTCTTGCTATCAAATCCGCCCTGGAGTTCTGGAGACATCTTCTGGAAGGAACACAACACCCTATTCTGATATATACTGACCATCGGAATCTTGAATTTCTGAAATCTAACAAAACCCTGACTTCACGTCAAGTCAGGTGGAGTCTTTTCTTTTCACGATTTGATTATATCATAACTTATAGGCCCGGCTCCAAAAATCTCAAGGCAGACTCTCTTTCTCGGAAGGATCCGAAACCTTCACATATAGAAACACCTGAATCTATCATACCTCCAGACAGAATAATCTGTTTAACTACCAGCTTTAAAACCACCCTAAAACAGCATCTCTCTCAGGACTCATCTTTGCAGCAACTTGGATTAAACAAACATCAGGACGGTTTGTACTACCATGACAATCTACTTTATATACCTGAAGCTCTTAGGGATGAGATTGTTGGTTATGCTCATGACTCACTATTAGCAGGTCATCCTGGAGTTCATAAAACATTGCATTTATTAAAGAGAGATTATTGGTGGCCCAAAATGAATGACACAGTCACTCGATATGTACAAAGTTGTCCCACATGTACCACTAAAAAACACTCACATAACCGCCCTTATGGTTACCTTCTTTCGCTTCCAATCCCAGACAGACCTTGGACAGACATCGCCATGGATTACATAGTGGACTTACCATCTTCATCAAATTTCAACACCATATTAGTGGTGGTTGATTTGTTTTCTAAAATGGCTCATTTCATCCCCCACAGGGGTCTTCCAACAGCTTCAGAAACTGCCTCTCTATTCTTAAACAACATAGTGAAACTTCATGGATTGCCTAAATCTGTCACTACGGATAGGGGGTCACAGTTCACATCCAGGTTCTGGACCCAGCTATGTCGTACCCTCAACATCTGTAGAAGACTTAGCTCAGCCTATCATCCCCAGACAAATGGGCAAACGGAAAGAACTAATCAGTCACTTGAGCAATATCTCCGCTGCTATTGTACTTTAGAACAAGATAATTGGCATTCACTGTTGGCCACTGCCGAATTTGCTCATAACAACTCACTACACTCCTCAATGAAAACCACACCATTTTTCATCAACTATGGGTTTCATCCATCGTATCATCCTACCTGTACGTCTGATTCTACACTTCCAATGGTAAATGATACAGTCAATTCCATTGCTAATGGTTTTGCTTCTTTAAAAACAGTATTAGAAGTGGCACAAACTACCCAGAAGCATCACTATGATTTACGCAGATCTAAACCTCCGGATTATGCTGTTGGCGACAAGGTCTGGCTTAGTACAAAAAACCTACGTTTAAAGATTCCTAGTAAAAAATTAGGTGCATTGTATTTAGGTCCGTATGAGATTATTAAAGTAATCAATCCTAATGCCGTGACTCTACAATTACCATCTACTCTGAAGATACATCCAACGTTCCATGTGTCCTTGTTAAAACCCTACTCCTTGGTCAGGGGTAACTTACAGACTTCTTCTGTTGTTCCTCAAGTCAGTGATGATGTTGAATATGAAATCGAATCTATCTTGGACTCCAGATACCTTCATGATCAACTACAGTATTTGGTAAGATGGAAGGGTTATGCTCCTGAGGAGGATTCGTGGGAGCCATCCTCAAACTTCTCTGCCCCCCAACTCCTCTCTTTGTACCACCGGAGAAATCCTGAACGTCCTGGTCCTTGATCCGCGGAGCGGCTCCTTGAGGGGGGAGTTCTGTCAGGATTTTACCATTCTGTACCTTTAACTACTAATTATCATACTGCTATTTAAGGCTCCACCTACTGTTGAACGTTGCTTGGTAATTTGTTCAGTTACCCACTGTTCCTGAACACTTCACACCCAGCTATTCCCTCCTGTCTAAGTTGGGATTTCCTGCTACTGATGCTAGTTCCTGTTACTCAAGTCTTGTGGTTTTGCAGCTCCACAACTTTGTTCCTGTCTCTCTCGCTGCTTGCTTCCTGCTTACTCGCATGCTGGTCCGTTGGCGTGTGACGTCACTAGGTGAAACCGCAGCCGCCACACACTCTCACTGAATCTCGGCACACGCTGTGTGCATTTCTTCTCCGGTAACTCCGCTTCTGCTCCACTCTGAGGATACTATTTGGGAAGTCGGTTTGTATGTATTATCAACAGGATTACCGGTCTGTATTACCAATTTACAAATAAGGATATCTTGCCTTTCATGTCATTTGCTATTGCTTGCCTCAAATAATCAAGTAATCAAGTTTACCTGCCATACTAAGCTATTAACCAGTTTATCTCATGCACTTGCTGATTACATGAACTATTCCGCTTGTGATTCACTATATTGACTTGCACAGTGACTTTTGCCGTATCTATCATTTGCCTAAATAGCACTGCTCCATTTGCATTAACCTCTGATGAACTTTATGTGCTTAAACTGACTTTAACCCAACAACTACTCTCAAACTGCATATCTCTTATCTGGTTGTAAATAACCAACGAAGCTACCCTGCACAACTCTATCTAAAGTGTGTGTGTGTGCCTGTGCAAGTTATGTAAATATTTTATATGTGTGTGATGCGAGTCTACAACTAATTTGGATGTGAATAAGCTTCTCCCTAAACTTTGGATTCTGAGTTATCCTACATTACCATACTATATTACTGTTTAGCTCATATCCAACTCCTTTTGGTATACCATCTTCACTCTGTATCCTACAGTAGTGACCCTCAGATCTATGAGCATAACAGGGTTCACACAAGTTAGATCTTAGTGAACCCGAGGTAAGGTGTGAGACTGAGTGGTCCTGCATGAACAAGGGTACTAGTTCATACTTAAACATTACACATGTTGTCTAGGATAAGTAACTCCTTTCTGTCTTTATTTAGGGCTTTATTATCATGTTGTCTAGGATAAGTAACTCCTTTCTGTCTTTATGTAGGGCTTTATTATCATGTTGTCTAGGATAAGTAACTCCTTTCTGTCTTTATGTAGGGCTTTATTATCATGTTGTCTAGGATAAGTAACTCCTTTCTGTCTTTATTTAGGGCTTTATTATCATGTTGTCTAGGATAAGTAACTCCTTTCTGTCTTTATGTAGGGCTTTATTATCATGTTGTCTAGGATAAGTAACTCCTTTCTGTCTTTATGTAGGGCTTTATTATCATGTTGTCTAAGATAAGTAACTCCTTTCTGTCTTTATGTAGGGCTTTATTATCATGTTGTCTAGGATAAGTAACTCCTTTCTGTCTTTATGTAGGGCTTTATTGTCATGTTGTCTAGGATAAGTAACTCCTTTCTGTCTTTATGTAGGGCTTTATTATCATGTTGTCTAGGATAAGTAACTCCTTTCTGTCTTTATGTAGGGCTTTATTATCATGTTGTCTAGGATAAGTAACTCCTTTCTGTCTTTATGTAGGGCTTTATTATCATGTTGTCTAGGATAAGTAACTCCTTTCTGTCTTTATGTAGGGCTTTATTATCATGTTGTCTAAGATAAGTAACTCCTTTCTGTCTTTATGTAGGGCTTTATTGGATGCTCTCGCTAGGGATTTTTTGGATGCTCTCGCTAGGGATTTTTTGGAATAGCCTCTTATAAGAAGTTTTTTTCTTAGATCAAGTGCTGCTTTTTTAAAAGATTCCAGGGTTGTGCAATTTCTTCTGAGTCGCAGATATCCCCCCACAGCAGTGACGTGCAGTGACGTCAGAGGATGGTGAGGCAGTGGCTAGGATACGCCTTCATTCTTTAGATATCCTTTGTTGAAGAAATAGCAATGCACATGGGTGAGCCAATCACATGAGGTATCTATGTGCAGCCACCAATCAGCAGCTACTGAGCATATTTAGATATGATTTTCAACAAAGGACATCAAAAGAATAAAGAAAATTAGATATTAGATGTAAATTGGAAAGTTATTTAAATTTACATATGGGTTTCATATGGGTTTCATGTCCCTTTAAATGGTGTCTTGGAAAACTGGTCAACTTAGTAAACATCTGATTTTAGTCTAAAAGGATTGTAACAGAAACTCTTGCCAGATAACACAATGCTTGCTCTGATTATGAGATCTAGAAATCCATGCCCATTAAAATATGTTTAAAACATACATTTTACTTTAATGCTGCAAATTATGCTTATAGATTCTTTCATTACATAAGGGATGAGAGTCAGAGGGGGAGGAAGAGAGACAGAGAGAGAAAGAGACCATGGGGGAGAACAACACATAAGGAGAGAGATGGATAGATAGAGAGACACACACACACACACACACACACACACACACACAACACACACACAAGGTGGGGGACCACTGCATTTTAAAGTAATAAAACAGCAGAGCTACAGAGAGTTCAGAAAATTAGTCTATAATTTAGTGTGAAGTACAGAGGCAAGCTGCTAAGTTAGTGGGTGTAAAGTTTGAGTAAACAAAATACAAAAACGACCCTGCTATAAAAGAGTAAACAAACACTAAACCACATTCATTAAATTATCATTTTAACTAACAGAATCTTTCAGTAAAATCTTACTTTAATAAGATGTGAAACACTGCTCTCTGTGCCTCTCTTCCTCCTCTGTAAGGATTCAGGAAGTGACAGTGGCACATTCCACTGCACTTAGAGGGGAAGAACAGAACTTTCTTTTTCACTTTAGCAAAGCTAGCAGGTTCACAGGACAGCAACAAAATATATGAAAGTTGTTTTTTTGCGTTTTTGTTTTGTTTTATATGATTTAACATCCAGCCCCAACCCTATGTTCCACTTACTAATGCCTCTCACTGGATTGGTTCAGCCCAAATAGGACTGCCTCAAATAAGCAGTTAATGAGCCATGCAATGATCTTAACCACTTGCATCCAGTAGATGGCGCAGCATGTTGTGTAATGGTGGGCAGACCTGATTGTGCCTCTTCATTGCACAACATATAGCTATGAGAAAAAAAAATGCTGGGGGAAAAAATTTACAATTTTTTTTTTAAAGCCAATAAAAAAAATATATTTTTGCCCATATGAGAGGTGAAGCACTGCCTCACCTGCCTCTAGTGACTGCACATCACTGCCCCACAGGTAACCCTCTCATTGTGGAGAGATGATGGAGCTACTAGCATATAGTGTATTTGGGTTTTCTGAATGCATCTGTCCCACCCTTTTGATTGTAAGATCTAAAAATTCAACCTTTTCTTCCTCTATTGTGGATGTGAGGTATAAACATAAACGGCTAGATTACGAGTCTTGCGTTAGCCTTAAAAAGCAGCATTGAGGGGTCCCAACGCTGCTTTTTAACGCCCGCTGGTATTACGAGTCAGGCAAGAGAGGGTCTACCGCTCACTTTTTTTCCGCGATTTTAGCATACCGCATATCCCCTTACATCAATTGCGTATCCCATCTTTTTAATGGGATTTTCCTAACGCCGGTATTACGATCGCCTTAAAAAGTGAGCGGTAGACCCTCTCCTGTCCAGACTCCTACCACATTTAAAAGTCAGTAGTTAAGAGTTTTATGGGCTAACGCCGGAACATAAAGCTCTTAAGTAAAGTGCTACAAAGTACACTAACATCCATAAACTGCCTATTAACCCCTAAACCGAGGCCCCCCCCCCACATCGCAAACACTATAATAAAATTATTTAACCCCTAATCTGCCGACTGGACATCGCTGCCACTTTAATAAATGTATTAACCCCTAAACCGCCGCACTCCCGCCTCGCAAACACTAGTTAAATTTTATTAACCCCTAATCTGCTGTCCCTAACATCGCCGACACCTACCTACATTTATTAACCCCTAATCTGCCGATCTGCCTAACCCTAACCCCCCCTAATTTAAATATAATTTAAATTAAATTAAATTACTACAATTAAAAAAAATAATCCTATTTAAAACTAAATACTTACCTATAAAATAAACCCTAAGCTAGCTACAATATAACTAATAGTTACATTGTATCTAGCTTAGGGTTTATTTTTACTTTACAGCTAAGTTTGTATTTATTTTAACTAGGAACAATAGCTATTAAATAGTTATTAACTATTTAATAACTACCTAGCTAAAATAAGTACAAAAGTACCTTTAAAATAAGCCCTAACCTAAGTTACAATTACACCTAACACTACACTATAAATAAACTAATTACCTAAACTACCTACAATTAATTACAATTAAATTAAATAAACTAAATTACGGGGAAAAAAAACACTAAATTACAGAAAATAAAAAAAGAATTACAAGAATTTTAAACTAATTACACCTAATCTAATCCCCCTAATAAAATAAAAAAGCCCCCCAAAATAATAAAATTCTCTACCCTATACTAAATTACAAATAGCCCTTAAAAGGGCCTTTTGCGGGGCATTGCCCCAAAGTAATCAGCTCTTTCACCTGTAAAAAAAAATACAATACCCCCCAACATTAAAACCCACCACCCACACACCCAACCCTACTCTAAAACCCACCCAATCCCCCCTTAAAAAAAAACTAACACTACCCCCTTGAAGATCACCCTACCTTGAGACGTCTTCACCCAGTCGGGCACAAGTGGTCCTCCAGAGGGTCCGAAGTCTTCATCCTATCCAGCCAGAAGAGGACCTCCAGACCGGTCTTCTATCTTCATCCTTCCGGAGCGGAGAGGGTCCATCTTCAGGACATCCGACGCAGAGCATCCTCTTTATCCAACGGCCGACGACTTCATCCAGACGGCATCTTCTATCTTCATCCTTCCGGAGCGGAGAGGTTCCATCTTCAGGACATCCGACGCAGAGTATCCTCTTTATCCAACGGCCGACGACTGAATGACTGGTACTTTAAGTGACGTCATCCAAGATGGCATCCCTTCAATTCTGATTGGCTGATAGAATCCTATCAGCCAATCGGAAATTAAGGTAGGAAAAATCTTATTGGCTGATGCAATCAGCCAATAGGATTGAAGTTCAATCCAATTGGCTGATCCAATCAGCCAATAGGATTGAGCTTGCATTCTATTGGCTGTTCCAATCAGCCAATAGAATGTGAGGTCAATCCTATTGGCTGATTGCATCAGCCAATAGGATTTTTCCTACCTTAATTCCGATAGGTAGTTTAGGTAATTAGTTTAATTATAGTGTAGTGTTAGGTGTAATTGTAACTTAGGTTAGAGTTTATGTTACAGGTACTTTTGTACTTATTTTAGCTGGGTAGTTATTAAATAGTTAATAACTATTTAATAACTATTGTACCTAGTTAAAATAAATACAAAGTTGCCTGTAAAATAAATATAAATCCTAAGTTAGCTACAATGTAACTATTAGTTATATTGTAGCTATATTAGGGTTTATTTTATAGGTAAGTATTTAGTTTTAAATAGGAATAATTTATTTAATTGTAGTAAATTTATTTAGATTATTTTAAATTATATTTAAATTAAGGGGGTGTTCGGGCTAAGGTTAGACTTAGGTTTAGGGGTTAATAAATTTATTATAGTGGCGGCGGCGTTGGCGGCGGCAGATTAGGGGTTAATAAATTTCATATAGTTGCAGCGACATTGGGGGGGCAGATTAGGGGTTAATAACTATAATGTAGGTGTCGGCGATGTTGGGGGCAGTAGATTAGGGGTTCATAAGTATAATGTAGGTTGCAGCGGTGTCCGGAGTGGCAGATTAGGGGTTAATAATATAATGTAGGTGTCAGCGATAGCGGGGGCAGCAGATTAGGAGTTAATAAGTGTAAGATTAGGGGTGTTTAGACTTGGGGTTCATGTTAGGGTGTTAGGTGCAGACATAAAATTCATTTCCCCATAGGAATCAATTGGGCTGCGTTAGGAGCTGAACGCTGCTTTTTTGCAGGTGTTAGGATTTTTTTCAGCCAGCTCAGCCCCATTGTTTCCTATGGGGAAATCATGCACGAGCACGTTTAGCCAGCTTACCGTTACCGTAAGCAACGCTGGTATTACAGTGAAATGTGGAGATAAATTTTGCTCAACGCTCACTTTTCTGAGGCTAATGCCGGCTTGAAGAAAACTCGTAATACCAGTGTTGGCTTAAGTGAGCGGTAAGAAAAAAAGGCTCGTTAGCCCCGCACAGCCTTACCGACAAAAACTCGTAATCTAGGCGAAAGGGTTTACATTAAGCAGTTGTATAAATTCCTGTAGAAGGTTTCTAGTGTATGCATGTGTGTGTGTATATGTGTGTATATGTGTGTGTATATATGTGTATGCATGAGTGTGCGTGTGAATGTGTGTATATGTTTATGCATGTGTGTGTTATATATATATATATATATATATATATGTGCATATGTGTGTGTGTGTGTATATATAAATAATATATGTGTGTGTGTGTGTGTGTGTGTATATGTGTGTATATATAACATAATTTATGTAAGAATTTACCTGATAAATTCATTTCTTTCATATTGGCAAGAGTCCATGAGCTAGTGACATATGGGATATACAATCCTACCAGGAGGGGCAAAGTTTCCCAAACCTCAAAATGCCTATAAATACACCCCTCACCACACCCACAATTCAGTTTAACGAATAGCCAAGCAGTGGGTGATAAAGAAAGGAGTAGAAAGCATCAACAAAGGAAATTTGGAAATAATTGTGCTTTATACAAAAAAATCATAACCACCATAAAAAGGGTGGGCCTCATGGACTCTTGCCAATGTGTTTTCTTTCATGTAATTGGCAAGAGTCCATGAGCTAGTGACATATGGGATATCAATACCCAAGATGTGGAGTCTTCCACTCAAGAGTCACTAGAGAGGGAGGGAATAAAACAAAAACAGCCATATTCCGCTGAGAAAATAATCCACAACCCAAAAATAAGTTTATTTTCACTTTTGAAAGAAAAAAACTTAAATAAAAAAGCAGAAGAATCATACTGAAACAGCTGCCTGAAGAACTTTTCTACCAAAAACTACTTCCGAAGAAGCAAATACATCAAAATGGTAGAATTTAATAAATGTATGCAAAGAGGACCAAGTGGCTGCTTTGCAAATCTGATCAACTGAAGCTTCATTCTTAAAAGCCCATGAAGTGGAGACTGATCTAGTAGAATGAGCTGTAATTCTCTGAGGCGGGGCCTGACCCAACTCCAAATAAGCTTGATGAATCAAAAGTTTCAACCAAGAAGCCAAGGAAATAGCAGAAGCTTTTTGACCTTTCCTAGGACCAGAAAATAAAACAAATAGACTAGAAGTCTTTCTGAAATTTTTAGTAGCTTCCACATAATATTTCAAAGCTCTTACCACATCCAAAGAATGTAAGGATCTCGCCAAAGAATTCTTAGGATTAGGACATAAAGAAGGGACAACAATTTCTCTACTAATGTTGTTAGAATTCAAAACCTTAGGTAAAAATTGAAAAGAAGTCAGCAAAACAGGCGTATCCTGATGAAAAATCAGAAAAAGAGACTCACAAGAAAGAGCAGACAGCTCAGAAACTCTTCTAGCAGAAGAGATAGCCAAAAGGAACAACACTTTCCAAGAAAGTAGTTTAATGTCCAAAGAATGCATAGGTTCAAATGGAGGAGCCTGTAAAGCCCTCAGAACCAAATTAAGACTCCAAGGAGGAGAAATTGACTTAATGACAGGCTTAATATGAACTAAAGCCTGTACAAAACAGTGTATATCAGGAAGTATAGCAATCTTTTTGTGAAATAAAACAGAAAGAGCGGAGATTTGTCCTTTCAAGGAACTTGCAGACAAACCCTTATCCAAACCATCCTGAAGAAACTGCAAAATTCTAGGAATTCAAAAAGAATGCCAGGAGAATTTATGAGAAGAACACCATGAAATGTAAGTCTTCCAAACTCTCTAATAAATCTTTCTAGAGACAGATTTACGAGCTTGTAACATAGTATTAATCACTGAATCAGAGAAACCTCTATGACTTAAAACTAAGCGTTCAATTTCCATACCTTCAAATTTAATGATTTGAGATCCTGATGGAAAAACGGACCTTGAGATAGTAAGTCCGGCCGTAATGGAAGTGGCCAAGGCGGGCAACTGGACATCCAAACCAGATCCACATACCAAAACCTGTGTGGCCATGCTGGAGCCACCAGCAACACAAAAGACTGTTCCATGATGATTTTGGAAATCACTCTTGGAAGGAGAACTAGAGGCGGGAAGATGTAAGCAGGTTGATAACACCAAGGAAGAGTCAGTGCATCCACTGCTTCCGCCTGAACATCCCTGGACCTGGACAGGTATCTGGGAAGTTTCTTGTTTAGATGAGAGGCCATGAGATCTATCTCTGGAAGCCCCCACATCTGAACAATCTGAGAAAACACATCTGGATGGAGAGACCACTCCCCTGGATGTAAAGTCTGGCGGCTGAGATAATCCGCCTCCCAATTGTCTACACCTGGGATATGCACCGCAGAGATTAGACAGGAGCTGGATTCCGCCCAAGCAAGTATCCGAGATACTTCTTTCATAGCTTGGGGACTGTGAGTCCCACCCTGATGATTGACATAAGACACAGTTGTGATATTGTCTGTATGAAAACAAAAGAATGGTTCTCTCTTTAGTAGAGGCCAGAACTGAAGAGCTCTGAGAATTGCACGGAGTTCTAAAATATTTATTGGTAATCTCGCCTCTTGAGATTTCCAAACCCCTTGTGCTGTCAGAGACCCCCAAACAGCTCCCCAACCTGAAAGACTCGCATCTGTTGTGATCACAGTCCAGGTTGGGCGAACAAAAGAAGCCCCATGAACCAAACGATGGTGATCTATCCACCATGTCAGAGAGTGTCGTACATTGGGATTCAAGGATATTAATTGTGATATCTTTGTATAATCCCTGCACCATTGATTCAGCATACAAAGCTGTAGAGGTCTCATGTGAAAACGAGCAAAGGGGATCGCGTCCGATGCTGCAGTCATGAGACCTAAAACTTCCATGCACATAGCCACTGAAGGGAATGACTGAGACTGAAGGAGCCGACATGCTGCGACCAATTTTAAACATCTCTTGTCTGTTAGAGACAGAGTCATGGACACTGAATCTATCTGGAAGCCTAAAAAGGTGACCCTTGTCTGAGGAATCAAGAAACTTTTTTGGTAAATTGATCCTCCAACCATGTTTCCCGAAGAAACAACACTAGTTGATTCGTGTGAGATTCTGCAGTATGTAAAGACTGAGCTAGTACCAAGATATCGTCCAAATAAGGAAACACCACAATACCCTGTTCTCTTATTACAGATAGTAGGGCACCCAGAACCTTTGAAAAGATTCTTGGAGCTGTTGCTAGGCCAAATGGAAGAGCAACAAATTGGTAATGCTTGTCTAGAAAAGAGAATCTCAGAAACTGATAGTGTTCTGGATGAATCGGAATATGAAGGTATGCATCCTGCAAGTCTATTGTGGACATATAATGTCCTTGCTGAACAAAAGGCAGAATAGTCCTTATAGTCACCATCTTGAAAGTTGGTACTCTTACATAACGATTCAAAATTTTCAGATCCAGAACTGGTCTGAACAAATTTTTCTTTCTTTGGTACAATGAATAGTTTGAATAAAACCCCAAACCTTGTTCCTGAAGAGGAACTGGCATGATTACCCCTGAAGACTCCAGGTCTGAAACACACTTCAGAAAAGCCTGAGCTTTTACTGGATTTACAGGGATGCGTGAGAGAAAAAATCTTCTCACAGGAGGTCTTACTTTGAATCCTATTCGATACCCTTGAGAGACAATGCTCTGAATCCAATGATTTTGGACAGATTTTATCCAAAAATCCTTGAAAAACCTTAATCTGCCCCCTACCAGCTGAGCTGGAATGAGGGCCGCACCTTCATGCGGACTTAGGGGCATTTCCTAAATGGCTTGGATTTATTCCAATTTGAGGAAAGCTTCCAACTGGAAGCAGATTCCTTGGAAGGAGGATTGAGTTTTTGTTCCTTATTCTGACGAAAAGAACGAAAACGGTTAGAAGCCTTAGATTTACCCTTAGGTTTTTTATCCTGAGGCAAAAAAACTCATTTTCCTCCAGTGATAGTTGAAATAATAGAATCCAACTGAGAACCAAATAAATTATTACCTTGGAAAGAAAGAGATAGTAATCTAGATTTAGATGTCATATCAGCATTCCAAGATTTAAGCCACAAAGCTCTTCTAGCTAATACAGCTAAAGACATGGATCTAACATCAATTTTGATAATATCAAAAATGGCATCACAAATAAAATGATTAGTATGTTGCAGTAAGCGAACAATGCTAGATATGTCAGAATCCAATTCATGTTGCGCTAAATTTTCCAACCAAAAATTTGATGCAGCCGCAACATCACCCAAGGAAATAGCAGGTCTGAGAAGATGACCTGAATATAAATAGGCCTTCCTTCGATAAGATTCAAGCTTCCTATCTAAAGGATCCTTAAAGGAAGTGCTATCTTCCATAGGAATAGTGGTACGTTTAGCAAGAGTAGAAATAGCCCCATCAACTTTGGGGATCTTTCCCCAAAACTCTATAGATTTTGCTGGTAAAGGATACAATCTCTTAAACCTTAAAGAAGGAATAAAGGAAGTACCTGGCTTATTCCATTCCCTAGAAATCATATCAGAAATAGCTTCAGGAATGGGAAAAACACCTGGGGAAACCACAGGAGGTTTAAAAACAGCATTTAAACGTTTATTAGACTGAACGTCAATAGGACTGGTTACCTCAATATCCAAAGTAATTAACACTTCTTTTAATAAAGAACGCATATACTCTATTTTAAATAAATAAGTAGATTTGTCAGTGTCAATATCTGAGGAAGGATCTTCTGTTTCAGATAGATCCTCATCAGAAGAGGATGAATTATTATGTTGTTGGTCATTTGAAATTTCATCAGCTAAATGAGAAGTTTTAAAAGACCTTTTACGTTTATTAGAAGGTGGAAATGCAGACAAAGCCTTCATAATAGATTCAGAAACAAATTCTTTAAAATTTACAGGTATATCATGCACATTAGAAGTTGAAGGAACTGCAACTGGCAATGTACTATTACTGATGGAAACACTATCTGCATGTAAAAGTTTATCATGACAACTATTACAAATGACATTTGGTGGAATAATTTCTACAATTTTACAACAAATGCACTTAGCTTTGGTAGAACCGATGTCAGGCAGCAATGTTCCAGCAGAAACTTCTGAGACAGGATCAGATTGGGACATCTTGCTCAATGTAAGAGAAAAAACAACATATAAAGCAAAATTATCTATTTCCTTAAATGACAGTTTCAGGAATGGGAAAAAAAGCAAAAGCATAGGCCTCTTGATAGAAAGGAAAGCAGGAGGCAAACAACAATGGGGTATTGAAATAATGAAGAAAAAATTGGCGCCAAGTATGACGCACAATGTAACGTAAACTTTTTTGGCGCCAAAAATGACCGGAAATGACACACTTGCGTCACTAATGATGCTGCCGTGTAAAAGGTCTCAACGTCACGTATGACGCCAGAAATGACGAAGTTGCATCAAAAACGTAATTTCCCGCGCCAAAAAAATTTGCGCCAAAAATGACGTAATAAAGTCTAACATTTGACGCACCCGCGGGCCTAATACCCGCAAATGCAAAAAGTAGTCAAATTGAAAAAGACTAATCCCCAGGTAAGAAATAAATTTCTTAAAGTGTTTATATTCCCAAATATGAAACTGACAGTCTGCAGAAGGAAATACATGAACCTGACTCATGGCAAATATAAGTACAATACATATATTTAGAACTTTATATAAATGCATAAAGTGCCAAACCATAGCTGAGAGTGTCTTAAGTAATAAAAACATACTTACCCAAAGACACCCATCCACATATAGCAGATAGCCAAACCAGTACTAAAACAGTTCTTTAGTAGAGGTAATGCGGTAAATTAAGAGTATATCGTCGATCTGAAAAGGGAGGTAGGAGATGAATCTCTACGACCAATAACAGAGAACCCATGAAAAAGACCCCCGTTAGAGAAATCATTGTATTCAATAGGTGATACTCCCTTCACGTCCCTCTGACATTCGCTGTACTCTGAGAGGAATCGGGCTTCAACAATGCTGAGAAGCGCATATCAACGTAGAAATCTTAGCACAAACTTACTTCACCACCTCCATAGGAGGCAAAGTTTGTAAAACTGAATTGTGGGTGTGGTGAGGGGTGTATTTATAGGCATTTTGAGGTTTGGGAAACTTTGCCCCTCCTGGTAGGATTGTATATCCCATATGTCACTAGCTCATGGACTCTTGCCAATTACATGAAAGAAATATATATATATATATATATATATATATATATATATATATATATATATATATATATATATATAAATATATGTATGCATGTGTGTATATGTTTATGCATGTGTGTGTACATATAAGTGTATATGTGTATATAAAAGTGTATATGTATGTGTATATATATATATATGTGCATATGTGTGTGTGTGTGTGTGTATATATATATATATATATATATAAATACCACCAGAAGCAGGGAACCAGCACACTTTCTTTATATTCAGCTGCCGGGGTGCACTTGCAAACAAACAAATATCCACATAATAAAGCAGGCACTCTCCGTTTTAATTTTATCGTTTAATGGTAAACGTTTTCGGGGTTTCCCCCGTCCTCAGACCACTTACAGATATCTGATAATACACAACTTAAATAGCTACTCACCCTCACCGTGTCAAATCGCCAACAGACTCCCAGCTTCCGTGTCGCGCAACTGCGCATGCGCGCCCGGAACTAAGGAGAGCCGACAAGGACCAACCACCCACTGCTAAAAGCAAAAGTGAAAATCAACATCACACACAATAATGCAGCAGTGTAGACCTCTAACTGTATATAGTACCATACTGCAGAGAAATATTATTACCCTATACTCGGCATATTGAAATATACACAGACCTATCCACAAGCCTTGTTTACACCTCATTACTTCAAATGTTAAGTATACACCTGTTACCATTCTGCCATAAAGGGGATATTATTATATTTTTATACGGTTATATTTACACAGTTCTATTTACATATTTACACAGAAGGGACATCCGTGTTAGGTTGCATTATTCATCCTATATTACACTCCTGCCCCTAACTGAACAATTGGCCCAATATCTCTTTAACCAACTTAAAGGTGTTGGACCCCTGTGTATATTACTTAACCACAAAGCACCCCACCATGTCACCTTTTTCTTAAAATATTTAACAGTCATCCTCAGTTACACTGATGTTTAGCTAGCAGTGGGGAACCCAGTCAAAAAGATAATGAGCTGGATTGCAATTTAATTGCATGTATTTAATCCAGTCATGGACATACCCCAACCTAATATCTTAAGCTCACTTCTAACTATGACGGTGGCAGTAGGCATACATCCACTACAAGTCTTACAAAAAACATTGGTAATCCAAATGGACATTCAGCCCCTTTGGGTACATAGTCTCCAGGTTAAAAATCCACTGAGACTCTCGTTGTAGTAGACGCCTGCCCCTGTCACCCCCCCTAGGGTTACGTGGAACGTGATCTATGATAATATAACATTTGTAGATAGTATTCTGCAACCAATCGTGAGGCACACTGACTCCTTTCTCCTGGACTCTATGGAGTTGATACAGCTGTTAAAGACCTATCACACATCTGGTGGAGGCGAGTTGCTGGTCACACTAGATGTGACCAGTTTATACACTGTGATTCCCCATGATCAGGGTATGGCTGCTATGGTGTACCATCTTCTTAGACATCCTTATGTTGGGCCTCCAGTGGATGTGATGTCGGAACTACTGGATTTCTGTTTGAGATGTAATTATTTCAAATTTGAGAGGGACTTTTATTTACAGATCTCAGGAACAGCGATGGGGTCCAACGTGGCCCCATCTTATGCGAATCTGTTTATGGCCCACTTCGAAACGGTTGCAACTACTGCCTTTGGTGATCACAGAATACGGCTATACCGACGTTATATTGATGATCTCTTCCTTATCTGGTGTGGTACAGAGGATGAGTTACTGGTGTGGTATGCAGAATTAAACAAGGTGAATCCACATATACAGTTGAAGATGACCTATGATATACATACCATCGACTTCCTTGATCTAAGGATCTTTAAGGAAAACACAGGTATCAGCACAACCTTATACTATAAGGAAACTGACAGGAACTCACTATTGGATGCTACAAGCTGCCATCCTCCCAGTTTGAAAAAATCATTGGCAAGATCACAGTTTAAGCGAGTGGTACGCAACAACAGTAACCAGCAAAAGAAGGAACAGCAACTACAGGAAATGTACAAAAAATTCATGGACCGTGGGTATGGTTCTAAACATCTTGACGAATCACTGATTGAAGCGACGGGGCTTACACAGGAAGAGGCACTTATGAAGATGGAGAGGGACAAGGGTGAGGAGAAGAAGATGATCTTTACCACCATCTTCTCACCTGAGAAGCTACAGTTCTCCAATATCTTGAGGGAACATTGGGACATTTTGGAGAGTGACAAAACACTACCATTTGCTTCCTGTGTGTCACCTTTGGTTGGGTTCAAACGTGGAAGATCACTGAAAGATATGCTCTTGAGGCCCGACAACAGTGACAGCTATATGCCTAGTACATGGTTAAAAACCACGAAAAAAGGTTGCTTCCGTTGCAGTGGTTGCACTACCTGTGGTGGGTTAACCCAGAGCAGCACGTTTCAACATCCATGGTCTAATAAAAAATATAAAATCTTGCACAGGGTGACCTGCACAACCACGTATATTGTTTACTTACTACACTGTCCGTGTGGTAAATTTTACGTGGGTAAGACCCAGGATGATCTCAGGACGAGGATGGCGAACCACCGGTCAGCGATTCGGCTGGCAATCAAGGATGGTGATTCAGATCAACCGGTGGCTCGCCACTTCTGTACCAGTGGTCATGCTGTATCTGACCTTCGGTATATTATCATAGATCACGTTCCACGTAACCCTAGGGGGGGGTGACAGGGGCAGGCGTCTACTACAACGAGAGTCTCAGTGGATTTTTAACCTGGAGACTATGTACCCAAAGGGGCTGAATGTCCATTTGGATTACCAATGTTTTTTGTAAGACTTGTAGTGGATGTATGCCTACTGCCACCGTCATAGTTAGAAGTGAGCTTAAGATATTAGGTTGGGGTATGTCCATGACTGGATTAAATACATGCAATTAAATTGCAATCCAGCTCATTATCTTTTTGACTGGGTTCCCCACTGCTAGCTAAACATCAGTGTAACTGAGGATGACTGTTAAATATTTTAAGAAAAAGGTGACATGGTGGGGTGCTTTGTGGTTAAGTAATATACACAGGGGTCCAACACCTTTAAGTTGGTTAAAGAGATATTGGGCCAATTGTTCAGTTAGGGGCAGGAGTGTAATATAGGATGAATAATGCAACCTAACACGGATGTCCCTTCTGTGTAAATATGTAAATAGAACTGTGTAAATATAACCGTATAAAAATATAATAATATCCCCTTTATGGCAGAATGGTAACAGGTGTATACTTAACATTTGAAGTAATGAGGTGTAAACAAGGCTTGTGGATAGGTCTGTGTATATTTCAATATGCCGAGTATAGGGTAATAATATTTCTCTGCAGTATGGTACTATATGCAGTTAGCGGTCTACACTGCTGCATTATTGTGTGTGATGTTGATTTTCACTTTTGCTTTTAGCAGTGGGTGGTTGGTCCTTGTCGGCTCTCCTTAGTTCCGGGCGCGCATGCGCAGTTGCGCGACACGGAAGCTGGGAGTCTGTTGGCGATTTGACACGGTGAGGGTGAGTAGCTATTTAAGTTGTGTATTATCAGATATCTGTAAGTGGTCTGAGGACGGGGGAGACCCCGAAAACGTTTACCATTAAACGATAAAATTAAAACGGAGAGTGCCTGCTTTATTATGTGGATATATATATATATATATATATATATATATATATATATATATATATATATATATATATATATATATATATATATATATATATATATATATATATATATATGTGTGTGTGTATATATGTGTATGCATGAGTGTGTGTGTGTGTGTGTGTGTGAATGTGTGTATATGTTTATGCGTGTGTGTGTGTGTGTATATATATATATGTGTATATGTGTGTTTGTATATATATATATATATATATATATATAAACAATATATATGTGTGTGTGTGTATATATATATATATATATATATATATATATATATATATATATATATATATAAATATATGTTTATGCATGTGTGTATATGTTTATGCATGTGTGTGTACATATAAGTGTATGTGTATATATATATGGGCATATGTGTGTGTGTGTCTGTGTGTGTATATATATATATATATATATATATATATATATATATATATATCTATATAAATATGTGTGTGTGTGTATATATATATATATATATATATATATATATATATATATATATATATATATATATATATATATATGCGTGTGTATATGTGTGTTTATATATGTGTACATGTGTGCAGGAATATATATATATATATATATATATATATATATATATATATATATATATATATATGTGTGTGTATATGTTTGTGTGTATATATATATGTGTATGCATGTGTATGTATGTATGTGAGCTTGTGTGTGTGTGTGTGTGTGTATATGTGTATGTATGTATGTATGTATGTATGTTTGTGTGTAAGTGTGTTAGTATGTGTGTGCATGTATGTATGTACACATTTGTGTATATGTGTATGTGTGTGTGTATGTGAGTGTGTATGTCTGTGTGTGTACAGGGATTGCAGAATTATTAGGCAAGTTGTATTTTTGAGGATTAATTTTATTATTGAACAACAACCATGTTCTCAATGAACCCAAAAAACTCATTAATATCAAAGCTGAATAGTTTTGGAAGTAGTTTTTAGTTTGTTTTTAGTTATAGCTATTTTAGGGGGGATATCTGTGTGTGCAGGTGACTATTACTGTGCATAATTATTAGGCAACTTAACAAAAAACAAATATATACCCATTTCAATTATTTATTTTTACCAGTGAATCCAATATAACATCTCAACATTCACAAATATACATTTCTGATATTCAAAAACAAAACAAAAACAAATCAGTGACCAATATAGCCACCTTTCTTTGCAAGGACACTCAAAAGCCTGCCATCCATGGATTCTGTCAGTGTTTTGATCTGTTCACCATCAACATTGCGTGCAGCAGCAACCACAGCCTCCCAGACACTGTTCAGAGAGGTGTACTGTTTTCCCTCCTTGTAAATCTCACATTTGATGATGGACCACAGGTTCTCAATGGGGTTCAGATCAGGTGAACAAGGAGGCCATGTCATTAGATTTTCTTCTTTTATACCCTTTCTTGCCAGCCACGCTGTGGAGTACTTGGACGCGTGTGATGGAGCATTGTCCTGCATGAAAATCATGTTTTTCTTGAAGGATGCAGACTTCTTCCTGTACCACTGCTTGAAGAAGGTGTCTTCCAGAAACTGGCAGTAGGACTGGGAGTTGAGCTTGACTCCATCCTCAACCCGAAAAGGCCCCACAAGCTCATCTTTGATGATACCAGCCCAAACCAGTACTCCACCTCCACCTTGCTGGCGTCTGAGTCGGACTGGAGCTCTCTGCCCTTTACCAATCCAGCCACGGGCCCATCCATCTGGCCCATCAAGACTCACTCTCATTTCATCAGTCCATAAAACCTTAGAAAAATTCTTGAGATATTTCTTGGCCCAGTCTTGATGTTCCAGCTTGTGTGTCTTGTTCAGTGGTGGTCGTCTTTCAGCCTTTCGGCCATGTCTCTGAGTATTGCGCACCTTGTGCTTTTGGGCACTCCAGTGATGTTGCAGCTCTGAAATATGGCCAAACTGGTGGCAAGTGGCATCTTGGCAGCTGCACGCTTGACTTTTCTCAGTTCATAGGCAGTTATTTTGCGCCTTGGTTTTTCCACACGCTTCTTGCGACCCTGTTGATTATTTTGAATGAAACGTTTGATTGTTCGATTATCACGCTTCAGAGGCTTTGCAATTTTAAGAGTGCTGCATCCCTCTGCAAGATATCTCACTATTTTTTACTTTTCTGAGCCAGTCAAGTCCTTCTTTTGACCCATTTTGCCAAAGGAAAGGAAGTTGCCTAATTATTATGCACACCTGATATAGGGTGTTGATGTCATTAGACCACACCCCTTCTCATTACAGAGATGCACATCACCTAATATGCTAAATTGGTAGTAGGCTTTCGAGCCTATACAGCTTGGAGTAAGACAACATGCATAAAGAGGATGATGTGGTCAAAATACTCATTTGCCTAATAATTCTGCACTCCCTGTATGTGTGTATGCATGTGTGTATATGTGTATGTATGTGTGTTTGTATGTGTGTGCATGTGTGTATGTAGGTGTGTGTATGTATGTATGTATGTATGCATGTGTGAATATGTGTATGTATGTGTGTGCATGTGTGTATATATGTGTTTATGCATGTGTGAATATGTGTATGTATGTGTGTGAATGTGTGTATATATGTGTTTATGCATGTGTGTGTATGTATGTATGGTGTGTATGTGTATGTTTGTATGCATGTGTGTGTGTATGTGTGTGCGTGTGTGCATGTATGTATGTATGTATGTACGCATGTGTGAATATGTGTATGCATGTGTGTATGTATGTGTGTGTATGTATGTATGGTGTATGTGTGTATGTATGTGTGTATGTGTATGTTTGTATGCATGTGTGTGTATGTGTGTATGATGTGTGTATGTATGTGTATGCGTGTGTGTGTATGCATGTATATATGTGAGACACAAACATACTGAGTCAGTGAGACACAGACTGAGACAGTGAGACACAAACATACTGAGTCAGTGAGACACAGACTGAGACAGTGAGACACAAACAGACTGAGACAGTGAGACATAAACAGACTGAGACAGTGAGACACAAACTGAGACAGTGAGACACAAACATACTGAGACAGTGAGACACAAACATACTGAGGCAGTGAGACACAAACATACTGAGGCAGTGAGACACAAACATACTGAGACAGTGAGACACAAACATACTGAGACAGTGAGACACAAACAGACTGAGACAGTGAGACACAAGCAGACTGAGACACAGACTGAGACAGTGAGACACAGACTGAGACAGTGAGACACAGACTGAGACAGTGAGACACAGACTGAGACAGTGAGACACAAACAGACTGAGACAGTGAGACACAAACAGACTGAGACAGTGAGACACAAACAGACTGAGACAGTGAGACACAAGCAGACTGAGACAGTGAGACACAAGCAGACTGAGACAGTGAGACACAAGCAGACTGAGACAGTGAGACACAAGCAGACTGAGACAGTGAGACACAAGCAGACTGAGACAGTGAGACACAAGCAGACTGAGACAGTGAGACACAAGCAGACTGAGACAGACACACAGAGATCAAGAGATAAAACGTTTGTGAAAAAGGACAAAAGAGAGAGAGACTGAAATATTAAAGTGTGTATGTGAGTGTCAGAGAAATATAGGGACAGTCAACAGCAGAGAGAGAGATACAGAGAGGACAGTAATAGAGAAAGAAATAAAACTCTGAATTTCACGTATTGCAGTGTATGTGTGTATGCATGTGTGTGTATGTATGTGTATGCCTGTGTGTGTGTATGTTTGTGTGTGTGTATGTGTATTTATATATGTGTGTATGCCTGTGTGTTTGTATATGTGTGTGTGTATGCATGTGTATGCCTGTGTGTGTGTATGTTTGTGTGTATGTATGTGTATTTATATATGTGTGTGTGTATGCATGTGTATGCCTGCGTGTTTGTATATGTGTATGTGTATGTATATATGTGTTTATGCATGTGTATGCATGTGTGTGTTTATGTGTGTGTGTGTGTGTGTGTGTATGTATGTGTATGCATATGTGTGTGTATGTGTATTTATATATATATATGTGTGTAAGTAACATAGTAACATAGTAGATGAGGTTGAAAAAAGACAGAAGCCCACTGAGTTCAACCTATACAAATCTAAAATATATACAAAAACCTCCAGTTAAGCTTAAATAATCCCACTAAAAGGTGACCCATTTAATACTAGCAATCATATCCATGAATTTTTTTTATAGACAGAAATGTAACTAAATAATTTTTAAATGTATCTAGGGTATTGGCATTCACTACCTCCTTTGGTAATGAGTTCCACAATTTTATTGCTCTTACAGTTAAAAAAACGTTTCCGATTCAGGAGATTAAATCTCCTTTCCTCCAACCTTAAATTGTGGCCTCTGGTCACAAACAATTTTCTTGGAATAAACAGAGCTTCTGCCATCTCTGTATATGGGCTTTGAATATATTTATATAAAGTAATCATGTCACCTCTCAAGCGCCTTTTTTCTAAAGAAAACAGACCCAGTTTGGCTAGCCTCTCCTCATAGGTTAAATTCTCCAATCCCCTTATTAGCTTTGTGGCCCTTCTCTGAACTTTTTCTAGTTCTGCAATATCTTTTTTTGCGATTGGTCCCCAGAACTGCACTCCATACTCAAGGTGAGGTCTTACCAGGGCTTTATATAGTGACATAATTATGCTTTCCTCCCTTGAGTCAATGCCTCTTTTAATACATGCTAGTATCTTATTAGCCTTTGAAGCTGCTGCCCTGCCTTGTGCACTCATCTTTAGCTTGTTATCTATTACTACTCCCAAATCCCTTTCCTCCTGTGTTTGGCTAAGTCTTGTCCCATTTAAAAAATAAGTTGCCTGCTTATTTTTACTTCCAAAATATAGAACCTTGCATTTTCCTGTATTAAATCTCATTTTCCATTTACCTGCCCATACTTCTAATTCTTGCAGATCCCTTTGTAACGAAAGTTCATCCTGCTCTGACCTAATGACCTTACTTAACTTAGTATCATCTGCAAAAATAGATATGTCGCTATTTAATCCTAGCTCCAAGTCATTTATAAAAATATTAAAAAGAATAGGGCCCAGCACTGATCCCTGGGGTACTCCACTGATTTCCTTTGTCCAATCTGAGTATGATCCATTTACTACTACTCGTTGCTCCCCATCTTTTATCCAGTTATTTATCCATGAGCTAACATTTTCAGCTATTCCCAGTCCCTTAATTTTGTGCATTAATCTCTCATGTGGCACTGTATCAAACGCCTTTGCAAAATCTAAGTATAAATATGTGTATGTATGTGTATGTATGTGTATGTGTATGTGTATATGTATGTGTATATGTGTATGCATGTCTGTGTGTATATTTGTGTGTGTGTGTATGTATGTATATGTATGTATGTGTATGTATGTGTATGTATGTATGTGTATATGTGTATGTATATGTATGTATGTGTATATGTGTGTGTATATGTGTATGTATGCATATGTATGTATGTGTATATGTGTATGTGTATATGTGTATGTATATGTGTATGTATGTGTATGTGTATGTATATGTGTGTATGTGTATGTGTGTATGTATGTATGTGTATATGTGTATGTATGTATTTATGTATGTATGTGTATGTGTGTATGTATGTGTATGTGTATGTATGTATGTATGTATGTATGTGTATGCATGTATGTATGTGTATGTATGTATGTATCTGTATGTATGTATGTATGTATGTGTATGTATGTGTGTATGTGTATGTATGTATATGTATGTATGTGTGTATGTATGTATGTGTATGTATGTATGTATGTGTATGTATGTGTATATGTATATGTCTGTGTGTATGTTTGTGTGTGTGAGGACAGGGTGTTTGGATGGGTGAGTTACCATGATGCCAGTACCAGGGTGATTAGTACCTGTGGGGTGCTGGAGCACGAGGAGCTGCTGTAGTCCTGCTCGGTGCTGTCAGAGTCCGGATGCATTGTCTCGCTGCAATAAGGAAATTCTGGGTTTTATTTCTTCCTCTTTTACTGCCCCCTCTGTATCTCTCTTTCTCTGCTGTTGAATGTCCCTTTCTTTCTCTGACACTCACATACACACTGTAATATTTCAGTCTCTCTCTCTCTCTCTTTGTCCTTTTCACAAACTTGTTATCTCTTGCTCTCTGTGTGTCTGTCTCAGTCTGTTTGTGTCTCACTGTCTCAGTCTGCTTGTGTCTCACTGTCTCAGTCTGCTTGTGTCTCACTGTCTCAGTCTGTTTGTGTCATACTGTCTCAGTCTGTTTGTGTCTCACTGTCTCAGTCTGCTTGTGTCTCACTGTCTCAGTCTGCTTGTGTCTCACTGTCTCAGTCTGTTTGTTTCTCACTGTCTCAGTTTGTTTGTATCTCACTGTCTCAGTTTGTTTGTATCTCACTGTCTCAGTATGTTTGTGTCTCACTGTCTCAGTCTGCTTGTGTCTCACTGTCTCAGTCTGCTTGTGTCTCACTGTCTCAGTCTGCTTGTGTCTCACTGTCTCAGTCTGCTTGTGTCTCACTGTCTCAGTCTGCTTGTGTCTCACTGTCTCAGTCTGCTTGTGTCTCACTGTCTCAGTCTGTTTGTGTCTCACTTTCTCAGTCTGTTTGTGTCTCACTGTCTCAGTCTGTTTGTGTCTCACTGTCTCAGTCTGTTTGTGTCTCACTGTCTCAGTCTGCTTGTGTCTCACTGTCTAAGTCTGTTTGTGTCTCACTGTCTCAGTCTGTTTGTGTCTCACTGTCTCAGTCTGTTTGTGTCTCACTGTCTCAGTCTGTGTCTCACTGTCTCAGTCTGTGTCTCACTATCTCAGTCTGTTTATGTCTCACTGTCTCAGTATATTTGTGTCTCACTGTCTCAGTCTGTTTGTGTCTCAGTCTGTTTTTGTCTCACTGTCTCAGTCTGCTTTTGTCTCACTGTCTCAGTCTGCTTTTGTCTCACTGTCTCAGTCTGCTTTTGTCTCACTGTCTCAGTCTGTTTTTGTCTCACTGTCTCAGTCTGTTTTTGTCTCACTGTCTCAGTCTGTGTCTCACTGTCTCAGTCTGTGTCTCACTGTCTCAGTCTGTGTCTCACTGTCTCAGTCTGTTTGTGTCTCACTGTCTCAGTCTGTTTGTGTCTCGCTGTCTCAGTCTGCTTGTGTCTCGCTGTCTCAGTCTGCTTGTGTCTGTCTGTCTCTTACTTGCTCTCTCTCGGTTTCTGTGTGTGTCACCGTGCCCCGCACTGTTTCTGTTTCCTGCCTTCATGCTGTCACCTTTCTCATGTGGTTTTTGCATCTGGGGACCAATGCTGGAAGTCACATGTGAAGTAATATTTTTAAAAGGTCACTTAAATGAAAAAAAAACTAATTGGGGAGAAACTAAAAAATACCCGGGAAACCCCCAAATGTCTCTCTCATGAAATAGCGCTGAAGGCCTAAGAGGAAGGACAGAGAGGTGACATATAGTTTCTCCACCACTTTAAACCCACAACACACGTTTACAGACTGTAATACCCATCTCCGTGAAGCTGCAAGAGATGTGTCTGATGGCTGAAGAGGAGACAGCAATATGTCCTTATGGATGTGTACAGTGACATACGACCTCTTGCCAGGTTTACCTTCGCCACTTGTGTGCAAAAACAACATAAAGGATTTTACTGGTAGATAAGAATCAAAACGCCAATCAAATCTCCCTGTATCAGCTTAATTTATTCTACATATTCCAGGCACTCCTGTATTCCCTTACAGTATGTGTTATTACCGCCTCTACTGGATGTCTGTTACATGCACTAAACACCCTATCAGTATAACCTTATACATACCCAGGCACCCCTGTATTCCCTTACAGTATGTGTCATTACCGCCTCTACTGGATGTCCATTACATGCACCAAACACTTTATCAGTATAACCTTATACATACCCCAGGCACTCCTGTATTCCCTTACAGTATGTGTAATTACCGCCTCTACTGGATGTCTGTTACATGCACCAAACACCCTATCAGTATAACCTTATACATACCCCAGGTACTCCTGTATTCCCTTACAGTATGTGTCATTACCGCCTCTACTGGATGTCTGTTACATGCACCAAACACCCTATCAGTATAACCTTATATATACCCTAGGCACTCCTGTATTCCCTTACAGTATGTGTCATTACCGCCTCTACTGGATGTCTGTTACATGCACTGAACACCCTATCAGTATAACCTTATACTTACCCCAGGCACTCCTGTATTCCCTTACAGTATGTGTCATTACCGCCTCTACTGTATGTCTGTTACATGCACCAAACACGCTATCAGTATAACCTTATACATACCCCAGGCACTCCTATATTCCCTTATAGTATGTGTCATTACCGCCTCTACTGGATGTCTGTTACATGCACCAAACACCCTATCAGTATAACCTTATACATACCCCAGACACTCCTGTATTCCCTTACAGTATGTGTCATTACCACCTCTACTGGATGTCTGTAACATGCACCAAACACCCTATCAGTATATCCTTATACATACCCCAGGCACTCCTGTATTCCCTTACAGTATGTGTCATTACTGCCTCTACTGGATGTCTGTTACATGCACCAAACACCCTATCAGTATAACCTTATACATACCCCAGGCACTCCTGTATTCCCTTACAGTATGTGTCATTACTGCCTCTACTGGATGTCTGTTACATGCACCAAACACCCTATCAGTATAACCTTATACATACCCCGGCACTCCTGTATTCTCTTACAGTATGTGTCATTACCGCCTCTACTGGATGTCTGTTACATGCACCAAACACCCTATCAGTATAACCTTATACATACCCCAGGCACTCCTGTATTCCCTTACAGTATGTGTCATTACCGTCTCTACTGGATGTCTGTTACATGCACCAAACACCCTATTAGTATAGCCTTATACATACCCCAGGTACTCCTGTATTCCCTTACAGTATGTGTCATTACCGTCTCTACTGGATGTCTGCTACATGCACCAAACACCCTATCAGTATAACCTTATACATACCCCAGACACTACTGTATTCCCTTACAGTATGTGTCATTACCGCCTCTACTGGATGTCTGCTACATGCACCAAACACCCTATCAGTATAACCTTATACATACCCCAGGCACTCCTGTATTCCCTTACAGTATGTGTCATTACCGTCTCTACTGGATGTCTGTTACATGCACCAAACACCCTATCAGTATAACCTTATACTTATACATACCCCAGGCACTCCTGTATTCCCTTACAGTATGTGTCATTACCGCCTCTACTGGATGTCTGTTACATGCACCAAACACCCTATCAGTGTAACCTTATACATACCCCAGGCACTCCTGTATTCCCTTACAGTATGTGTCATTACCGCCTCTACTGGATGTCTGTTACATGCACCAAACACCCTATCGGTATAACCTTATACATACCCCGTCACTCCTGTATTCCCTTACAGTACGTGTCATTACCTCCTCTACTGGATGTCTGTTACATGCACCAACCAAACACCCTATCAGTATAACCTTATACATACCCCAGACACTCCTGTATTCCCTTACAGTATGTGTCATTACCTCCTCTACTGGATGTCTGCTACATGCACCAAACACCCTATCAGTATAACCTTATACATACCCCAGGCACTCCTGTATTCCCTTACAGTATGTGTCATTACCGTCTCTACTGGATGTCTGTTACATGCACCAAACACCCTATCAGTATAACCTTATACATACCCCAGGCACTCCTGTATTCCCTTACAGTATGTGTCATTACCGCCTCTACTGGATGTCTGTTACATGCACCAAACACCCTATCAGTGTAACCTTATACATACCCCAGGCACTCCTGTATTCCCTTACAGTATGTGTCATTACCGCCTCTATTGGATGTCTGTTTCATGCACCAAACACCCTATCTGTATAACCTTATACATACCCCAGGCACTGCTGTATTCCCTTACAGTATGTGTCATTACCCCCTCTACTGGATGTCTGTTACATGCACCAAACACCCTATCTGTATAACCTTATACATACCCCAGGCACTGCTGTATTCCCTTACAGTATGTGTCATTACCGCCTCTACTGGATGTCTGTTACATGCACCAAACACCCTATCAGTATAACCTTATACATACCCCGTCACTCCTGTATTCCCTTACAGTACGTGTCATTACCGTCTCTACTGGATGTCTGTTACATGCACCAACCAAACACCCTATCAGTATAACCTTATACATACCCCAGGCACTCCTGTATTCCCTTACAGTATGTATCATTACTGCCTCTACTGGATGTCTGTTACATGCACCAAACACCCTATCAGTATAACCTTATACATACCCCAGGCACTCCTGGATTCCCTTACAGTATGTGTCATTACCGCCTCTACTGGATGTCTGTTACATGCACCAAACACCCTATCAGTATAACCTTATACATACCCCGTCACTCCTGTATTCCCTTACAGTACGTGTCATTACCGTCTCTACTGGATGTCTGTTACATGCACCAACCAAACACCCTATCAGTATAACCTTATACATACCCCAGGCACTCCTGTATTCCCTTACAGTATGTATCATTACTGCCTCTACTGGATGTCTGTTACATGCACCAAACACCCTATCAGTATAACCTTATACATACCCCAGGCACTCCTGGATTCCCTTACAGTATGTGTCATTACCGCCTCTACTGGATGTCTGTTACATGCACCAAACACCCTATCAGTATAACCTTATACATACCCCAGGCACTACTGTATTCCCTTATAGTATGTGTCCTTACCGCCTCTACTGGATGTCTGTTACATGCACCAAACACCCTATCAGTATAACCTTATACATACCCCAGGCACTCCTGGATTCCCTTACAGTATGTGTCATTACCGTCTCTACTGGATGTCTGTTACATGCACCAAACACCCTATCAGTATAACCTTATACATGCCCCAGGTACTCCTGTATTCGCTTACAGTATGTGTCATTACCGTCTCTACTGGATGTCTGTTACATGCACCAAACACCCTATCAGTATAACCTTATACATACCCCAGGCACTCCTGTATTCCCTTACAGTATGTGTCATTACCGCCTCTACTGGATGTCTGTTACATGCACCAAACACCCTATCAGTATAACTTTATACATACCCCAGGCACTCCTGTATTCCCTTACAGTATGTGTCATTACCGTCTCTACTGGATGTCTGTTACATGCACCTAACACTCTATCAGTCTAACCTTATACATACCCCAGGCACTCCTGTATTCCCTTACAGTATGTGTCATTACCGCCTCTACTGGATGTCTGTTACATTCACCAAACACCCTATCAGTATAACCTTATACATATCCCAGGCACTCCTGTATTCCCTTACAGTATGTGTCATTACCGCCTCTACTGGATGTCTGTTACATGCACCAAACACCCTATCAGTATAACCTTATACATACCCTAGGCACTACTGTATTCCCTTACAGTATGTGTCATTACCGCCTCTACTGGATGTCTGTTACATGCACCAAACACCCTATCAGTATGATCTTATACATACCCCAGGCACTCCTGTATTCCCTTACAGTATGTGTCATTACCGTTTCTACTGGATGTCTGTTACATGCACCTAACACCCTATCAGTCTAACCTTATACATACCCCAGGCACTCCTGTATTCCCTTACAGTATGTGTCATTACCGCCTCTACTAGATGTCTGTTACATGCACCAAACACCCTATCAGTCTAACCTTATACATACCCCAGGCACTCCTGTATTCTCTTACAGTATGTGTCATTACCGCCTCTACTGGATGTCTGTTACATGCACCAAACACCCTATCAGTATAACCTTATACATACCCCAGGCACTCCTGTATTCCCTTACAGTATGTGTTATTACCGCCTCTACTGGATGTCTGTTACATGCACCAAACACCCTATCAGTATAACCTTATACAAACCCCAGGCACTCCTGTATTCCCTTACAGTATGTGTCATTACTGCCTCTACTGGATGTCTGTTACATGCACCAAACACCCTATCAGTATAACCTTATACATACCCTAGGCACTCCTGTATTCCCTTACAGTATGTGTCATTACCGCCTCTACTGGATGTCTGTTATATGCACCAAACACCCTATCAGTATGATCTTATACATACCCCATGCACGCCTGTATTCCCTTACAGTATGTGTCATTACCGCCTCTACTAGATGTCTGTTACATGCACCAAACACCCTATCAGTATAACCGTATACATACCCCAGATACTCCTGTATTCTGTTACAGTATGTGTTATTACCGTCTCTACTGGATGTCTGTTACATGCACCAAACATCCTATCAGTATAACCTTATACATACCCCAGATACTCCTGTATTCTGTTACAGTATGTGTTATTACCGTCTCTACTGGATGTCTGTTACATGCACCAAACACCCTATCAGTATAACCTTATACATACCCCAGGCACTCCTGTATTCCCTTATAGTATGTGTCATTACTGCCTCTACTGGATGTCTGTTACATGCACCAAACATCCTATCAGTATAACCTTATACATACCCCAGGCACTCCTGTATTCCCTTATAGTATGTGTCATTACCGCCTCTACTGGATGTCTGTTACATGCACCAAACACCCTATCAGTATAACCTTATACATACCCCAGGCACTCCTGTATTCCCTTACAGTATGTGTCATTACCCCCTCTACTGGATGTCTGTTACATGCACTGAACACCCTATCAGTATAACCTTATACATACCCCAAGCACTCTTGTATTCCCTTACAGTATGTGTCATTACTGCCTCTACTGGATGTCTGTTACATGCACCAAACACCCTATAAGTATAACCTTATACATACCCCAGGTACTCCAGTATTCCCTTACAGTATGTGTCATTACCGCCTCTACTGAATGTCTGTTACATGCACCAAACACCCTATCAGTATAACCTAATACATACCCCAGGCACTCCTGTATTCCCTTACAGTATGTGCCATTACCGCCTCTACTGGATGTCTGTTACATGCACCAAACACCCTATCAGTATAACCTTATACATACCCCAGATACTCCTGTATTCTGTTACAGTATGTGTTATTACCGTCTCTACTGGATGTCTGTTACATGCACCAACCAAACACCCTATCAGTATAACCTTATACATACCCCAGGCACTCCTGTATTCCCTTACAGTATGTATCATTACTGCCTCTACTGGATGTCTGTTACATGCACCAAACACCCTATCAGTATAACCTTATACATAATTAATTAAATGCCCTATCCTCCTGGCTTGCTGGACAACTTTAATAACTGGAGCCATAAAACTGACTCAACAACATAATTATGTACAAATATAACTCTTAAATAACTTTACATAAAACTGTAACACTTGAATAACCACGCAGACACAGATGTATGGGAAAAGACCCGTGGGTCGCATTTATTGTAGAACCTGAGAACCGGCTGGACTCAACGGGGCCAGGTAAAACATGTGGCGGCAATCTAGTTAGGAGTAGGAACCCCCTGCTAGGAAGAATGGACCGCGCCCGTGAATGCCCACACAAGCGGAGCTCAGCTGCCGCAGAAGCTTAGGGAGTTCTCGGCATCTTAGAATGGGAGGGACCCCAGGCGCGCGCCTGCAGAGATCACCCTCCCCTGGGCAGCCGTCACTCTACCTCTGATGGCAAACCGGGGCGTGGACCAACCGCCTAACCAGGGTGTAAAGTAAAGATCTCTGAACCAGTAGGACCAGGTGTGACTAGACGCGTATCCATGCCACTACCTGGGGAGTCAAAAACTACCATCCTTGGACTTAAGGAAACAAGCCGCGTAGCTCTCATCCAGCCTCGGACACCTAGCTGAAACACCCTGGTGATGTAGCAGCCTAAAGATTGCCGTATGAACCAATGCAGGGAGGGAGGGAGGGACGCTGTGAAGACGAGCTGGAAAAGAGGGTTTGGGCCTTGGGAGCTGACTACTTAAAGGTAAGCTAAACCCCACCCTCACTACTGCAACATTGTTGCAACTTCACAGCAGCACACTCCTAAGGGCCTTAATTATTATGGTCGTTCTGGGCTATGCTGCCCTCCACTGTCTTAATTAATTAAATGCCCTATCCTCCTGGCTTGCTGGACAACTTTAATAACTGGAGCCATAAAACTGACTCAACAACATAACTATGTACAAATATAACTCTTAAATAACTTTACATAAAACTGTAACACTTGAATAACCACGCAGACACAGATGTATGGGAAAAGACCCGTGGGTCGCATTTATTGTAGAACCTGAGAACCGGCTGGACTCAACGGGGCCAGGTAAAACATGTGGCGGCAATCTAGTTAGGAGTAGGAACCCCCTGCTAGGAAGAATGGACCGCGCCCGTGAATGCCCACACAAGCGGAGCTCAGCTGCCGCAGAAGCTTAGGGAGTTCTCGGCATCTTAGAATGGGAGGGACCCCAGGCGCGCGCCTGCAGAGATCACCCTCCCCTGGGCAGTCGTCACTCTACCTCTGATGGCAAACCGGGGCGCGGACCAACCGCCTAACCAGGGTGTAAAGTAAAGATCTCCGAACCAGTAGGACCAGGTGTGACTAGACGCGTATCCATGCCACTACCTGGGGAGTCAAAAACTACCATCCTTGGACTTAAGGAAACAAGCCGCGTAGCTCTCATCCAGCCTCGGACACCTAGCTGAAACACCCTGGTGATGTAGCAGCCTAAAGATTGCCGTATGAACCAATGCAGGGAGGGAGGGAGGGACGCTGTGAAGACGAGCTGGAAAAGAGGGTTTGGGCCTTGGGAGCTGACTACTTAAAGGTAAGCTAAACCCCACCCTCACTACTGCAACATTGTTGCAACTTCACAGCAGCACACTCCTAAGGGCCTTAATTATTATGGCCGTTCTGGGCTATGCTGCCCTCCACTGTCTTAATTAATTAAATGCCCTATCCTCCTGGCTTGCTGGACAACTTTAATAACTGGAGCCATAAAACTGACTCAACAACATAACTATGTACAAATATAACTCTTAAATAACTTTACATAAAACTGTAACACTTGAATAACCACGCAGACACAGATGTATGGGAAAAGACCTGTGGGTCGCATTTATTGTAGAACCTGAGAACCGGCTGGACTCAACGGGGCCAGCTAAAACATGTGGCGGCAATCTAGTTAGGAGTAGGAACCCCCTGCTAGGAAGAATGGACCGCGCCTGTGAATGCCCACACAAGCGGAGCTCAGCTGCCGCAGAAGCTTAGGGAGTTCTCGGCATCTTAGAATGGGAGGGACCCCAGGCGCGCGCCTGCAGAGATCACCCTCCCCTGGGCAGCCGTCACTCTACCTCTGATGGCAAACCAGGGCGCGGACCAACCGCCACAAGAGATAGCCCAACAGGCTCACCTCTTGCCGCCACACCTATAGATGTATAAGTATAGCACGCCTCAAATTACAGAGGAACAGGTCAATGCCCCTCTCGGAGAGGTGCACCCCGTCCCTTCTGTAGAGGCACCTCTCAGCCGTTGAAATGTTCCCATGTTCCACAACAAACCCTCCTGACTGCCCTAAGAAAATCCTAACTTCTCTGTTAATTTTCTTGCGGACCTGGAAAGCTGCGCGATGAGACTGCATATGGCGCCATTCTATCCTGGGAATGATGTTAGACCATCCTATCCTGACCTGGGGAATCCACGCCTGAAACGTGCGCAGATCTGACTGAATAACTGCACTGAGCTGCTTGCACGGTAGGAGCCCCATATCATTTCCACTTGCGTGGATGATAAGTACATGGGGTTTCTCCCACCTGCGTAAGGCCCCCTGCAGCAACTCAGGCAGAGCCTGCCACGTAAGCCCCCTACACCCTAAGCACCTAACAGTGACTTGGGAAGAGGGAAACCCCAGCTGACGCCCATCTGGTCTCGCAATCACCCGAAGCTCCGCCCAGTGGATGTACGAATGCCCCGTAATCCATACTCTCAGTGGACCGCTCCTTGGTCCTAAGAAAAGAAACAGAGGTTAACCATTGCACCTGCAAAACATAATTAACGTCTAAACAGTCAAAGGCCTAACATATAACAGATACCTTTGCGACCTCCATCTCCCCAGAGTTCTAATATGGTCAGCTGACCATCCTAAACTAGCTGCAGTGGTGGCCGCGCCCACTCTAAAAGAATGGGGAGCAATGACCCTTGGGTCAAGACCTGCCCTTGATGCTGCCCAGGCCAATACCTTTCTAAACTGGAACCTAGTCAACGGGGAACCGTCCTCGTGAACTAGGAATTGTGAGAAACCCTCAGGACGCACGTCCATATAGGCCTTGATCAGTCTGACCGGGCAGCAGACAGATTCGTCATGGGCCGGCAAAGATAACCAGGCACCTCTCCCTTCTTGGTCTGTTTTGGATCTGGGGATAAAAACCAAAATAGACAACCCATCGTCTCTGACATGAGGCAGCAAAAGGCCGCCCATCTTCTTCTTAGAGGGCGGGACAATTTCCCCTACCCTAAGAGCCCCGTGAAAAGCCAGCCCAAAGGCGGCTGAGAACAGGGTAGCTTCGTAGGCGGATGAACAAACCGCCGGCAAAACTCGGCATAACGTTACCAGATGCTCGATGGTAACCGGTTCCCTGAAATCCCTGGCCCTGGGCGCCATACGCCCCCAGCCTCGAAGTACCTGCCTAACCAGGAAGGTCTTTGACGAGTCTGCAAGCCCATACAATTTGCAGAAAAAGGACACCGCCGCCAGGCGTGACCCAACCGCAGTCTTCGAAACCCCATTACCTTTAAGTCGGTAATCCATTCCAGTAAGCCCCACTGGTCACCGTCACAGGAGGGACGGCCCCTGAAGTCACAAAAAGCGATCCACTCCGCCCAGTATTTCACATAGGTAGTCCAGGTAGACGGAGCGAGGGAAGCACGAACCATCGCAATCAAGGGGCCCCATCCAGCGCCACCTGCCATAAGTAAGTGGGACAGGACAATCCGTTAGTGTCCGCATCGGGCACCAGTGCATAAAATGCTTCCCATTGAAAACGGGAGAGCGCATCCGCAATCCTATTCTGGACGCCCGGGACATGCTTAGCACGGAACACAATATTCAGGTGCAGACACCTCAGCACCAACAGCCTCAAATATCGCACGACCGGAGGGGAACTAGATGAGAGCCTGTTGACAGCATAAACAACGCTCATGTTATCCGTACAGAAAATCACCTCACGGTCTCGAAGCTGATCGCCCCAAATGTCAAGAGCGACCAGGATGGGAAACAGTTCAAGAAGGCATAGGTTTCTAACTAAGCCTCTTTCTATCCACGCGGCGGGCCATGGGCCGGCGCTCCATTGCCCGGCCAAGAAAGCCCCGTACCCGTGGGACCCAGCCGCATCGGTGAACAACTGGATCGCTGCATTAGAAGGAACCACCTCCCGCCACAGGCAGATCCCGTTAAAGTGGAGAAGAAATTCTTCCCAGACCTTAAGATCTTCCACCATCTCAGAAGACACCCGGAACCTCCGGGTCTGCGATCTTTCTCCGCACAGCTGCCTCTCCAGCCTGCGGAGGAATATTCTTCCCATAGGAATAATCCTGCCGGCAAAATTCAGCAAACCCAATAGGATTTGAAGGTCTTTTACGGAGCGATAAAGCTCTGTTCTCATAGCGCGTACTGACTCCAGCATGCGCTGAATTTTTTCTTGTGGCAAACGGCACTGCCTCGCCACCGAATCAACTTCGATGCCCAAGAAAGTAAGGCACGTGCAAGGACCCTGGGACTTGTCCTCCGCCAGAGGAACTCCCATTCTATCCATCAGGACCCTGGTGACTTTCATCAAGAAAGCACACTCAGATGAACCTGTCCGCCCGACAAGCAGAAAATCATCCAAGTAGTGTGCCAAGCCTTCGAATCCGGCCACCTCCGCGATGGCCCAGTGCAAGAAGCAGCTGAAAGCCTCGAAGTAAGCACACGAAATTGAGCACCCCATGGGCAAGCATTTGTCCACGTAGTACTGCCCCTCGAAATAACACCCCATGAGCCTAAAAGAGGAGGGGTGAATAGGCAGGAGCCGAAAAGCAGATTCCACATCCAACTTTGCCATCAGGGCTCCGGCCCTAGCCCCAACGCTTCATCAAATGATTGATAGAAAACTGAGCTAAGCTCAGGGGGTATGGCGTCGTTCACCGAACGACCCCTCGGGAAGGACAGGTGTTGGATGAGCCGGAATTTACCCGGCTCCTTTTTTGGGACAACCCCCAAAGGTGAAACAACCAACCCGGGAAGGGGAATCTCCTCAAATGGACCTGCCATACGGCCCAGCCCAATTTCTTTATTCAGTTTATCCCGCAACACCTCAGGAAACTGATATGCGGACTTTAGGTTTCTGCGTGTCAAGGAACCCACCACGTGCGATCCGACTGGGATAACAAATCCCAACCGCAGACCGTCTTTAAGTAGCAAGGCGGCCTCTTTAAACGGGTACAGCAGCAGCCATTTCTCAATTACGGCCACCTTCAGAGGTGTGGCCGCCCTTTCCAACAGGGAAAGGTTTGGAGGCAGCTGCTGGTCTCTCCTGGGAACGACCCGCGTCCTGGGTTCTGGTACACTCGGACCCCGAGTGGCCGCCACCGCAGGTTTTGCACGCATGCCGAAATGCGCATGCCGCTCCCCTGGTACATAATTTGTCCTGGAAGCGCCAGCACACCCCTGTGGGCCGCGGTCGAGAGCGCTGCGAGGCCTTAACGCCCCCGACACTCCGACTGCTAGAACAGGCGCTGCCTGCTTTTCAGGACCCAATTGCGCCCACAAACGTGAGTCAACGTCACCGAAAGTAAGGAGAGGGTTCCCAACCATTTTCCTACGGAAGGCAGCGTCGTAGTCCTGACAAGCTCCCTCTCTGTACTTCTCGTACACTGTTTCTATAGAATCCTGATATTTCAGGATGTTCAAAGCTTGATCAGGGAATTTTGAAATATAACAGGACGCGTAAACCCGAAAGCACTTACGCCATTCCTCATAGGAATCGGGACGTTTAAATTTCTTCGGGCTCGTGCCATCATCCGCCATTTCTTTTTGGCGATAAGCCTCAACAGAAAGCTCAAACATGTGCACATACCTCCCACCCTGAATGCGCCAAACCATCTTAGATTTGAGATGTTCATGTAGACTAAACGCGGCCCTGTGTCAGTGTCCCCATGTACAGCTGCCCTGCGCCTGTTCCCCACAACTGGGCTAACTAAGTCTGTTGACGCAGGAGGTGTCAGCATAGGAACAGTGGGTTCCATGCGGGATGAACCAGGGGGGAGGGGGAGACCCATAGCCTTCCTTTCTTCGACTAACCACTTCACCATCCTATACATTCTTTTTTGCCCTTTCGCTTCCAACCCCAGGGATCTATCACTTTCAGAACCTGAATCATCCGAGGATGAACTTAAAACACTACGTTCAAAAGTAATAGTGTGCTTACCAGCTCCCAAGAGGCGTTGCACCGGGACGGGAAGAAGTGGATGGCTGCTCCTGAGACTGTGGTTCGCTCTCAACGGCAATGGGGGTGGCCTGGAGTGGCAGTAATGCAGTTCTGGGTTCCATAATGATCTGTGGAGAAAAATGCGAAAGAGGAGTACCCAGGGAAGGGGACGAAGGCCCACCTACCACATTACCACGAAACCCTAAGGGACTGGGGCTCCTGTGCTCACTGCCACACTCAACAATACCATCATCAACCATATCATCCGTACGCACATTCACCACTGCATTAGCAAACTGCACTTGTCTGTTCTGTTCAGTCACAGCCTGCACACCCTGACATAAACTGGGCGTGATAACTGGCCCCTTCCTTGCAGAGGCCCTAGTAACTACGCCTGGGGGGACCCTGCTGAGGGCCACACCCGCGGGCGCCGCCTGTGCACCCTACCGGGCGCTACGCTTGCTGCGTGATGCAGTACTACGGCGTCTGCTAGGCCGCGATGTATTCGCGGGCCGACGCTTGCCCCCAGCCTGCGTGATTGCGGCCTGAGGCCCTGCGACTTGTTGCGCAGTAGGTGTATTCCCCGTCAGGCCTGCGGCCTGCTCATTAACACCTGGTTCCCCAATCTGAACCCTTCCAGGCAAATGTACCCTTGCTACTTGCCCCTCAGAAACTACTTGCACCTCAGAAACACTATTGCCCCTGATCGGTGCACCATCAAGTGCCATCCTACCCCCGGTCAGGCCGCGGCCTGCTCATGATATCCCTCATGCAACCTTCTACCCCTTTCCATGGCCGTCAAATCAGTGTCCAAATCAGGAGGAGAGGGTTCCCAACCATCTTCCTACGGAAGCCAGCGTCGTAGTCCCGCCAAGCTCCCTCTCTGTACTTCTCGTACAGAGAGGGAGTATGTGTCATTACCGCCTCTACTGGATGTCTGTTACATGCACCAAACACCCTATCAGTATAACCTTATACATACCCCAGACACCTCCTGTATTCCCTTACAGTATGTGTCATTACCGCCTCTACTGGATGTCTGTTACATGCACCAAACACCCTATCAGTATAACCTTATACATACCCCAGGCACTCCTGTATTCACTTACAGTATGTGTCATTACTGCCTCTACTGGATGTCTGTTACATGCACCAAACGCCCTATCAGTATAATCTTATACATACCCCAGACACCTCCTGTATTCCCTTACAGTATGTGTCATTACCGCCTCTACTGGATGTCTGTTACATGCACCAAACGCCCTATCAGTATAATCTTATACATACCCCAGGCACCTCCTGTATTCCCTTACAGTATGTGTCATTACCGCCTCTACTGGATGTCTGTTACATGCACCAAACACCCTATCAGTATAACCTTATACATACACCATGCACTACTGTATTCCCTTACAGTATGTGTCATTACCGCCTCTACTGGATGTCTGTTACATGCACCAAACACCCTATCAGTATAGCCTTATACATACCCCAGGCACTGCTGTATTCCCTTACTGTATGTGTCATTACCGCCTCTACTGGATGTCAGTTACATGCACCAAACACCCTATCAGTATAACCTTATACATACCCCAGGCACTCCTGTATTCCCTTACAGTATGTGTCATTACCGTCTCTACTGGATGTCTGCTACATTCACCAAACACCCTATTAGTATAACCTTATACATACCCCAGGCACTCCTGTATTCCCTTACAGTATGTGTCATTACCATCTCTACTGGATGTCTGTTACATGCACCAAACACCCTATCAGTATAACTTTATACATACCCCGGCACTCCTGTATTCTGTTACAGTATGTGTCATTACCGCCTCTACTGGATGTCTGTTACATGCACCAAACACCCTATCAGTATAACCTTATACATACCCCAGGCACTCCTGTATTCCCTTATAGTATGTGTCATTACCGCCTCTACTGGATGTCTGTTACATGCACCAAACACCCTATCAGTATAACCTTATACATACCCCGGCACTCCTGTATTCCCTTACAGTATGTGTCATTACCGCCTCTACTGGATGTCTGTTACATGCACCAAACACCCTATCATTATAACCTTATACATACCCCAGGCACTCCTGTATTCCCTTACAGAATGTGTCATTACCGCCTCTACTGAATGTTTGTTACATGCACCAAACACCCTATCAGTATAACCTTATACATACCCCAGACACTCTTTTATTCCCTTACAGTATGTGTCATTACCGCCTCTACAGGATGTCTGTTACATGCACCAAACACCCTATCAGTATAACCTTATACATACCCCAGGCACTCCTGTATTCCCTTACAGTATGTGTCATTACCGCCTCTACTGTATGTCTGTTACATGCACTAAACACCCTATCAGTATAACCTTATATATACCCCAGGCACTCCTGTATTCCCTTACAGTATGTGTCATTACCGCCTCTACTGTATGTCTGTTACATGCACTAAACACCCTATCAGTATAACCTTATACATAACCCCGGCACTCCTGTATTCCCTTACAGTATGTGTCATTACCGCCTCTACTGGATGTCTGTTACATGCACCAAACACCCTATCTGTATAACCGTATACATACCCCAGGCACCACTGTATTCCCTTACAGTATGTGTCATTACCTCCTCTACTGGATGTCTGTTACATGCACCAAACACCCTATCAGTATAACCTTATACATACCCCGGCACTCCTGTATTCCCTTACAGTATGTGTCATTACCACCTCTACTGGATGTCTGTTACATGCACCAAACACCCTATCAGTATAACCTTATACATACCCCGGCACTCCTGTATTCCCTTACAGTATGTGTCATTACCGCCTCTACTGGATGTCTGTTACATGCACCAAACACCCTATCAGTATAACCTTATACTTATACATACCCCAGGCACCACTGTATTCCCTTACAGTATGTGTCATTACCGCCTCTACTGGATGTCTGTTACATGCACCAAACACCCTATCAGTATAACCTTATACTTACCCCAGGCACTCCTGTATTCCCTTACAGTGTGTGTCATTACCGTCTCTACTGGATGTCTGTTACATGCACCAAACACCCTATCAGTATAACCTTATACATACCCCGGCACTCCTGTATTCCCTTACAGTATGTGTCATTACCGCCTCTACTGGATGTCTGTTACATGCACCAAACATCCTATCAGTATAACCTTATACATACCCCAGGCACTCCTGTATTCCCTTACAGTATGTGTCATTACCGCCTCTACTGGATGTCTGTTACATGCACCAAACACCCTATCAGTATAACCTTATACATACCCCAGATACTCCTGTATTCTGTTACAGTATGTGTCATTACCGTCTCTACTGGATGTCTGTTACATGCACCAAACAAACTATCAGTATAACCTTATACATACCCCAGGCACTCCTGTATTCCCTTACAGTATGTGTCATTACCGTCTCTACTGGATGTCTGCTACATGCGCCAAAAACCCTATCAGTATAACCTTATACTTACCCCAGGCACTCCTGTATTCCCTTACAGTGTGTGTCATTACCGTCTCTACTGGATGTCTGTTACATGCACCAAACACCCTATCAGTATAACCTTATACATACCCCAGATACTCCTGTATTCTGTTACAGTATGTGTCATTACCGCCTCTACTAGATGTCTGTTACATGCACCAAACACCCTATCAGTATAACCTTATACATACCCCAGGCACTCCTGTATTCCCTTACAGTATGTGTCATTACCGCCTCTACTGGGTGTCTGTTACATGCACCAAACACCCTATCAGTATAACCTTATACATACCCCAGGCACTCCTGTATTCGCTTACAGTATGTGTCATTACCACCTCTACTGGATGTCTGTTACATGCACCAAACACACTATCAGTATAACCTTATACATACCCCAGATACTCCTGTATTCCCTTACAGTATGTGTTATTACCCCCTCTACTGGATGTCTGTTACATGCACCAAACACCCTATCATATAACCTTATAAATACCCCAGGCACTCCTGTATTCCCTTACAGTATGTGTCATTACCGTCTCTACTGGATGTCTGCTACATGCACCAAACACCCTATCAGTATAACCTTATACATACCCCAGGCACTCCTGTATTCCCTTACAGTATGTGTCATTACTGCCTCTACTGGATGTCTGTTACATGCACCAAACACCCTATCAGTATAACCTTATACATACCCCAGGCACTCCTGTATTCCCTTACAGTATGTTTCATTACCGCCTCTACTGGATGTCTGTTACATGCACCAAACACGCTATCAGTATAACCTTATACATACCCCAGGCACTCCTGTATTCCCTTACAGTATGTGTCATTACCGTCTCTACTGGATGTCTGTTACATGCACCAAACACCCTATCAGTATAACCTTATACATACCCCAGGCACTCCTGTATTCCCTTACAGTATGTGTCATTACCGCCTCTACTGGATGTCTGTTACATGCACCAAACACCCTATCAGTATAACCTTATACATACCCCAGATACTCCTGTATTCCCTTACATTATGTGTCATTACCGTCTCTACTGGATGTCTGTTACATGCACCAAACACCCTATCAGTATAACCTTATACATACCCCCAGGCACTCCTGTATTCCCTTACAGTATGTGTCATTACTGCCTCTACTGGATGTCTGTTACATGCACCAAACACCCTATCAGTATAACCTTATACTTACCCCAGGCACTCCTGTATTCCCTTACAGTATGTGTCATTACCGCCTCTACTGGATGTCTGTTACATGCACCAAACACCCTATCAGTATAACCTTATACATACCCCAGGCACTCCTGTATTCCCTTACAGTATGTGTCATTACCGCCTCTACTGGATGTCTGTTACATGCACCAAACACCCTATCAGTATAACCTTATACATACCCCCGGAACTCCTGTATTCCCTTACAGTATGAGTCATTACCGCCTCTACTGGATGTCTGTTACATGCACCAAACACCCTATCAGTATAACTTTATACATATCCAGGCACTCCTGTATTCCCTTACAGTATGTGTCATTACCGCCTCTACTGGATGTTTGTTACATGCACCAAACACCCTATCAGTATAACCTTATTTATACCCCAGGCACTCCTGTTTTCCCTTATAGTATGTGTCATTACCGTCTCTACTGGATGTCTGTTACATGCACCAAACACCCTATCAGTATAACCTTATACATACCCCAGGCACTCCTGTATTCCCTTACAGTATGTGTCATTACCGCCTCTACTGGATGTCTGTTACATGCACCAAACACCCTATCAGTATAACCTTATACATACCCCAGGCACTCCTGTATTCCCTTACAGTATGTGTCATTACTGCCTCTACTGGATGTCTGTTACATGCACCAAACACCCTATCAGTATAACCTTATACATACCCCAGGCACTCCTGTATTCCCTTACAGTATGTGTCATTACCGCCTCTACTGGATGTCTGTTACATGCACCAAACACCCTATCAGTATAACCTTATACATACCCCAGACACTCCTGTATTCCCTTACAGTATGTGTCATTACCGCCTCTACTGGATGTCTGTCACATGCACCAAACACCCTATCAGTATAACCTTATTTATACCCCAGGCACTCCTGTATTCCCTTACAGTATGTGTCATTACCGCCTCTACTGGATGTCTGTTACATGCACCAAACACCCTATCAGTATAACCTTATACATACCCCAGGCACTCCTGTATTCCCTTACAGTATGTGTCATTACCGCCTCTACTGGATGTCTGTTACATGCACCAAACACCCTATCAGTATAACCTTATACATACCCCAGACACTCCTGTATTCCCTTACAGTATGTGTCATTACCGCCTCTACTGGATGTCTGTCACATGCACCAAACACCCTATCAGTATAACCTTATTTATACCCCAGGCACTCCTGTATTCCCTTACAGTATGTGTCATTACCGCCTCTACTGGATGTCTGTTACATGCACCAAACACCCTATCAGTATAACCTTATACATACCCCAGGCACTCCTGTATTCCCTTACAGTATGTGTCATTACCGCCTCTACTGGATGTCTGTTACATGCACCAAACACCCTATCAGTATAGCCTTATACATACCCCAGGCACTCCTGTATTCCCTTACAGTATGTGTCATTACTGCCTCTACTGGATGTCTGTTACATGCACCAAACACCCTATCAGTATAACCTTATACATACCCCAGGCACTCCTGTATTCCCTTACAGTATGTGTCATTACCGCCTCTACTGGATGTCTGTTACATGCACCAAACACCCTATCAGTATAACCTTATACATACCCCAGGCACTCCTGTATTCCCTTACAGTATGTGTCATTACCGCCTCTACTGGATGTCTGTTACATGCACCAAACACCCTATAAGTATAACCTTATACATACCCCAGACACTCCTGTATTCCCTTACAGTATGTGTCATTACCGTCTCTACTGGATGTCTGTTACATGCACCAAACACCCTATCAGTATAACCTTATACATACCCCAGGCACTCCTGTATTCCCTTACAGTATGTGTCTTACTAAACCCAATGAAACACATTCAGAGGCCCCTGCAGTTAAAAATAATAGCTTCTGCCCCTGATCATCAATCTCATTTGTCCTTTGCTGATGCCCAGATGGTTACCACTCAAACTGATTTATCCAGTGGTGAAACTGAGTCGGCTAAGCCTTATGATCTTAGGCGTCCAGATAAAATGAAATCTGATTTTTATGCAAAACACTTCAGAGGTGCCATTATTAATGCTCACCACAAGATGGTGCAGGAGGATATCTGGAGGAACAAATCAGTACTGATGCTGCCACCTTTAACCTTTCACGAAAGGAGCATTTTGCTATTAAAGCACTACAAAATAATTATAATATTGTGATTAAAAATTTGGATGAAGGTGGCCGCATCGTAATATTGGACAAGGATTTTTATTTTGAGGAGGCTCATAGACAGCTCATGGATACCAATGTGTATAAAAAATTGCCTCATAACCCTCTTGTTCTCTTTAAGAAATGTTTAGAAAAACTGGTGTATGAAGGTGTTGTTTTAGGTGTTTTTAAGGAAAGTGATATCAGCAATCTTATCCCTGATAATCCTATTTTTTACCATGTCCCCAAAGTTCACAAGGACCCCAATTTTCCTCCGGGCAGACCCATTGTTTCAGGGGTGGGGTCATTGTTTGAGCCTTTGGGGGCATGGTTAGTTAGATGGCATTTTACAGCCTTTGGCAAAGAAACAGCTGCCCTATCTAAGAGACAGTGCTCAACTACGTCAATCTCTTGAATCAGTTAAATGGGAAAGTCATTTCTCATGGGTGGTTATAGATGTATGTTCTTTATACACGTGTATACCACAGAATTTGGGTATTTAGGCAGTGGAATTCTTTTTTGGAAAGGGAGTTGGGTATGGAAGACACCGTCAAACAGTACATTGGAGACGTATTAAGATTTTTATTGTCCCATAACTATTTTTGGTTTGATGGTGTCTTCTATAACCAAATATGTGGTACTGCTATGGGGGTAAAATTTGCCCCCAACTTTGCAAATCTGTATGTATCTTGTTGGGAACTTACCCACATATACAGTATTGAAAACCCATGGCTTGAGGACATACTTCTATATGTCCGTTATATCGATGACCTTTTGGTCATCGTTAAGAAACCGCTTAATAAAATGGAGTTTGAAAAATTTATGTTCTACATAAATAATAATCTCTTTAACCTTCAATTTATTTACTAGATATTTACTAGATATTTACTAGAGGTCAATTAAACAGGTTCTTCATCAAATTTTAGCCTATCATATTCGAGTAGCCACTTTAAATAGACTATGCTTAAGGTAACCAATAGGTCTATGAATAAGTGCCTCTAGGGGGCGTGGAACACGTCAGACGTTCGTGTTTGTTTGTCTGCCTGCCTGCACTGGCTTTTCCTATGTGCTTACAGCGCTGTTGTAGCTGCATTTTTTTAAACTTTTTTTTGCAATAAAATTGGATTTTTTACGATATCCCTTGAGTACCTGCATCCTTTGTTCTTCAGCATTCTAGCATATAAGCCTGACCCTGCCCAATGCAAATTACTCTTGGGTCTCCCTAAGAGTAATGGGGAAACCAGACATGGACTCCATGCACACTTGCCCTTAGAGAGATACAACTGCACCTCACTGATGAGGCCCATAGGAGGCCTAAACGATCGTCTGGGGTTGTTGTTTCTCTTGTTCAGAGAAGAATTGCCTGGTATTTCGGCGCTGGACTGTCATTGGGCAGGGTCAGACTGATATGCTACAGGATATGTTTTATCTGTGAAAAGGCATAGTGTGCTAAAAGAGTATGCACCTGAGTTGCAATAGAAATGAACAGGCATGGAAGTTATTCTAGCTTTTGTTCTATCTCAGGAGTGCTGCTCTCTCTCTCTTATGAGAGAGAGGTATGTTTTGGCCATCAGACCTTAATCATAGACATGAACATAATTAAAAACATCTAAAATATACACCTGCAGCTGTTTCCTAATTGGATTGCCCTGAACCATGTGACCAACTAGATCTCTAGATTAATTTAACCCTGTATTGTCCTTTATTTTATATTATACAGAAATGAACACTCATATATAATAAATATGAGACATGTTTGCACAACATATGCATAAACAAAACCATGTACACATATAGATATCACACCTTATACTTATATTTATTTAATTTTGAAGTATTCAAGATAAATGGGTTTGTTGCTGTAACATCTCAAAATTGAAACCAGAATTTACCAATCCTGCTATCCTCTAAAGAATCAAACTACTCTATATCCCTGTGTACGTGTTGTGATATTAGCATATGTTTTTTATTATATTGTTCGCAATATTATTATTAATAATATTAGAAACTCTCTATCTCATTCTGTATTTAATATTTAATCCATAACCACATTCAAGTTTATTATGAGAGCAACTACTCTGATTACAGAATTAATCTGAATCCAAACAAAAGACAAATCTCAACCAACAGTATTGAAGGAGTATATAATATTAAGGATGGCCTTACTCAAGTGCCATCTTATATGGTGTTGGTAGACTAAATATTGTCAATGGGTACAACCATTCTTTTTCCCAGAAATTGATGACATCGTATATGAAATTGTAGCCATTCGGAATACGAGTGGCCAGGGAAAAGATCCAAAATGCCTTTCTTTTTAGTAAAAGTTTATTTTGATCACCCCCTCTTCTTGTTTTTTTTTATTTTTTCAATGATCATCTATTTAAATTTAAATATTGTACTTGTACTATCATGTTCTGAAATAAAATGTTTAGCTAGCTCTGAATGGGAATCAGATCTTTTTATATCTGAGAGATGTTGACGGATCCTCTCCCTGGCCTCCCTTGACGTACAACCTACATATTTTCTTATCAGAACAACTACACCAAGCTAGATATACAATATTCTTAGCTCAACAGTTTACACAACTTTCTATATTGTATTTTTTGCTTGATGTATTTGAGGAAAATGTGTTTCCCTTAAGTGTGTAACTACAGGGGATACAGGGTCCAAAACCACATTTAAACATGCCTTTTGATGTTAACCATTAATTTTTTGATTTTGTAGAAATTTCACTAGGTGACAAACTGTTTCCTAAAGTCATACCTCTTTTATAAGAAAACCTGCATCCATGTTTCACTGTATTTATCAAGCCCTCATCTGCCATCAACATAGGTAAAGTGTTCTTAATAATTCTACAAATTTTGTCAAGGTCTGTTGAGTACTGAGTGACAAAAGTAATCCACCCATTAATTGTACCCTCTGACATAATTGACTTTCCTGGTACATGTCTGGGTCTAGATTTGTCACTAAGCAAATCCATCCTGGTTAAATCTTCTACTTGCTTTTTGGCTTTTTTGACTACATTTTTGTTGTAGCCTCTTTCTAGAAGTCTTTTTCTTAACTCTGAACTTTGTTTATCACAATCTTTTGGATTAGTACAGTTTCTTTTTGTCCTAATATATTGCCACTTCGCTATTGAGTGTGGCACACTACGGGTATGATTGCTCTTTCCATGAAGTATGGTATTTCCATAGATTGGTTTGCGATAGATAGTAGTCATTATTTTATTAGTTACTTTATCAGCTTTCAATACCAGATCTAAATAAGGTATACTTTCTTTGTTAGTTTCAAATGTAAATTTCAGATCCCAAGGATTCAAAATTAAGAGATCGCACAAATTCCTCCAGCCCACTATCATTTGCTTTCCATACAAAAAGTAGATCATTAATGAATCTATGATATAATTTTATTTCACTGGCAAATTTATTATCATCTCCAAAAATATGAGTAATCTCCCACCATCCCATTGTTAGATTTGCATATGCTGAAGCAAATTTTTCCCCCATGGCGGTTCCTCTAATTTACAGATAATATAGATCATCAAATCTGAAATAATTGTAACGCAAAGTCCCATTTGATGGGGAGTTGATGAATATAAAGAAACTACATCTACTGCAGCCCAACTATAATGTTGTTCCCATTTGAATTTGTCAAAATCTGGAGAAGGTGTTTTGTATCTCATAAATAGCTAAATAGGTTAGGGACAAGTGGTTGTAACAGGCTATCCAGCCAATTTGATAATGGTTCACAGAAGGAGCCAATACCTGAGACAATAGGACGCCCTTTGATGTCAGTTAAAGATTTATGAACTTTGGGGAATATATGGAAAATGGGTATTATAGGTTCAGTAATAAGTAAATAATCATAAGTACTTTGATCCAAATGACCCAGTTCCATACCATCATCAACTAGGGACTTAAGTTCCCTCATGAATATTGTTGTGGGATCTCCTGAAAGGATCCTATAATCATCTAGATTGTTTAATTGTCATAATATTTCTCTCTTGTATGATTGCCTGTCCCAAACCACTATACTCCCTCCTTTGTCTGCAGTCTGTATTACTAGCGGTTCATTTCTCTTTAAAGATTCCAATGCCAATCTCTCCTGTTTAGAGAGATTGGAAGGGATATCACTGGTTTTTTTTTTGATAATTTAACCAAATCAGCTTTGATTCTTTTCTGAAATTTGAGGAGAATATCTCCCCTTGTCTGCACTGGATAAAAGACTGATTTTGGGGGGGGGGGGGGGGGGCAGAGTTAGCTTTGGAGGGGAACAGATGTGTTTTTCAGAGCTCCCGCTTGTATAACTAATAATTTTAATTCTACTGCAAATATATCTAAACTCTCATATCTTGAGCTCATACAACTTCATCTACGAAAGCTCCTGATTCCGGAGATACCAAGATTGCACTGCTGAGCTGAGCGGGAGCTACGATACGGCACTTCTACATGATGCGGCCCTGATCCCGGGAACCATCACACTGCCCTCATCGTTCTGCTACTTTATCTGGCTCAGAAGAAGCACACAGTCATCGTGCCTCTATACAAGTCACAGATAAGCATACACTGACTGATCATGCAAGCCGCACAAGCAGACCCTCACCCGTCAATCTTATATGGCTATTCTTAGGAGGGGCACGACAGGAATAAACTTTACCATACCCAGAGATCAGGGCGGCGGATCCCCTCCCTCACTTCAACTCACTACTGTACCTAAGCACTACCCTGAGGTGAAGAGAGCGATGTAAAAACAGAAAAATAGTCAAAAATAAACATCAAGATTTGTTCTTCGACAGCACCGCGTGGTGGGGATCTTCCTTTCACGTAATGGATGAACAGTATTCATTGATCCAGGCGCTACTAAGAGAACTGGGGCTAAAGATGAGTAGCTGCTTTAATGAACTTAGCCTTTTAGTCAGAGCTCCATGCACGGAGGGAGACACTGCCACAACCAATATGGCGGAAGAGAAGGAGGTCGTCAAGCAGCATGTGGAACCTCAAGCCGGTGAATGCTACCTGATCTATGTAACAGAGAATAACTGTGGTTGGCCAGCGGGTGACGGAGAGACACAAATAAAGCAGAAATCTACCTCACCCAAGCGGCAACACAAAAGTAATCTCACTGCTGGATCTGATACCGTCATGTAGAGGAGTAATTTTCAAGCTGAGTCCTCGGCAGCTGAAACCCGGATAAGGTGGCCATCCCTCTGGTAGAAGATGTTATTCGGTCTCAACCAGTTCAGAAGATGAGAGGAGACTCCTCAAGACACTATGGGAGTTTTGGAGATCAACTTTACCCACAACATGCGACATCTATCTATCTGAGCCCCCGCTGCCAGCTGAACTTCCCTAACATTTGGTGGCTCTCTTATGACTGGTTACAGTGTTCCCTGAACTATATGGACAGAACGAATCGGATACAGAGGAGTGGTGTGGGTTAGTTAAGATGCCACTAACGGTACTATACTACGGGATTATACATATTGTCACTTGGCAGAAACATGTTACTGGCTAGCCCTGCCACTATATGGGAGGGTACTGCTAGTCCATTATATTTTTAGAGTGATCTCAATGCTTGTACCCTTGAAATGTTAGACATGCCATACACCTAACCTTTACTCTCCACCCACTATTGGTTTTGCTACCACTGCTCAGGGCTTTACTAGGGATAATATTCGTGAGGCTGTTTTTACTGAAGGACCCCACTGTTACTCAAGGGATTGACCTGGCCCTCCCATATGTTACTATATGTATTAAGGCAAATAGACATAAGAGCTCAGTATAGTACTATGCATTATCTTGTTTTAATCTTCATAGGATTTACTTGGTCAGATTCTCCCCCTACCTGCAAGGAGTTGGGCTTTAGAATGAAGCTATAAGTGGTGTGATCTGCCGTGACAGCAGTATACAGTATGCTCAAAACATCTTTCACTGTAGCAACTAATTCCTTATATTCATCATACCTAACATTCACAGTGATATCCTACTGGGTCTGCGGCCGGGACCCTAGAGTAATATTTTCATATAGGGCTTACTGTTAGACACCATCAACAGTGAATTGTTTCAATTGCTGCATATCATATAGAGCATTACTCATAATACCTAATTGAGGCTAGAACCCCACTATCATATCTAGGGCTCTTTTATCCCTATCACACGTAATAGATAAGTCCTATTATATTGATTATGATAACCCTGTCCCTCCTTTTTAGTCATATAAACAGTAAACCACCCCTCCTGCTGTCCATTTCTCTAACCATATAACATGACCTTCATTTATTCCCTCCACTTTACCACTCTGGCATTCTAAATAGCTCCGCCCCCATCCCCCCCCCCCCCCTTACTTCATTCAGAGCGGCTTTTGGCAACTGAACTCCCCCTCCCCTTCCTTATATATTTTGGTCCAAGAGCGACCAAAACAAAAAAGCTAACCCCCTCTTGCCCCAATCTTTTTAGAATAGATAATCTCATGAAAGCTCTTTTTGGCAATGTGGGACCATTTTTCCTATTTACATAATACAAAACCGAGGTTTCATTATAACTTGAACAAACTTCCTATTGACATACTAGTTAACCATGTTTTGGAATATCACTACCATCTACTGGCTTTATGTTGTGGCTTTCTTCATTACCACACAGGCAGCTGGAATATTGGACATGGCTATATACTTCATGGTTATAGTACTTACATCTCTCCAAAAACATTCAGAATCTATGTCCAGAGCTGTTACCTCTCAGATCCTCTGCTATGTTTACGTTTTAATAATGTATGTCTTACTACTATGTTATTATTGTTTATGGATGAATCTTGCTTGCACCATTTTTCACAACCTCAATAAAAACTCAAAAAAAAAAAAAAAACTAAAAAAAAAACCAAAACAAAACACTGATTTGGGTTTAAATCCCCCATGACTATTAATCCTTTGCTCATTTGAACCACATTCCAAACTTAAGCTCAATAAATTTTGGACATCCTGTAGCTCTGAAAAATCCATAGATGGACTATTGATCTGCCTTCTAACAACGCTAGGTCTGTTGACCCTAGATGGTTCTATATCAACACCCTCACTGCTTTCAAAATATTTTTTCAATGTTAAACCTCGAATCAATCTATTGACATCAATGAGGGTTTGAAATAAATTGAACCGGTTAGTGGGAACAAAGCCCATACCGTACCCCAAAACTTTTATTTCATATTTGTTAAGCGGGTACTGACTGTTACAGATGAGGAACAGGACTTGGGAATTATTATTTCAGATGATTATTTCAGAAATAGTAAGGTTCTTATGCCACTTTATAGATCATTAGTTAGGCCTCATCTTGAGTATTGTGTGCAGATCTGGAGGCCATATCTTCAGAAGGATATTAACAAAGTTGAATCTGTGCAAAGGAGGGCTACCAAAATGGTACATGGTCTAAAAAATAAAACTTACCAGGATAGGCTCAATGTCCTAAATATGTATAGCTTAGAGGAGAGAAGGCAAAGAGGTGACATGATAGCAACTTTCAAGTATGTTAAAGGGCTTAGTAAAACTGAGGCTGTGGGTATTTTACATAAAATGGAAAATTCAAGAACAAGGGGTCATGAGCTCAAGCTAAAGGGTAGTAGATTCAGGAGCAATTTGAGGAAACTTCTTTACAGAAAGAGTGATTGATTTATGGAATAAACTTCCTCAAGAGGTAGTAGCGACAAACACTGTGGGGGACTTTAAAAATGCATGGGACAAGCATAAGGCTATCCTACAAACTAAATAAGTTTATACTGTAATATTGGGCAGACTTGCTGGGCCTATGGCTCTTATCTGCCATCAATATCTATGTTTCTATGTAGCCTATGTAGTCTAGGTGAAAGTGTGTAGTGTATGTAGTCTAGATGACAGTAGGCTAGGTGACTGTATAGCTTATGTGGTCTAGGTGACAGTAGTCTAGCTGTGTGTAGCCTATGTAGTCTAGGTGACAGTAGGTTGTGTGTAGCAAATGCAGTCCAGGTGACTGTAGGCTAGTTGACTATGTGTATCTTATGTAGGCTAGGTAACTATGTATAGCCTATGTAGTCTAGGTGACTGTTGGATAAGTGACTGTATGTAGCCTATATAGTCTAGGTGACAGTAGGCTATGGGCCTTTGTGTAGCCTATGTAGTTTAATGACTGTAGGCTAGGGGGCTGTGTGTAGCCTATGTAGTCTAGGTAGAAGACTGTGTGTAGCCTATGTAATCTAGGGGACTGTGTGTAGCCTATGTAATCTAGGGGACTGTGTGTAGCCTATGTAATCTAGGGGACTAAAGGCTAGGGGACTGTGTAGGTTTGCTGGCTGTGTGTAGGGTATGTAGTCTAGGTGACTGTAGACAGGGGGCCTATGTTAACCCTATGTAAGCTAGGTGATTGTAGGCTAGGTAACTGTGTGTAGTCTAGTATGTATGCTAGGTGAGTAGACTAGGTGACTGTGTAGGCTAGGGGGTATGTGCATGGCTTGTGTGTAGAGTTTTCAGGGACCTTATATGCACCCTATTTAGGGGGGTCTTATGTTTAGTGTATGTAGGCGGGCTTGTGTATAGCATATTTAGGCTAGGGTCTTGTGTATAACATATTTAGACTGTGTGTAGCCTATGTAGTCTAGGAGACTGTGTGTAGCCTATGTAATCTAGGGGACTGTGTAGCCTATGTAATCTAGGGGACTAAAGGCTAGGGGACTGTGTAGGTTTGCTGGCTGTGTGTAGGGTATGTAGTCTAGGTGACTGTAGACAGGGGGCCTATATTAACCCTATGTAAGCTAGGTGATTGTAGGCTAGGTAACTGTGTGTAGTCTAGTATGTATGCTAGGTGAGTAGACTAGGTGACTGTGTAGGCTAGGGGGTATGTGCATGGCTTGTGTGTAGAGTTTTTAGGGACCTTATATGCACCCTATTTAGGGGGTCTTATGTTTAGTGTATGTAGGCAGGCTTGTGTATAGCATATTTAGGCTAGGGGCTTGTGTATAACATATTTAGACTAGGGGCTTGTGTATAACGTATTTAGACTAGGGGCTTGTGTATACCGTATTTAGACTAGGGGCTTGTGTATAGCATATTTAGACTAGGGGCTTGAGTATAACTTATTTAGACTAGGGGCTTGAGTATAACGTATTTAGACTAGGGGCTTGTGTATAGCATATTTAGACTAGGGGCTTGTGTATAGCATATTTAGACTAGGGGCTTGAGTATAACTTATTTAGACTAGGGGCTTGTGTATAACATATTTAGACTAGGGGCTTGTGTATAACATATTTAGACTAGGGGCTTGTGTATAGCATATTTAGACTAGGGGCTTGTGTATAGCATATTTAGACTAGGGGCTTGTGTATAACATATTTAGACTAGGGGTTTGTGTATAGCATATTTAGGCTAGGGGCTTGTGTGTAGCATATTTAGGTTAGGGGCTTGTGTAGAGTATTTAGGCTAGGGGCTTGTGTATAGCATATTTAGACTAGGGGCTTGTGTAGAGCGTATTTAGGCTAGGGGCTTGTGTTTAGCGTATTTAGGCTAGGGGCTTGTGTAGAGCATACTTAGACTAGGGGTTTGTGTATAGCATATTTAGACTAGGGGCTTGTGTATAGCATATTTAGACTAGGGGTTTGTGTATAGCATATTTAGACTAGGGGCTTGTGTATAGCATATTTAGACTAGGGGCTTGTGTAGAGCGTATTTAGGCTAGGGGCTTGTGTTTAGCGTATTTAGGCTAGGGGCTTGTGTAGAGCATATTTGAGCTAGGGGCTTGTGTAGAGCATATTTGAGCTAGGGGCTTGTGTAGAGCGTATTTAGGCTAGGGGCTTGTGTCAAGCATATTTAGGCTAAGGGCTTGTGCATAGCTTATTTAGGATAGGGGCTTGTGCGTAGCTTATTTAGGCTAAGGGCTTGTGCATAGCTTATTTAGGCTAGTGGCTTATGCATAGCTTATTTAGGCTAGGGGCTTGTGCATAGCTTATTTAGGCTAAGGGCTTGTGCATAGCTTATTTAGGCTAGTGGCTTGTGCATAGCTTATTTAGGCTAGGGGCTTGTGCATAGCTTATTTAGGCTAAGGGCTTGTGCATAGCTTATTTAGGCTAGTGGCGTGTGCATAGCTTATTTAGGCTAGGGGCTTGTGCATAGCTTATTTAGGCTAGGGGTTTGTGTGTAGCTTATTTAAGCTAGGGGCTTGTGCGTAGCTTATTTAGGCTAGGGGCTTGTGTGTAGCGTATTTAGGCTAGGGGCTTGTGTGTAACATATTTAGGCTAGGGGTTTGTGTGTATCTTATTTAGGCTAGGGGCTTGTGTGTAGCTTATTTAGACTAGGGGCTTGTGTGTAACATATTTAGGCTAGGGGTTTTTGTGTAGCTTATTTAGGCTAGGGGCATGTGTGTAGCTTATTTAGACTAGGGTCTTGTGTGTAACATATTTAGGCTAGGGGTTTGTGTGTAACATATTTAGGCTAGGGGCATGTGTGTAGCTTATTTAGGCTAGGGGCTTGTGCGTAGCATATTTAGGCTAGGGGTTTGTGCGTAGCTTATTTAGGCTAGGGGCTTGTGTGTAGCTTATTTAGACTAGGGGTTTGTGTGTAGCTTATTTAAGCTAGGGGCTTGTGCGTAGCTTATTTAGGCTAGGGGCTTGTGTGTAGCGTATTTAGGCTAGGGGCTTGTGTGTAACATATTTAGGCTAGGGGTTTGTGTGTAGCTTATTTAGGCTAGGGGCTTGTGTGTAGCTTATTTAGGCTAGGGGCTTGTGTGTAACATATTTAGGCTAGGGGTTTGTGTGTAACATATTTAGGCTAGGGGTTTGTGTGTAGCTTATTTAGGCTAGGGGTTTGTGTGTAGCTTATTTAGACTAGGGGTTTGTGTGTAGCTTATTTAGGCTAGGGGCATGTGTGTAGCTTATTTAGGCTAGGGGTTTGTGTGTAGCTTATTTAGGCTAGGGGCTTGTGTGTAGCTTATTTAGGCTAGGTACTTGTGTGTAACATTTATTCTAGGGGCTTGTGTGTAACATTTAGGCTAGGGGCTTGTGTGTAACATTTAGGCTAGGGGCTTGTGCGTAACGTATTTAGGCTAGGGGCTTGTGTTTAGCGTATTTAGGCTAGGGGCATGTGTGTAGCGTATTTAGGCTTGGGGCTTATGTGTAGCGTGTTTAGGCTAGGGGCTTGTGTGTAGCGTATTTAGGCTAGGGGCTTGTGTGTAGCGTATTTATGCTAGGGGCTTGTGCGTAGCGTATTTATGCTAGGGGCTTGTGCGTAGCGTATTTAGGCTAGGGGCTTGTGTGTAGCGTATTTAGGCTAGGGGCTTGTGTGTAGCGTATTTAAGCTAGGGGCTTGTGTGTAGCTTATTTAGGCTAGGGGCTTGTGTGTAGCATATTTAAGCTAGGGGCTTGTGCGTAGCGTATTTAGGCTAGGGGCTTATGTGTAGCGTGTTTAGGCTAGGGGCTTATGTGTAGCGTGTTTAGGCTAGGGGCTTATGTGTAGCGTGTTTAGGCTTGGGGCTTATATGTAGCGTGTTTAGGATAGGGGCTTGTGTGTAGCGTATTTAGGCTAGGGGCTTGTGTGTAGCGTATTTAAGCTAGGGGCTTGTGTGTAGCGTATTTAAGCTAGGGGCTTGTGTGTAGCGTATTTAGGCTAGGGGCTTGTGTGTAGCATATTTAAGCTAGGGGCTTGTGCGTAGCGTATTTAGGCTAGGGGCTTACGTGTAGCGTGTTTAGGCTTGGGGCTTATGTGTAGCGTGTTTAGGCTTGGGGCTTATATGTAGCGTGTTTAGGATAGGGGCATGTGTAGTCTGTGCAACGTATATACTGAAGCGTTACATAAGGTAAGTAGTGTTGTCCAGTGTCACACAATAAGTTTAGATAATGCAGCCAGCCTAATCTCTCATAAATAAACATAGGGCCCCCTGGCCTAGTGTAATAATTAACCTGAAAGTTATTTATACACATTGGGATATCTTAATTTAGCCATTTGTCAAGGCTGTCTTTATAAACTGTACTGTGACAAGATTTCAGACATAAAGGGACAGTTCACTGTAAAATTGTTTTTTCCTGACTGTCATCTCCATGACTTAATTACCAGCTGCAGCGTATAAAATGTATGAGAAATTGCTCATTCATTCTTCTCTTTGCAAAAGAAATAGCTGGATTTGCTCTTTAAAACCACGGCCCATCAAAATAAGCTAAGCTTGCAGACAGATCAGATCTCTATCACCCAAATGCTTCCCCCCTTCGTATCTCTGTCTTTGTACAATACTTAGAAAGAACAATTAAAAATTAACATTTTAGAGCCGTAAGTCTTCACCACCCACTGTGAGTGTAATTACTTCTGAGCTTTTTGTTAACAATGTAATACACTCCAGCAGGTAAAAATATATAATTAGGAACAAATTAAAGTAAAGACAGTTTTGGGGTAAACTGTCCCTTAAACATTTCATTGACATAATTACACAGATATAGTTTCCCTAGACATGAGCAAAAATTCTTATTTGGCATTCTTTAAAGTAACCAATGTTAAATAAGATCACAGGAAGTGTGACAGCTATTTTTGGAGCTGTATTTTTTACTGTAAAAGCGTAACACAATTATCTCTTACACTAATAAATCTGGCACAGAAAATAGCCAAATACTACTGTATGCGGCCATATTTGGCATGAATTCCTTTAACAAATGCTAAACACAAATTTCTGCTCATGCCTAGTTCTTATCATCAAGCTAGCCTAGGGTTAAATCTGCTGCCATCACGCTAGCCCAGGGTTAACGCTGCTGCCATCAAGCTAGCCCAGGGTTAATGCTGCTGCCATCAAGCTAGCCCAGGGTTAACGCTGCTGCCATCAAGCTAGCCCAGGGTTAACGCTGCTGCCATCAAGCTAGCCCAGGGTTAAATCTGCTGCCATCAAGCTAGCCCAGGGTTAATGCTGCTGCCATCAAGCTAGCCCAGGGTTAATGCTGCTGCCATCAAGCTAGCCCAGGGTTAACGCTGCTGCCATCAAGCTAGCCCAGGGTTAATGCTGCTGCCATCAAGCTAGCCCAGGGTTAACGCTGCTGCCATCAAGCTAGCCCAGGGTTAACGCTGCTGCCATCAAGCTAGCCCAGGGTTAACGCTGCTGCCATCAAGCTAGCCCAGGGTTAACGCTGCTGCCATCAAGCTAGCCCAGGGTTAACGCTGCTGCCATCAAGCTAGCCCAGGGTTAATGCTGCTGCCATCAAGCTAGCCCAGGGTTAACGCTGCTGCCATCAAGCTAGCCAGGGTTAATGCTGCTGCCATCAAGCTAGCCCAGGGTTAACGCTGCTGCCATCAAGCTAGCCCAGGGTTAACGCTGCTGCCATCAAGCTAGCCCAGGGTTAACGCTGCTGCCATCAAGCTAGCCCAGGGTTAAAGCTGCTGCCATCAAGGTAGCCCAGGGTTAACGCTGCTGCCATCAAGCTAGGCCAGGGTTAATGCTGCTGCCATCAAGCTAGCCCAGGGTTAACGCTGCTGCCATCAAGCTAGCCAGGGTTAATGCTGCTGCCATCAAGCTAGCCCAGGGTTAACGCTGCTGCCATCAAGCTAGCCCAGGGTTAACGCTGCTGCCATCAAGCTAGCCCAGGGTTAACGCTGCTGCCATCAAGCTAGCCCAGGGTTAAAGCTGCTGCCATCAAGGTAGCCCAGGGTTAACGCTGCTGCCATCAAGCTAGGCCAGGGTTAATGCTGCTGCCATCAAGCTAGCCCAGGGTTAACGCTGCTGCCATCAAGCTAGCCCAGGGTTAACGCTGCTGCCATCAAGCTAGCCCAGGGTTAACGCTGCTGCCATCAAGCTTGCCCAGGGCTAATGCTGCTGCCATCAAGGTAGCCCAGGGTTAACACTGCTGCCATAAAGCTAGCCCAGGGTTAACGCTGCTGCCATCAAGCTAGCCCAGGGTTAACGCTTCTGCCATCAAGCTAGCCCAGGGTAACGCTTCTGCAATCAAGCTAGCCCAAGGTTAACGTTTCTGCCATCAAGCTAGCCAAGGGTTAACGCTGCTGCCATCAAGCTAGCCCAGGGTTAATGCTGCTGCCATCAAGCTTGCCCAGGGCTAACGCTGCTGCCATCAAGCTAGCCCAGGGTTAACGCTTTTGCCATCAAGCTAGCCCAGGGTTAACGCTGCTGCCATCAAGCTAGGCCAGCGCTAAAGCTGCTGCCATCAAGCTAGCCTAGGTTTAAATCTGCTGCCATCAAGCTAGCCCAGGGTTAACGCTGCTGGCATTAAGCTAGCCCAGGGTTAATGCTGCTGCCATCAAGCTAGCCCAGGGTTAACGCTGCTGCCATCAAGCTAGCTCACGTTTAACGCTGCTGCCATCAAGCTAGCCCAGGGTTAACACTGCTGCCATCAAGCTAGCCCAGGGTTAAATCTGCTGCCATCAAGCTATCCCAGGGTTAAATCTGCTGCAATCAAGCTAGCCCAGGGTTAAAGCTTCTGCCATCAAGCTAGCCCAGGGTTAACGCTGCTGCCATCAAGCTAGCCCAGGGTTAATGCTGCTGCCATCAAGCTTGCCCAGGGCTAACGCTGCTGCCATCAAGCTTGCCCAGGGCTAACACTGCTGCCATCAAGCTTGCCCAGGGCTAACGCTGCTGCCATCAAGCTAGGCCAGGGCTAATGCTGCTGCCATCAAGCTTGCCCAGGGCTAACGCTGCTGCCATCAAGCTAGTACAGTCCCCTAGAATACATGGGCTACACACAGTCCCCGTCCCCTAGACTACATGGACTGAGGTCCGAAAGGTTGGCGACCCCTTCCCTAGGCTACATGGGCTACGCACAATCCCCTAGGCTACATGGGGTACACACAGTCCCCCTAGGCTACACACAGTCCCCCTAGGCTATATGGGCTACACACAGGCCCCTAGGCTATACACAGTCCCCTAGGCTACATGGCCTACACACAGTCCCCTAGGCTACATGGCCTATACACAGTCCCCTAGACTACATGGGCTACACACAGTCTCCTAGGCTACATGGGCTAGACTAGACACATAGTCCCCTAGGCTACATGGGCTACGCACAGTCCCCCTAGGCTACATGGGCTACACACAGTCCCCTAGGCTACACACAGTCCCCTAGGCTACATGGGCTACACACAGTCCCCTAGACTACATGGGCTACACACAGTCTCTTAGGCTACATGGGCTAGGCTACACACACAGTCCCCTAGGCTACATGGGCTACACACAGTCCCCTAGGCTACATGGGCTACACACAGTCCCCTAGGCTACACACAGTCCCCTAGGCTACATGGGCTACACACAGTCCCCTAGGCCTAAGAATAGTACTACTTAACACACCACTCATATCTGGTGGCACAGTACATTGCACGCGCAGTGCCCCAAATTTGAAGTAGGAGGACCGACCAAGCATCTTTTTCCATCTCACGGTTCCGAAAAATTATCTCTGGGTTCCATCGATGCCATACCTGTACTCTATTGTTCAAAAGGATGGCATATGTGGTGTTTCATGCTGTTGTGCCTGTTGAGGGTCGTGGGCCATCTTATAAAAAGGCTGATGGAGAACGACCTGTACTGGGTGTCCAAGCACGTTTTTTGTTCAATATTCCCGGTTCCTCTAAATTATCTCCGGGTTCCTCAAATCAATGCCATACCTGTACTCTATTGTGCAAAAGGATGGCATATGTGGTGTTTCATGCTGTTGTGCCTGTTGAGGGTCGTGGGCCATCTTATAAAAAGGCTGAAGGAGAACGACCTGTACTGGGTGCCCAAGCACGTTTTTTGTTCAATATTCCCGGCTCCTCTAAATTATCTCCGGGTTCCTCAAATCAATGCCATACCTGTACTCTATTGTGCAAAAGGATGGCATATGTGGTGTTTCATGCTGTTGTGCCTGTTGAGGGTCGTGGGCCATCGTATAAAAAGGCTGAAGGAGAACGACCTGTACTGGGTGTCCAACCACGTTTTTTGTTCAATATTCCCGGTTCCTCTAAATTATCTCCGGGTTCCTCAAATCAATGCCATACCTGTACTCTATTGTGCAAAATGATGGCATATGTGGTGTTGCATGCTGTTGTGCCTGTTGAGGGTCGTGGGTCATCTTATAAAAAGGCTGAAGGAGAACGACCTGTACTGGGTGTCCAACCACGTTTTTTTTTTCAATATTCCTGGTTCCTCTAAATTATCTCCGGGTTCCTCAAATCAATGCCATACCAGTACTCTATTGTGCAAAAGGATGGCATATGTGGTGTTCATTCTGTTGTGCCTGTCTTGGGTCGTGGGCCATCTTATAAAAAGGCTGAAGGAGAACGACCTGTACTGGGTGTCCAAGCACGTTTTTTGTTCAATATTCCCGGTTCCTCTAAATTATCTCCGGGTTCCTCAAATCAATGCCATACCTGTACTCTATTGTGCAAAAGGATGGCATATGTGGTGTTTCATGCTGTTGAGGGTCGTGGGCCATCTTATAAAAAGGCTGAAGGAGAACGACCTGTACTGGGTGTCCAAGCATGTTTTTTGTTCAATATTCCCGGTTCCTCTAAATTATCTCTGGGTTCCTCAAATCAATGCCATATCTGTAATCTATTGTGCAAAAGGATGGCATATGTGGTGTTTCATGCTGTTGTGTCTGTTGAGGGTCCGGGACCCTCGTCTAAAAAGGCTGAAGGACAACAAAGTGTACTGGTTGTCCAAGCATCTTTTTCCATCTCCCGGTTCCTAAAAATTATCTCCGGGTTTCTAAAATGGATGCCATACCTGTACTCTATTGTGCAAAAGGATGGCATACGTGGTGTTTCCTGCTGTTGTTTCTGTTGAGGGTCCTGGATCCTCTTATAAAAAGGCTGAAGGAGAACGACCTGTACTGGGTGTCCAAGCATAATTTTTTGTTCAATTTCCCGGTTCCTAAAAATTATCTCCGGGTTTCTAAAATGGATGCCATACCTGTACTCTATTGTTCAAAAGGATGGCATATGTGGTGTTTACTGCTGTTGTTTCTGTTGAGTGTCCTGGACCCTCTTATAAAAAGGCTGAAGGAGAACGAAGTGTACTGGGTGTCCAATCATATTTTTTGTTCAATTTTCCGGTTCCTAAAAATTATCTCCGGGTTTCTAAAATCAATGCCATACCTGTAGTCTATTGTGCAAAAGGATGGCATATGTGGTGTTTCCTGCTGTTGTTTCTGTTGAGGGTCCTGGACCCTCTTATAAAAAGGCTAAAGGAGAACGACCTGTACTGGGTGTCCAAGCACGTTTTTTGTTCAATATTCCCGTTTCCTCTAAATTATCTCCGGGTTCCTTAAATCAATGCCATACCTGTACTCTATTGTGCAAAAGGATGGCATATGTGGTGTTTACTGGTTGTCCAAGCATCTTTTTCCATCTCCCGGTTCCTAAAAATTATTTCCAGGTTCCTAAAATGGATGCCATACCTGTACTTGATTGTTCAAAAGGATGGCATATGTGGTGTTTCCTGCTGTTGTTTCTGTTGAGGGTCCGGGACCCTCGTATAAAAAGGCTGAAGGAGAACGTAGTGTACTGGGTGTCCAATCATGTTTTTTTTTAAATTTCCCGGTATTAAACTAATAAGAACAGTACTACTGAAATAAACCTAGTTACCATGGTTCCAAGAGCGCATGTTTTATTGTTGTACTTTGTTAGGCTAATCATGATGGCCATATAGACCTCCCCCGATCGGTGGGAGTAACAGGGATGAAAGTGCTAAGAATAGTACTACTTTACACAACCTTGTTAGCCATGGGTCCCAGTGCCAGACCGCATGTCTTGTTGTTTTATTTGGTCCGGCTAATCATGCAGGCCATATAGACCTCCCACCATTAGGGGTTGTAACAGGTATTAAACTAATAAGAACAGTACTACTGAAATAAACCTAGTTACCATGGATCCAAGAGCGCAGGTTTTATTGTTGTACTTTGTTAGGCTAATCATGATGGCCATATAGACCTCCCCCGAGAGGTGGGAGTAACAGGGATGAAAGTGCTAAGAATAGTACTACTTTACACAACCTAGTTACCCATGGGTCCCAGTCCCAGACCGCATGTCTTGTTGTTTTATTTGGTCCGGGTAATCATGCAGGCCATATAGAGCTCCCACCATTAGGGGTTGTAACAGGTATTAAACTAATAAGAACAGTACTACTAAATAAACCTAGTTAACATGGTTCCAAGACCGCAGGTTTTATTGTTGTACTTTGTTAGGCTAATCATGATGGCCATATAGACCTCCAACGAGAGGTGGGAGTAACAGGGATGAAAGTGCTAAGAATAGTACTACTTTACACAACCTAGTTAGCCATGGGTCCCAGTCCCAGACCGCATGTCTTGTTGTTTTATTTGGCCCGGCTAATCATGCAGGCCATATAGACCTCCCACCATTAGGGGTTGTAACAGGTATTAAACTAATAAGAACAGTACTACTTAACACAACCTAGTTACCATGGGTCCCAGACCGCATGACTTGTGGTTATATTTGGTGAGGGTATTCAGGCAGGCCGTATAGACCTCCCCCGATAGGGGGAGTAAAAGGGATTAAAGTGCTAAGAATAGTACAACTTAACACAACCTAGTTACCATGGGTCCCAGACCGCATGTCTTGTTGTTATATTTGGTGAGGGTAATCAGGCAGGCCGTATAGACCTCCCCCGATAGGGGGAGTAAAAGGGATTAAAGTGCTAAGAATAGTACTAATATAAACAAAACCTAGTTACCATGGGTCCCAGACCACATGTCTTGTTATTATATTTTGTAAAGGTAATCATGCAGGCCATATAGACCTCCCCCGATAAGGGGAATAAAAGGGATTAAAGTTCTAAGAATAGTACTACTAAACACAACCTAATTACCATGGGTCCCATACCGCATGTCTTGCTGTTATACTTTCTCAGGGTAATCATGCAGGCCATATAGACCTACACAGATAGGGGGAGTAACAGGGATTAGAGTGCTAAGAATAGTGCTAATATAAACACAACCTAGTTACCATGTCTTGTTGTTATATTTTGTCAGGGTAATCATGCAGGCCATATAGACCTCCCCCGATAGGGGGAGTAACAGGGATTAAAGTGCTAAGAATAGTACTACTTTACACAACCTAGTTAGCCATGGGTCCCAGTCCCAGACCCCATGTCTTGTTGTTCTATTTGGTCCAGGTAATCATGCAGGCCATATAGACCTCCCACCATTAGGGGTTGTAACAGGTATTAAACTAATAAGAACAGTACTACTGAAATAAACCTAGTTACCATGGTTCCAAGAGCGCAGGTTTTATTGTCGTACTTTGTTAGGCTAATCATGATGGTCATATAGACCTCCCCCGATTGGTGGGAGTAACAGGGATGAAAGTGCTAAGAATAGTACTACTTTACACAACCTTGTTAGCCATGGGTCCCAGTCCCAGACTGCATGTCTTGTTGTTTTATTTGGTCCGGGTAATCATGCAGGCCATATAGAGCTCCCACCATTAGGGGTTGTAACAGGTATTAAACTAATAAGAACAGTACTACTAAAATAAACCTAGTTAACATGGTTCCAAGACCGTAGGTTTTATTGTTGTACTTTGTTAGGCTAATCATGATGGCCATATAGACCTCCAACGAGAGGTGGGAGTAACAGGGATGAAAGTGCTAAGAATAGTACTACTTTACACAACCTAGTTAGCCATGGGTCCCAGTCCCAGACCGCATGTCTTGTTGTTTTATTTGGTCTGGCTAATCATGCAGGCCATATAGACCTCCCACCATTAGGGGTTGTAACAGGTATTAAACTAATAAGAACAGTACTACTTAACACAACCTAGTTACCATGGGTCCAAGACCGCATGACTTGTGGTTATATTTGGTGAGGGTATTCAGGCAGGCCGTATAGACCTCCCCCGATAGGGGGAGTTACAGGGATTAAAGTGCTAAGAATAGTACAACTTAACACAACCTAGTTACCATGGGTCCCAGACCGCATGTCTTGTTGTTATATTTGGTGAGGGTAATCAGGCAGGCCGTATAGACCTCCCCCGATAGGGGGAGTAAAAGGGATTAAAGTGCTAAGAATAGTACTAATATAAACAAAACCTAGTTACCATGGGTCCCAGACCGCATGTCTTGTTATTATATTTTGTAAAGGTAATCATGCAGGCCATATAGACCTCCCCCGATAAGGGGAATAAAAGGGATTAAAGTTCTAAGAATAGTACTACTAAACACAACCTAATTACCATGGGTCCCATACCGCATGTCTTGCTGTTATACTTTCTCAGGGTAATCATGCAGGCCATATAGACCTACACAGATAGGGGGAGTAACAGGGATTAGAGTGCTAAGAATAGTGCTAATATAAACACAACCTAGTTACCATGGGTCCCTGAACGCATGTCTTGTTGTTATATTTTGGTGAGGGTAATCATGCAGGCCATATAGACCTCCCCCAATAGGGGGAGTAACAGGGATTAAAGTGCTAAGAATAGTACTACTTAACACAACCTAGTTACCATGGGTCCCAGACCGCATGTCTTGTTGTTATATTTTGTCAGGGTAATCATGCAGGCCATATAGACCTCCCCCGATAGGGGGAGTAACTGGGATTAAAGTGCTAAGAATAGTACTACTTTACACAACCTAGTTAGCCATGGGTCCCAGTCCCAGACCCCATGTCTTGTTGTTCTATTTGGTCCAGGTAATCATGCAGGCCATATAGACCTCCCACCATTAGGGGTTGTAACAGGTATTAAACTAATAAGAACAGTACTACTGAAATAAACCTAGTTACCATGGTTCCAAGAGCGCAGGTTTTATTGTCGTACTTTGTTAGGCTAATCATGATGGTCATATAGACCTCCCCCGATCGGTGGGAGTAACAGGGATGAAAGTGCTAAGAATAGTACTACTTTACACAACCTTGTTAGCCATGGGTCCCAGTCCCAGACCGCATGTCTTGTTGTTTTATTTGGTCCGGCTAATCATGCAAGCCATATAGACCTCCCACCATTAGGGGTTGTAACAGGTATTAAACTAATAAGAACAGTACTACTGAAATAAACCTAGTTACCATGGTTCCAAGAGCGCAGGTTTTATTTTTGTACTTTGTTAGGCTAATCATGATGGCCATATAGACCTCCCCAGAGAGGTGGGAGTAACAGGGATGAAAGTGCTAAGAATAGTACTACTTTACACAACCTAGTTACCCATGGGTCCCAGTCCCAGACCGCATGTCTTGTTGTTTTATTTGGTCCGGGTAATCATGCAGGCCATATAGAGCTCCCACCATTAGGGGTTGTAACAGGTATTAAACTAATAAGAACAGTACTACTAAAATAAACCTAGTTAACATGGTTCCAAGACCGCAGGTTTTATTGTTGTACTTTGTTAGGCTAATCATGATGGCCATATAGACCTCCAACGAGAGGTGGGAGTAACAGGGATGAAAGTGCTAAGAATAGTACTACTTTACACAACCTAGTTATCCATGGGTCCCAGTCCCAGACCGCATGTCTTGTTGTTTTATTTGGTCCGGCTAATCATGCAGGCCATATAGACCTCCCACCATTAGGGGTTGTAACAGGTATTAAACTAATAAGAACAGTACTACTGAAATAAACCTAGTTACCATGGTTCCAAGAGCGCAGGTTTTATTTTTGTACTTTGTTAGGCTAATCATGATGGCCATATAGACCTCCCCAGAGAGGTGGGAGTAACAGGGATGAAAGTGCTAAGAATAGTACTACTTTACACAACCTAGTTACCCATGGGTCCCAGTCCCAGACCGCATGTCTTGTTGTTTTATTTGGTCCGGGTAATCATGCAGGCCATATAGAGCTCCCACCATTAGGGGTTGTAACAGGTATTAAACTAATAAGAACAGTACTACTAAAATAAACCTAGTTAACATGGTTCCAAGACCGCAGGTTTTATTGTTGTACTTTGTTAGGCTAATCATGATGGCCATATAGACCTCCAACGAGAGGTGGGAGTAACAGGGATGAAAGTGCTAAGAATAGTACTACTTTACACAACCTAGTTATCCATGGGTCCCAGTCCCAGACCGCATGTCTTGTTGTTTTATTTGGTCCGGCTAATCATGCAAGCCATATAGACCTCCCACCATTAGGGGTTGTAACAGGTATTAAACTAATAAGAACAGTACTACTGAAATAAACCTAGTTACCATGGTTCCAAGAGCGCAGGTTTTATTTTTGTACTTTGTTAGGCTAATCATGATGGCCATATAGACCTCCCCAGAGAGGTGGGAGTAACAGGGATGAAAGTGCTAAGAATAGTACTACTTTACACAACCTAGTTACCCATGGGTCCCAGTCCCAGACCGCATGTCTTGTTGTTTTATTTGGTCCGGGTAATCATGCAGGCCATATAGAGCTCCCACCATTAGGGGTTGTAACAGGTATTAAACTAATAAGAACAGTACTACTAAAATAAACCTAGTTAACATGGTTCCAAGACCGCAGGTTTTATTGTTGTACTTTGTTAGGCTAATCATGATGGCCATATAGACCTCCAACGAGAGGTGGGAGTAACAGGGATGAAAGTGCTAAGAATAGTACTACTTTACACAACCTAGTTATCCATGGGTCCCAGTCCCAGACCGCATGTCTTGTTGTTTTATTTGGTCCGGCTAATCATGCAGGCCATATAGACCTCCCACCATTAGGGGTTGTAACAGGTATTAAACTAATAAGAACAGTACTACTGAAATAAACCTAGTTACCATGGTTCCAAGAGCGCAGGTTTTATTTTTGTACTTTGTTAGGCTAATCATGATGGCCATATAGACCTCCCCAGAGAGGTGGGAGTAACAGGGATGAAAGTGCTAAGAATAGTACTACTTTACACAACCTAGTTACCCATGGGTCCCAGTCCCAGACCGCATGTCTTGTTGTTTTATTTGGTCCGGGTAATCATGCAGGCCATATAGAGCTCCCACCATTAGGGGTTGTAACAGGTATTAAACTAATAAGAACAGTACTACTAAAATAAACCTAGTTAACATGGTTCCAAGACCGCAGGTTTTATTGTTGTACTTTGTTAGGCTAATCATGATGGCCATATAGACCTCCAACGAGAGGTGGGAGTAACAGGGATGAAAGTGCTAAGAATAGTACTACTTTACACAACCTAGTTATCCATGGGTCCCAGTCCCAGACCGCATGTCTTGTTGTTTTATTTGGTCCGGCTAATCATGCAGGCCATATAGACCTCCCACCATTAGGGGTTGTAACAGGTATTAAACTAATAAGAACAGTACTACTTAACACAACCTAGTTACCATGGGTCCCAGACCGCATGACTTGTGGTTATATTTGGTGAGGGTATTCAGGCAGGCCGTATAGACCTCCCCCGATAGGGGGAGTTACAGGGATTAAAGTGCTAAGAATAGTACAACTTAACACAACCTAGTTACCATGGGTCCCAGACCGCATGTCTTGTTGTTATATTTGGTGAGGGTAATCAGGCAGGCTGTATAGACCTCCCCCGATAGGGGGAGTAAAAGGGATTAAAGTGCTAAGAATAGTACTAATATAAACAAAACCTAGTTACCATGGGTCCCAGACCGCATGTCTTGTTATTATACTTTGTAAGGGTAATCATGCAGGCCATATAGACCTCCCCCGATAAGTGGAGTAAAAGGGATTAAAGTGCTAAGAATAGTACTACTAAACACAACCTAATTACCATGGGTCCCATACCGCATGTCTTGCTGTTATACTTTCTCAGGGTAATCATGCAGGCCATATAGACCTACACAGATAGGGGGAGTAACATGGATTAAAGTGCTAAGAATAGTACTAATATAAACAAAACCTAGTTACCATGGGTCCCAGACTGCATGTCTTGTTGTGATACTTTGTCAGGGTAATCGTGCAGGCCATACAGACCTCCCCCGATAGGGGGAGTCACAGGGATTAAAGTGCTAAGAATAGTACTACTTAACACAACCTAGTTACCATGGGTCCCAGACCGCATGTTTACTTATTATACTTTGTCAGGGTAATTATATATCTAACAAATCTATCTATTTATCTTCTATCGATTCTATCTAACTATCAATCTATGTATATCTATCTATCAAATCTATCTATCTCGTGTCCGGACTGTTTTGAAACAGCCACTTGTGTTTTTGACAAATTTGAAGTAGGAGGACAGACCAATCACAGGGATTAAACTGCTAAGAATAGTACTACTTAAGACAACCTAGTTATACCAGTACCAACATGGGTACCAGGGATTAAATTGTTAAGAATAGTACTACTTAACACAACCTAGTTACCATGGGTCCCACACCGCATGTCTTATTCTTATACTTGGTCAGGATAATCATGCAGGCCATATACACCTCCCCCAATAGGGGGAGTAACAGGGATTAAAGTGATAAGAATAGTACTACTTAGCACAACCTAGTTACCATGGGTCCCACACCGCATGTCTTATTATTATACTTGGTCAGGATAATCATGCAGGCCATATACACCTCCCCCAATAGGGGGAGTAACAGGGATTAAATTGATAAGAATAGTACTACTTAGCACAACCTAGTTACCATGGGTCCCACACCGCATGTCTTATTATTATACTTGGTCAGGATAATCATGCAGGCCATATACACCTCCCCCAATAGGGGGAGTAAGAGGGATTAAACTGCTAAGAACAGTACTACTTAACACAACCTAGTTACCATGGGTCCCAGACCGCGTGTCTTGTTGTTATACTTTGTCAGGGTAATCATGCAGGCCATATACACCTCCCCCAATAGGGGGAGTAACAGGGATTAAAGTGCTAACAATAGTACTACTTAACACAACCTAGTTACCATGGGTCCCAGACCGCATGTCTTGTTGTTATATTTGGTGAGGGTAATCAGGCAGGCCGTATAGACCTCCCCCGATAGGGGGAGTTACAGGGATTAAAGTGCTAAGAATAGTACAACTTAACACAACCTAGTTACCATGGGTCCCAGACCGCATGTCTTGTTGTTATATTTGGTGAGGGTAATCAGGCAGGCTGTATAGACCTCCCCCGATAGGGGGAGTAAAAGGGATTAAAGTGCTAAGAATAGTACTAATATAAACAAAACCTAGTTACCATGGGTCCCAGACCGCATGTCTTGTTATTATACTTTGTAAGGGTAATCATGCAGGCCATATAGACCTCCCCCGATAAGTGGAGTAAAAGGGATTAAAGTGCTAAGAATAGTACTACTAAACACAACCTAATTACCATGGGTCCCATACCGCATGTCTTGCTGTTATACTTTCTCAGGGTAATCATGCAGGCCATATAGACCTACACAGATAGGGGGAGTAACATGGATTAAAGTGCTAAGAATAGTACTAATATAAACAAAACCTAGTTACCATGGGTCCCAGACTGCATGTCTTGTTGTGATACTTTGTCAGGGTAATCGTGCAGGCCATACAGACCTCCCCCGATAGGGGGAGTCACAGGGATTAAAGTGCTAAGAATAGTACTACTTAACACAACCTAGTTACCATGGGTCCCAGACCGCATGTTTACTTATTATACTTTGTCAGGGTAATTATATATCTAACAAATCTATCTATTTATCTTCTATCGATTCTATCTAACTATCAATCTATGTATATCTATCTATCAAATCTATCTATCTCGTGTCCGGACTGTTTTGAAACAGCCACTTGTGTTTTTGACAAATTTGAAGTAGGAGGACAGACCAATCACAGGGATTAAACTGCTAAGAATAGTACTACTTAAGACAACCTAGTTATACCAGTACCAACATGGGTACCAGGGATTAAATTGTTAAGAATAGTACTACTTAACACAACCTAGTTACCATGGGTCCCACACCGCATGTCTTATTCTTATACTTGGTCAGGATAATCATGCAGGCCATATACACCTCCCCCAATAGGGGGAGTAACAGGGATTAAAGTGATAAGAATAGTACTACTTAGCACAACCTAGTTACCATGGGTCCCACACCGCATGTCTTATTATTATACTTGGTCAGGATAATCATGCAGGCCATATACACCTCCCCCAATAGGGGGAGTAACAGGGATTAAATTGATAAGAATAGTACTACTTAGCACAACCTAGTTACCATGGGTCCCACACCGCATGTCTTATTATTATACTTGGTCAGGATAATCATGCAGGCCATATACACCTCCCCCAATAGGGGGAGTAAGAGGGATTAAACTGCTAAGAACAGTACTACTTAACACAACCTAGTTACCATGGGTCCCAGACCGCGTGTCTTGTTGTTATACTTTGTCAGGGTAATCATGCAGGCCATATAGACCTCCCCCGATAGGGGGAGTAACAGGGATTAAAGTGCTAACAATAGTACTACTTAACACAACCTAGTTACCATGGGTCACAGACCGCATGTTTTATTATTATTATTATTATACTTTTTCAGGGTAATTATATATCTATCAAATCTATCTATTTATCTTCTATCAATTCTATCTAACTATCAATCTATGTATATCTATCTATCAAATCTATCTATCTTGTGTCCGGACTGTTTTGAGACAGCCACTTGTGTTTAGGACAAATTTGAAGCAGGAGGACAGACCAATCATCTTCATCCATCTCCCTGTTCCAAAAATGCAGGCCATATAGACCTCCCCTGATAGGGGGAGTAACAGGTAGTAGTAAACTGCTAAGAATAGTACTACTTAACACACCACGGGTCCCAGACCGCATCTATTGATCTATGTAATTCGTATCTATCAAATGTATATTGCATCTATTGATCTATGTAATTTGTATCGATCATATGTATATTGCATCTATTGAGCTATGTAATATATGTGTCACGTTCAGCTGCTGGGAAGCTCTGCAGTCCACTCTGTGTGCTTGATTGACAGGTGTCTGAGCCACCCCTTCCTGATGATGTCACAACCAGGCTTTTTATTCTGGGCTTCTGTGTAGTGCAAAACTATTCAAATACTGTTATTTCTGTGAAACCTTCAATCTGCATGTTTACCTGTTTCCAAACTCTGCAAAGACTGTCTACTCAGTGTTAACCCTCAAACTTCCTGATTACCTGTTGCATACCCTGCAAAGACTGTCTACACAGTGTTAACCTTCAGACTGCCTGATAACAAATGACCTACTCCTGCATTATTAACTGTTTTACCCTTCTTCTGTCTGAGTATAAGTGGACTATCCCTGCTCTCCTGATTCTGGGGAAGACATTTCCTGAAACCAGTTCCTTATTCAGAAGTCTATCTGGCTGATATCATGAATTACTTTGGCACAGGCTAACCCTGCTCCATATCGTGAGTACTTTGTTTTTTGGAGGTTGTCGTGGGGTCACGTCCTGGATTAAACTCAGAGTGCAAGGGTGTTGTTTAAGTTCGCCCTAGCATTTGGGTCTTCTTCTGGACATTTCCTAACCTGACAATATGTATCTATCTATCTATCAAATCTATCTATCTCGTGGTTGTGCAAATGGACTGTTTGCGGTTGTTTGCGGTGCCTTACACTTGGAGTTTGGTCTGTCACTGTGAAGCGGGCGTAACCCTTACACTACCTGATCGATACAACTGATGTTTTAAAGCACGTTATTCCAAACAATTTAGGAATGTTAGGTGATTTAGGCCCTTTATGGGTTAAAAGCAGACTCTGCTTCAACTATGTAATTTTCCATGGGAGTTTTGCCATGGATCCCCCTCCAGCATGCCACAGTCCAGGTGTTAGTACCCTTGAAACAACTTTTCCATCACTATTGTGGCCAGAAAGAGTCCTTGTGGGTTTTAAAGTTCGCCTGCCTATTGAAGTCAATGGCGGTTTGCGCGGTTCGGCGGTTCACGAACAGTAGCGGAAGTTCGAGTCTGCCATTCGCAAACCGAAATTTTTAAGTTTGCGACATCACTAGCTGTGATAAGAGGCAGCCCTCAAAGGCTTAGAAATTAGCATATGAGCCTACCTATGTTTAGTTTAAACTAAGAATACCAAGAGAAAAAAAGCAAATTTGATGATAAAAGTAAATTGGAAAGTTGATTAAAATTAAAAGTCCTATCTGAATAATGAAAGTTTAATTTATACTAGACTGTCCCTTTAATAGTGGATTTGCATGGTGCATGTGAGCAGGAGCTAAATAGAACAGTGGCTGTACCATGGTTATCTAATCTTTCCCAAAATAGGATACTTAGGTGTTTGTGTGTTCCTTTGTAAGTTTATGGTTCGGGATTTTATGTGTAAATATGCAACTGGAGTTTATTGAGCATCTGTGGTGATTGCATCATTAGTATGATATCAAAGTCTTGTGCATAGTAGAAGTTGCAGAACCAGGGTGTAGAGGGTTCTTTTAGGACTTTAATTATTTGTAGTGTTTTGCGAGTGCTGTGTTTCAGTGAATGTCAGTATATGTGTTGAATTTCAGGTTTATTGTGGTTGCTTAAAGTTTGTGTCGGCTGTTAATGTTTTGTGGAATGGATGTTTTGTGGAGTGGAGTGGTTTCAACTGTTTTCTAAGAGATTGTTATGTTTTTCTCTTTTGTGACTGCATGTGGAAGCGTGCTGTATGAATGGCATATTGAATAGTGAGGTGTATTTGATGTGGCTTGCTATTGAGAATAGTATTCTGCATGCATGAGTGGAGTGCATGATTTGTCTTTTAGTTTATTGTTATATTGTGTTTGCGTGCCACATGGGATGTTTCATGTAAACAAGGGGGAAGTATTGATGAGTATCTTTGTATGAGTTAGGTGATTATTATTTTAAGCAAGAAAGTGAACCTAAAAATGTTTTATTTTTCTGTTTTGTTCTTAACACAATATTTGTATTTGCAGGATGAGATCATGCAGCTGTATCCAGAGATTAAAGACACTAACTGAATTATTTCTTAGTTTTCCATATTTAGGTAAAATCTGTACAGATAAAATTCCATAAGTGCACTCTTCCAAAGATTGAAGATTTAATTCAAGTAAACCTTTTTAAAGAGAAAAGCTTGTTTTAAAGGGACAGTCTACACCAGATATTTTTTTTTTTTTTAAAAGATAGATAATCCCTTTATTACCCATTTCCCAGTTTTGCATAACTAACACATTTATAATAATATACTTTTAACCTCTGTAATTATCTTGTATCTAAGCCTCTGCAAACTGCCCCTTTTTCAGTTCTTTTGACAGACTTGCAGTCTAGCCAATCAGTGCCTGCTCCCAGATAACTTCACGTGCACGAGCACAGTGTTATCTATATGAAATATGTGAACTAACACCCTCTAGTGGTGAAAAACTGTTAAAATGCAATCTGAAAGAGGTGGGCTTCAAGGTCTAAGAAATTAGCATATGAACCTCCTAGGTTAAGCTTTCAACTAAGAATACCAAGAGAACAAAGCAAAATTGGTGATAAAAGTAAATTGGAAAATTGTTTAAAATTACATGCTCTATCTGAATCATGAAAGTTTATTTTGGCCTAGACTGTCCCTTTAACCACCATACTGCAGTAAAAGATGCTGAACTATCTTTGAATCCATTCTTTGCATTGCATGCTGGTACCAGCCCCAGAACTGGCCTCTGGGTAATCCATGACTGTTTTGTCAAGGTATTTGAAATATTATGAAATAATATATACAAGTATGTTTGTCTTTATTTAATAAGTCTGTGGATGTGTACATCAAATAATTAATTTACCTTCTAAAAGCTGAAAATGGACACTAAATAGAAACAACCCCCTCCCTCTTATCAAATGAATTGTTTGTAGAACAAAGGATTGCTTCCAGAAGATATCCCACATTTAGTATGCAAAGTTATTCTAAAACATCCTAGTAAGGACAATGGAACATTTGGTCTACCCAATTTAAAACAATCACTTAAAAGAACTGTAACTCAATGACCATGCTTATTTGGCTGTGTAAGTTTTTATGGTTTGAGATAGGATGGCCCAGTAAACAATTTCAAAGACACACTTGATTGTTTAGAGTAAATGGTCTGTGTTTTGAATGGAGACAATGTTCTGAGCATGAACTGGATAAACAGGTGAAAATTCTGAATACACAGTGATTAGCATAGAGGTGTTAATTGCCTCTGAAAATCAGATACACGTCTGTGCTGGCTTGGCATAAACACATGTTTTAAATTATACTCTTGGAAACCATTGTTAAGAGACAGCATAAGTAAAATTAAATACATTTTACCAATACCAATAGCTTCATATATGTTTGGAATGATTCAAATAGCCCATATATGTATATATATGTTGAAATAGTACGTTTTATATTAAATAAATAATTGCTGCAGTTAATAGATATATGAAAAATAGATTCAAACTGTAATAATCCCATTATTTAATTATATGTAACATAATTTTTCTATTTTTCAGATGGAATGCCTGCATGGGATATCTGAATCATGTCATATGATGATATACACTAGATGTTTTTGAAAGTTTAAACACAATTCTGAAAACATTTTAGATGTATAAATGCCATTAATTTCAGAAACAGGATAAATTATTTTAATATAATATATTGATGTTTCATATCAAAATGATCAGAAAATTCATAAGATATTACTTATCCAAAACAAATATTGTGAATAGTTGTTGCAGTAAGTTATGATAAAATGAATAACCAGTTAATAGAAATACTGAATTAAGTTGTTAAAATGTTTAGAAATGGTATTGCTGTGTTTGTTTGTGTTGCAACGCTGCCACTGAAGGGCCAAAACCCAATATAGCAGTTAAGAGATTTAACTGTTTAAAGGATGCGTTTCCATAACAACAATGTATACTAAACCAATTATCCAATGACAAGGGACAAGCAAAAAGGGCGTGAACGAAACAGGTCTTCAATGATTATATAATGGGAGTAGTGAATGCACAAGGGACAGTTGTTCTGTAACTTGCTGAGACTGGTGATCTAATTTTGGCTGCCATACCTGGGAACATTTCACTAAGCAAGAAGCTGATAACTTTACCTTGATATATGCAATTAACTTTCCTTCGAATGAGATGACCTAAAGACCACTACAAATTTGTTCAGATTGGTGAAGTATAATTGTCCTAATTTATATATATAAAAGGTTATTGGTATAAACATAGTCAACTTGTATTAAATAGATTTAAAGAAGCAGTTTGTATTTCAAGTTAGTATTTCATAAGCCTATGTATTGTTTAAATTTGTATCTGGTAGGCTAAGTAACTTATCTGTGCAATTTCTGATGTTTTAAATTAATATGGTATTAGGATAAATTGCAGTTAAATAGCAGAATATATTATCCTATTGATTATATACTGTTAATTATATTACTGAATATTAGTAGCTGTTATTTTAAGTCTCATTGTAATATTTTAAATGCAGCTCTGAAGGAAAAGCTGGTTTATAAAGGTAAATTTGCATAAGCTTTGCATAGCATATTTTAAATAGTTTTTGTTTTAACGCATATAATATTGACTCATATTCTAATTATTACAAATATATATCAACGTGTTCATAGTTATTTACTAATAAAAAAAGAATTCAGGTATTTATATTAATTTTATTGTGGGTTTAGTTTAAAGAAAGATTGTTAAATACATCTGTTATAACCCTGCTATATACTAACATATTATTTGGAGAGTAACTGCTAAGATTCTTATAAATATACTGACAGTTTCCTCTGATGTGTGTCGTCAGAACATAAAGACTATCCTTCTCTGGACTGTGCCTTGCCGGTTGATATTGAGGACCTGTTATGCTGTTACAGGGTCAACCAATTAAATTAGGGGAGTATTGTTTTAACTCATTTACTTATATTTCTTGTTTTGTATGCTCTTGTATTGGTGTTATTTTCTGTTGATCATATTCGTTATAAGAAGTCATATAGTTTTGTCTGCAGAAAAGCATGCCTTATTGGTATTAGTGCACATTGTAGTTTATGTACTTAAAGTAACCCTTTAGATAAGCGTAACTCTAAACCTTGCAGTATTCTAACCTATTGAATGGCCCACTGAGAATAAAAAAATATGTTTGCATCTTTATAGTTTAAGGAAAATGCTGCAATATATCAGAATATTTTAGACCCTTCACCCTATGGAACATAATGAGGACATGTCTCAGCTAGAAGTTTATATTAATCATACAGATAAATATTTATTTAGGGAGCAGCATAATTATAGTTTATGAAAGCAAATGTATTTTTCCCTTTTTATTAATTGGTATGGTACTGTATCTGCAATTTGAATTTGGTAATTCCAGATGTTTGTCAAAGAAAGGATTTATCTTACCATAAAGATGTGTTTATCTTTAAGAGATTTTGTAGTTTTAAATGATGTTATGATTGTATTCTTTCCTCATACAGGAGTGTGAGAGAATTTAGGTTGCATAAAATAATTAGTAAACTAGTAGTGTTTATATCAGATGAGATGTTGACTATTAGGATCATAGTTGGAGAATTATAAACATTATAGATAGTAACTGTGCAGAATAAAGCAACACTAGGTTCTTTTATTATTAGTAGCTCCAAGTAACCGTTTAAAGACTTCTTTTTTTTTTTAAGAAAATATTTTTATTGACTGTTTTATTTTTTTAATTTTTTGCTACAGGGCAGGCCTTAGCATAAGTTTTAGCATAGACATTCAGCCTCTTGATGAAGTCTAGCAGTTTTCACTTGCTTAGTATTCATGAAGTATCATTTAAATTATATAGAGAAGTTGTGAATTAGTCTCTGTAAAGTATCAATGTATTTAGTTTGTATTATATATCAACAGTGTTTTTTCTTGGTTTTAAATGACACAGGATGAGTTAAGCTAAAGGAATTGTGATGCTTAAAAAAAAGATGAAATAAGTTTTATTTGGACATAATTGTGATTGTATTGGGGTGTGTACTCATCTTGTGCTGTTTCTGTTCCCCTCTTAGACTCCTTGTTACTTGAGTGTCTGCTTGCTATGGGGATCCACTGGCTGCCTTGTCTTCCCCATGAACAAACCATCAGATTTCCAGCATCTCCCTGCGGAAGAACACTGGATAAGTGTTCTAAGAGGACAAAGACTGTTCTTAAAGTGATCAGAGGCCACCTAGAGACAGTTGTGCTGTTACCATGTCATGCTTTACTGTGGAGAAAGAACTGTTGGACATATTGGGGGGGTGCTAGCAATGCAGGTGGAGAAATAAAAGATGCAGCGTTGTTTGGGGGTAGATGGGGGCTGGTTGGGTCTTTGTGCAGATAGACCGGTAGTTTTGGGGATGCTGGAAGGTAGACGGAGAGTATTGGAGAGACCGCACCTATGTGCAGTGACAAATTGTGCCCTATAGGCCTATACAATTATAACACAATGTGAATATTTTGCTCTATTGTATTCTCACATAGAGTCCTGTTACCGTAGTATTAAGCTTATACTGTTGTTAAAGGCTTTATTAATTTTCTGCTCCTGTCTATTTTTATGTTATTCTGTTAGAATAAAAGGGTGGTATGTTAGGAATTGTTAGCATGACTAGCGCCATCTTGTTCTTCGCTGCCATTTTGTCTTAAGCATCCATCTTGTCTAATGAATCTTTTATTATAGTGGTTTATTATGTAGTGTGAAATATGCTGATGTTATCGCTGCGGAATCTGTTGGCGCTCTACAAATACCTGATAATAATAATAATAATAATAATAAGGGAGACTTGCATAGCTAGAATAGCCCTGATAATGACCATGACGATGTGCTGGGATGCATTGTTATCTCTACAAGATGTCAAACGGCTTTGATTTGTGCTGGGCTATGAGGCCCAGAGTTACTGTTATCTGAAGTTAGTTATGTCTGTAGAAATGACTCCCTAACATTCCTTTTCTTCCAATTATATTTTAAATGAGTTTCTTTGTTCTTGCAGAAATACTATGTGAGATGATTTAATTATGAATATGTCACTTGTTAACCCGATATGCTGTAACTCTTGGCTATAAAAAGTGCCTTTCAACTTGCAATAAACAGAATAGTTTTGGATCATTGCTGCGTGGTCTGAGTCTGTTCTAAGGATATCCTTATCAGATAATCTACATCTGCTTCAGGTGGTACAGTAGGCCCGAGGCTTTGGCCTGACCTGACACTCCCCCCATGAAACCAACACCTTACAGAGGTAAAAAGTATATTAATATAACTGAGATAAGGAGCAGTCTGCAGAGGCTTAGATGCAGGGTAATCACAGAGAAAAAAAGTATATTAATATAACTGTTGGTTATGCAAAACTGGGGAACGGGTTGTAAAGAGATTATCTTTTAAAACAACAAACATTCTGGTGTTTTTTATGGTCCCTTTAATTTTAATAGGCCTAATTTCTGTTTATTACTATTTAAAAGGGACAGTCTAGTCAAAAAAGGAAATTTATGCTTACCTGATAAATTGATTTCTTCTAAGATACGACGAGTCCATGGATTCATCCTTTACTTGTGGGATATTATCCTCCTGCTAACAGGAAGTGGCAAAGAGCACCACAGCAGAGCTGTCTATATAGCTCCTCCCTTGACTCCACCCCCCCAGTCATTCGACTGAAGGTATAGGAAGAAAAAGGAGAAACTAAAAGGTGCAGAGGTGACTGAAGTTTTAGACAAAAAAAATATAATCTGTCTAAAGTTGACAGGGAGAGCCGTGGACTCGTCGTATCTTAGAAGAAATCAATTTATCAGGTAAGCATAAATTTCCTTTTCTTCTACAAGATACGACAAGTCCACAGATTCATCCTTTACTTGTGGGATGCAATACCAAAGCTACAGGACACGGATGAACGGGAGGGACAAGACAGATACCTAAACAGAAGGCACCACTGCTTGAAGAACTTTTCTACCAAAAAATAGCCTCCGAAGAAGCAAAAGTATCACATTTGTAAAATTTTGAAAAGGTATGAAGGGAAGACCAAGTCGCAGCCTTACAAATCTGTTAAACAGAAGCATCGTTTTTAAAAGCCCATGTGGAAGCTACCGCTCTAGTAGAATGCTCTAGTAGAATGAGCTGTAATTTTTTTCAGGAGGCTGCTATTCAGCAGCCAAACGGATGATGCTTTTCAACCAAAAAGAAAGAGAGGTAGCCGTAGCTTTTTGACCTCTACGTTTTCCAGAATAGACAACAAATAGAAAAGATGTTTGACGGAAATCCTTGGTCGCTTGCAAGTAAAACTTCAAGGCACGAACCACGTCCAAGTTATGTAACAGACGCTCCTTCTTAGAAGAAGGATTAGGACACAGAGAAGGAACAACAATTTCCTGATTAATATTCTTATTTGAAACAACCTTAGGAAGGAATGCAAGTTTAGTGCGCAAAACCACCTTATCAGAATGGAATATAAGATAAGGTGAGTCGCATTGCAACGCAGATAGTTCAGAAACTCTTCGAGCAGAAGAGATAGCAGCTAAAAACAGAACTTTCCAAGATAGAAGTTTAATATCTATGGAATGCATGGGTTCAAACGGAACCCCTTGAAGAACATTAAGAACTAAATTCAAACTCCATGGCGGAGCAACAGGTTTAAACACAGGCTTAATTCTAACCAAAGCCTGACAAAATGACTGAACGTCTGGGACATCTGCCAGACGTTTGTGTAGTAAGATTGACAAAGCAGAAATCTGTCCCTTTAAGGAACTAGCTGATAACCCCTTCTCCAATCCTTCTTGGAGAAAGGACAAAATCCTAGGAATCCTGATCTTACTCCATGAGTAGCCTTTGGATTCGCACTAATAAAGATATTTACGCCATATCTTATGGTAAATTTTCCTAGTGACAGGCTTTCGAGCCTGAATCAAGGTATTTGTCACGCTCAGCTGCTGGGAAGCTCTGCAGTCCTCTCTGTGTGCTTGATTGACAGGTGTCTGAGCCACCCCTTCCTGATGATGTCACAACCAGGCTTTTTATTCTTGGCTTCCTGTTTCTCCAGTGCCAGTTTGTTTGTTAACTTTTTGGCTTCTGATAGGATTTCGCTGAGGAATCTCTCTAACTGCTGCTTTTCTGTTGCCAATCTCTTCAAGGATTTACTATGCTGGATTAACCTTCAACCTCTTGATTACCTGTCTCCAAACAATGCAAGTACTGTTTGTTTTGTGAAACTTTCAAACTTCCTGTTTACCTGCTGCAAACCCTGCATATTCAGACTACTCTGTGTACTGCCAAACTATTCAAATACTGTTATTTCTGTGAAACCTTCAATCTGCATGTTTACCTGTTTCCAAACTCTGCAAATACAATTATTCAGTGTAAACCTTCAAACTGCTTGATATCCTGTTGCCAATCTCAACAAGTACTGATTAATCTGTGTTAACCTTCAAACTACCAGCTTACCTGTTGCTATCTCTGCAAGTTCTGACAACACAGTGTTTAGCTTCAAACTACCTGATTACATGTTGTTAATTCTGCAAGTTCTGACTACACAGTGTTAACCCTCAAACTGCCTGATTACCTGTTGCATATTCTGCATAGACTGTCTACACAGTGTTAACTCTCACACTGCCTGATTACCTGTTGCATACTCTGCAAAGACTGTCTACTCAGTGTTAACCCTCAAACTGCCTGATTACCTGTTGCATACTCTGCAAAGACTGTCTACACAGTGTTAACCTTCAGACTGCCTGATAACAAATGACCTACTCCTGCATTATTAACTGTTTCCTGTTTTACCCTTCTTCTGTCTGAGTATAAGTGGACTATCCCTGCTCTCCTGATACTGTGGAAGACATTTCCTGAAACCAGTTCCTTATTCAGAAGTCTATCTGGCTGATATCATGAATTACTTTGGCACGGGCTAACCCTGCTCCATATCGTGAGTACTAGGTGGTTGTCGTGGGGTCACGTCCTGGATTAAACTCAGAGTGCAAGGGTGTTGTTTAAGTTCACCCTAGCATTTGGGTCTTCTTCTGGACATTTCCTAACCTGACAGTATCAATGACCAACTCAGAGAATCCCCGCTTAGATAAAATCAAGCGTTCAATCTCCAGACAGTCAGTTGCAGAGAAATTAGATTTGGATGTTGGAACGACCCTGAATGAGAAGGTCCTGTCTCAGTGGCAGTTTCCACGGTGGCAGAGATGACATCTCCACCAGGTTTGCATACCAAGTCCTGCGTGGCCACGCAGGCGCTATCAAGATTACCGAAGCCCTCTCCTGTTTGATTCTGGTAATCAGACGAGGAAGGAGAGGAAAAGGTGGAAACACATAAGCCAGGTGAACAACCAAGGTACTGCTAGAGCATCTATCAGTACTGCTTGAGGATCCCTTGATCTGGACCCGTAACAAGGAAGTTTGGCATTCTGACGAGATGCCACCAGATCCAATTCCGGTGTGCCCCATTGATGAATCAATTTTGCAAACACCTCCGGATGGAGCTCCCACTCCCCCGGATGAAAAGTCTAATGACTTAGAAAATCCGCTTCTCAGTTCTCCATTACTGGGATATATATTGCTGATAGATGGCAAGAGTGAGTCTCTGCCCATCAAATTATTATGGAAACCTCTATCATCGCTAGAGAACTCTTTGTTCCCCCTTGATGATTGATATATGCTACAGTCGTGATATTGTCCGACTGGAATCTTATGAATTTGGCCGAAAGCCAGCTGAGGCCACGCTTGAAGCGCGTTGAATATCGCTCTCAGTTCCAGAATATTTATTGGTAGTAGGGACTCCTCCTGAGTCCACACACCCTGAGCCTTCAGGGAATTCCAGACTGCACCCCAGCCCAAGAGGCTGGCGTCCGTCATCACTATGACCCATGCTGGCCTGCGGAAGCACATTCCCTGGGACAGATGATCCTGTGACAACCACCAATGAAGAGAGTCTCTGGTCTCTAGATCTCATAATCCCCATTCCACTGTCTGAGCATGCACAGCAGCAGTGGTCTGAGATGTAAGCGAGCAAACGGAACTATGTCCATTGCCGCTACCATTAATCCTCCATACACTGAGCCACTGATGGCCGAGGAATGGAATGAAGTGCTTGGCAAGTAGTTAAATTCTTTGATTTTCTGACCTCCGTCAGAGAAATCTTCATGTCTACCGAGTCTATCAGAGTTCCTAGGAATGGAACTCTTGTCAGAGGAACAAGTGAACTCTTTTTTATGTTCACCTTCCACCCGTGAGTTCCTAGAAAAGCCAACACGATGTCCATGTGGGATTTTACTAGATGGTAAGTTGACATCTGAATCAAAATATCGTCCAGATAGGGCACCACTGCTATGCCCCGCAGCCTTAGAACAGTCAGAAGGGACCCTAGCACCTTTGTGAAAATTCTGTGAGGTGTGGCCAACCCGAAAGGAAGGGCCACAAACTGGTAATGTTTGTCCAGGAAGGCGAACCTGAGGAACTGGTGATGATCTTTGTGGCTAGAAATGTAAAGATACGCATCCTTCAAATCCACGGTGGTCATATATTGACCCTCCTGGATCATTGGTAAAATCGTTCGAATGGTCTCCATCTTGAACGATGGGACTCTGAGAAATTTGTTTAGACTTTTGAGATCTAAAATTGGTCTGAAGGTTCCCTCTTTTTTGGGAACCACGAACAGATTGGAGTAAAACCCCTGCCCTTGTTCTAATTTTGGAACTGGGCAGATTACACCCATGGTATATAGGTCTTCTACACAGCGTAAGAACGCCTCTCTTTTTGTCTGGTCTACAGACAAACGTGAAAGATGAAATCTCACCCTTGGGAGAGAGTCCTTGAATTCTAGACGATACTCCTGGGTCACAATTTCTAATGCCCAGGAATCCTGAACGTCTTTTGCCCAAGCCTGAGTGAAGAGAGAAAGTCTGCCCCCTACTAGATCCGGTCCCGGATCGGGGGCTGCCCCTTCATGTTGTCTTGGTAGCAGCAGCGGGCTTCTTGGCCTGTTTACCTTTATTCCAGGTCTGATTAGGTCTTCAGACTGACTTGGATTGAGCAAAGTTCCCCTCCTGCTTGGAGACGGATGAGGAAGTAGAGGGACCGCCTTTAAAGTTTCGAAAGAAACAAAAATTATTTTGTTTGGTCCTCATTTTAACTGTCTTGTCCTGAGGAAGGGCATGACCTTTACCTCCAGTAATGTCAGAAATTATCTCCTTTAGTTCAGGCCCAAATAGGCTCTTACCCTTAAAGGGAATAGCTAAAAGCTTGGATTTAGATGACACATCAGCAGACCACGACTTAAACCATAACGCTCTACGCGCTAAAATGGCAAAGCCTGCATTCTTTGCCGCTAATTTAGCCATTTGGAAAGCAGCATCTGTAATAAAAGAATTAGCTAGCTTGAAAGCCTTAAAGGGACAGTTCACCCAAAAATTGTTTTATTTTTATTTTAAAGCTTTTAATAATGTAAGTATGCTAGTCTGAAAAACTAAATGCACATTATTATCATCAGAGAGTTTTTCTATTTTTAGTATAGCAATTTTAAACAGGCTGGTTTATACCCTGTTTTACCTTTTTGATACGTGCGTTTAGCCGATGTTGCTTCCCAGTTCTGACCCCCCTTCTCTGATGACGTAATCACAAGTGAACACAGACGAGCACTAAATAAAAGCGCGTCAGTGTTCTTCATTCCACTTAGAATTTTGCTCGTGTCCAGACTCCTATTATTTGCGCAGTCTCAGAAGGCATCATCGCTCTACCGAAGGTAAGACTATCCCACAGATCACTGACAGCTATGAACAACATTCTCAGCGCATAGTCACATAATAGTTATGCATTGTAACAAATCCATTTGCTAATGAAAAACTCACATTGCAGCTTATGCCTAACATAATTGAGATCTTACATTGCAGCTTATCCCTCCGTTAGTAACCTCTCACATTGCAGCTTATCCCTCCGTTAGTAACCTCTCACATTGCAGCTTATCCCTCCGTTACAAACCTCTCACATTGCAGCTTATCCCTCCGTTAGTAACCTCTCACATTGCAGCTTATCCCTCCGTTAGTAACCTCTCACATTGCAGCTTATCCCTCCGTTACAAACCTCTCACATTGCAGCTTATCCCTCCGTTACAAACCTCTCACATTCCAGCTTATCCCTCCGTTAGTAACCTCTCACATTGCAGCTTATCCCTCCGTTAGTAACCTCTCACATTGCAGCTTATCCCTCCGTTAGTAACCTCTCACATTCCAGCCTATCCCTCCGTTAGTAACCTCTCACTTTGCAGCTTATCCCTCCGTTACAAACCTCTCACATTCCAGCTTATCCCTCCGTTAGTAACCTCTCACATTGCAGCTTATCCCTCCGTTAGTAACCTCTCACATTCCAGCCTATCCCTCCGTTAGTAACCTCTCACTTTGCAGCTAATCCCTCCGTTACAAACCTCTCACATTCCAGCTTATCCCTCCGTTACAAACCTCTCACATTGCAGCTTATCCCTCCGTTTGTAACCTCTCACATTCCAGCTTATCCCTCCGTTAGTAACCTCTCACATTGCAGCTTATCCCTCCGTTTGTAACCTCTCACATTCCAGCTTATCCCTCCGTTAGTAACCTCTCACATTGCAGCTTATCCCTCCGTTACAAACCTCTCACATTCCAGCCTATCCCTCCGTTACAAACCTCTCACATTCCAGCTTATCCCTCCGTTAGTAACCTCTCACATTGCAGCTTATCCCTCCGTTACAAACCTCTCACATTCCAGGTTATCCCTCCGTTAGTAACCTCTCACATTGCAGCTTATCCCTCTGTTACAAACCTCTCACATTCCAGCCTATACCTCCGTTAGTAACCTCTCACATTCCAGCTTATCCCTCCGTTAGTAACCTCTCACATTCCAGCCTATACCTCCGTTAGTAACCTCTCACATTGCAGCTTATCCCTCCGTTACAAACCTCTCACATTCCAGCTTATCCCTCCGTTAGTAACCTCTCACATTGCAGCTTATCCCTCCGTTAGTAACCTCTCACATTGCAGCTTATCCCTCCGTTACAAACCTCTCACATTGCAGCTTATCCCTCCGTTACAAACCTCTCACATTGCAGCTTATCCCTCCGTTAGTAACCTCTCACATTGCAGCTTATCCCTCCGTTACAAACCTCTCACATTCCAGCTTATCCCTCCGTTAGTAACCTCTCACATTGCAGCTTATCCCTCCGTTAGTAACCTCTCACATTGCAGCTTATCCCTCCGTTACAAACCTCTCACATTCCAGCTTATCCCTCCGTTAGTAACCTCTCACATTGCAGCTTATCCCTCCGTTAGTAACCTCTCACATTGCAGCTTATCCCTCCGTTACAAACCTCTCACATTCCAGCTTATCCCTCCGTTAGTAACCTCTCACATTGCAGCTTATCCCTCCGTTACAAACCTTTCACATTCCAGCTTATCCCTCCGTTACAAACCTTTCACATTCCAGCTTATCCCTCCGTTACAAACCTCTCACATTGCAGCTTATCCCTCCGTTACAAACCTTTCACATTCCAGCTTATCCCTCCGTTACAAACCTCTCACATTCCAGCTTATCCCTAACATAATTGAGATCTTACATTGCAGCTTATCCCTCCGTTAGTAACCTCTCACATTGCAGCTTATCCCTCCGTTAGTAACCTCTCACATTGCAGCTTATCCCTCCGTTAGTAACCTCTCACATTGCAGCTTATCCCTCCGTTACAAACCTCTCACATTGCAGCTTATCCCTCCGTTAGTAACCTCTCACATTGCAGCTTATCCCTCCGTTACAAACCTCTCACATTGCAGCTTATCCCTCCGTTACAAACCTCTCATATTCCAGCCTATCTCTCCGTTAGTAACCTCTCACATTGCAGCTTATCCCTCCGTTAGTAACCTCTCACATTGCAGCTTATCCCTCCGTTAGTAACCTCTCACATTGCAGCTTATCCCTCCGTTAGTAACCTCTCACATTGCAGCTTATCCCTCCGTTAGTAACCTCTCACATTGCAGCTTATCCCTCCGTTACAAACCTCTCACATTCCAGCCTATCCCTCTGTTAGTAACCTCTCACATTGCAGCTTATCCCTCCATTACAAACCTCTCACATTCCAGGTTATCCCTCCGTTAGTAACCTCTCACATTCCAGCCTATACCTCCGTTAGTAACCTCTCACATTGCAGCTTATCCCTCCGTTACAAACCTCTCACATTGCAGCTTATCCCTCCGTTAGTAACCTCTCACATTGCAGCTTATCCCTCCGTAACAAACCTCTCACATTGCAGCTTATCCCTCCGTTACAAACCTCTCACATTCCAGCTTATCCCTCCGTTAGTAACCTCTCACATTCCAGCTTATCCCTCCGTTAGTAACCTCTCACATTCCAGCTTATCCCTCCGTTAGTAACCTCTCACATTCCAGCTTATCCCTCCGTTAGTAACCTCTCACATTCCAGCTTATCCCTCCGTTAGTAACCTCTCACATTCCAGCTTATCCCTCCGTTAGTAACCTCTCACATTGCAGCTTATCCCTCCGTTACAAACCTCTCACATTCCAGCTTATCCCTCCGTTAGTAACCTCTCACATTGCAGCTTATCCCTCCGTTAGTAACCTCTCACATTGCAGCTTATCCCTCCGTTAGTAACCTCTCACATTGCAGCTTATCCCTCCGTTACAAACCTCTCACATTCCAGCTTATCCCTCCGTTAGTAACCTCTCACATTGCAGCTTATCCCTCCGTTAGTAACCTCTCACATTGCAGCTTATCCCTCCGTTACAAACCTCTCATATTGCAGCTTATCCCTCCGTTAGTAACCTCTCACATTCCAGCTTATCCCTCCGTTACAAACCTCTCACATTCCAGCTTATCCCTCCGTTAGTAACCTCTCACATTCCAGCTTATCCCTCCGTTAGTAACCTCTCACATTGCAGCTTATCCCTCCGTTAGTAACCTCTCACATTGCAGCTTATCCCTCCGTTACAAACCTCTCACATTCCAGCTTATCCCTCCGTTAGTAACCTCTCACATTGCAGCTTATCCCTCCGTTAGTAACCTCTCACATTGCAGCTTATCCCTCCGTTACAAACCTCTCACATTCCAGCTTATCCCTCCGTTAGTAACCTCTCACATTGCAGCTTATCCCTCCGTTAGTAACCTCTCACATTGCAGCTTATCCCTCCGTTAGTAACCTCTCACATTGCAGCTTATCCCTCCGTTAGTAACCTCTCACATTGCAGCTTATCCCTCCGTTACAAACCTCTCACATTGCAGCTTATCCCTCCGTTACAAACCTCTCACATTGCAGCTTATCCCTCCGTTAGTAACCTCTCACATTGCAGCTTATCCCTCCGTTAGTAACCTCTCACATTGCAGCTTATCCCTCCGTTACAAACCTCTCACATTGCAGCTTATCCCTCCGTTACAAACCTCTCATATTCCAGCCTATCCCTCCGTTAGTAACCTCTCACATTGCAGCTTATCCCTCCGTTAGTAACCTCTCACATTCCAGCCTATCCCTCCGTTAGTAACCTCTCACTTTGCAGCTTATCCCTCCGTTTGTAACCTCTCACATTCCAGCTTATCCCTCCGTTAGTAACCTCTCACATTGCAGCTTATCCCTCCGTTACAAACCTCTCACATTCCAGCCTATCCCTCCGTTACAAACCTCTCACATTCCAGCTTATCCCTCCGTTAGTAACCTCTCACATTGCAGCTTATCCCTCCGTTACAAACCTCTCACATTCCAGCTTATCCCTCCGTTAGTAACCTCTCACATTGCAGCTTATCCCTCCGTTAGTAACCTCTCACATTCCAGCCTATCCCTCCGTTAGTAACCTCTCACTTTGCAGCTTATCCCTCCGTTTGTAACCTCTCACATTCCAGCTTATCCCTCCGTTAGTAACCTCTCACATTGCAGCTTATCCCTCCGTTACAAACCTCTCACATTCCAGCCTATCCCTCCGTTACAAACCTCTCACATTCCAGCTTATCCCTCCGTTAGTAACCTCTCACATTGCAGCTTATCCCTCCGTTACAAACCTCTCACATTCCAGCTTATCCCTCCGTTAGTAACCTCTCACATTCCAGCTTATCCCTCCGTTAGTAACCTCTCACATTGCAGCTTATCCCTCCGTTACAAACCTCTCACATTCCAGCTTATCCCTCCGTTAGTAACCTCTCACATTGCAGCTTATCCCTCCGTTAGTAACCTCTCACATTGCAGCTTATCCCTCCGTTAGTAACCTCTCACATTGCAGCTTATCCCTCCGTTAGTAACCTCTCACATTGCAGCTTATCCCTCCGTTACAAACCTCTCACATTCCAGCTTATCCCTCCGTTAGTAACCTCTCACATTCCAGCTTATCCCTCCGTTACAAACCTCTCACATTCCAGCCTATACCTCCGTTAGTAACCTCTCACATTCCAGCCTATCCCTCCGTTAGTAACCTCTCACATTGCAGCTTATCCCTCCGTTACAAACCTCTCACATTCCAGCCTATACCTCCGTTAGTAACCTCTCACATTCCAGCTTATCCCTCCGTTAGTAACCTCTCACATTCCAGCCTATACCTCCGTTAGTAACCTCTCACATTGCAGCTTATCCCTCCGTTACAAACCTCTCACATTGCAGCTTATCCCTCCGTTAGTAACCTCTCACATTGCAGCTTATCCCTCCGTTACAAACCTCTCACATTGCAGCTTATCCCTCCGTTACAAACCTCTCACATTCCAGCTTATCCCTCCATTAGTAACCTCTCACATTGCAGCTTATCCCTCCGTTACAAACCTCTCACATTCCAGCTTATCCCTCCGTTAGTAACCTCTCACATTGCAGCTTATCCCTCCGTTACAAACCTCTCACATTCCAGCCTATCCCTCCGTTAGTAACCTCTCACATTCCAGTTTATCCCTCCGTTAGTAACCTCTCACATTGCAGCTTATCCCTCCGTTACAAACCTCTCACATTGCAGCTTATCCCTCCGTTACAAACCTCTCACATTCCAGCTTATCCCTCCGTTAGTAACCTCTCACATTGCAGCTTATCCCTCCGTTACAAACCTCTCACATTCCAGCTTATCCCTCCGTTAGTAACCTCTCACATTCCAGCTTATCCCTCCGTTAGTAACCTCTCACATTGCAGCTTATCCCTCCGTTACAAACCTCTCACATTCCAGCTTATCCCTCCGTTAGTAACCTCTCACATTGCAGCTTATCCCTCCGTTACAAACCTCTCACATTCCAGCTTATCCCTCCGTTAGTAACCTCTCACATTGCAGCTTATCCCTCCGTTAGTAACCTCTCACATTGCAGCTTATCCCTCCGTTACAAACCTCTCACATTGCAGCCTATCCCTCCGTTAGTAACCTCTCACATTGCAGCTTATCCCTCCGTTAGTAACCTCTCACATTGCAGCTTATCCCTCCGTTACAAACCTCTCACATTCCAGCTTATCCCTCCGTTAGTAACCTCTCACATTGCAGCTTATCCCTCCGTTAGTAACCTCTCACATTGCAGCTTATCCCTCCGTTACAAACCTCTCACATTCCAGCTTATCCCTCCGTTAGTAACCTCTCACATTGCAGCTTATCCCTCCATTACAAACCTCTCACATTCCAGCTTATCCCTCCGTTACAAACCTCTCACATTGCAGCTTATCCCTCCGTTAGTAACCTCTCACATTGCAGCTTATCCCTCCGTTACAAACCTCTCACATTCCAGCTTATCCCTCCGTTAGTAACCTCTCACATTGCAGCTTATCCCTCCGTTAGTAACCTCTCACATTGCAGCTTATCCCTCCGTTAGTAACCTCTCACATTGCAGCCTATCCCTCCGTTACGAACCTCTCACATTGCAGCTTATCCCTCCGTTAGTAACCTCTCACATTGCAGCTTATCCCTCCGTTACAAACCTCTCATATTGCAGCTTATCCCTCCGTTAGTAACCTCTCACATTCCAGCTTATCCCTCCGTTAGTAACCTCTCACATTGCAGCTTATCCCTCCGTTACAAACCTCTCACATTCCAGCTTATCCCTCCGTTAGTAACCTCTCACATTGCAGCTTATCCCTCCGTTAGTAACCTCTCACATTGCAGCTTATCCCTCCGTTACAAACCTCTCACATTGCAGCCTATCCCTCCGTTACGAACCTCTCACATTGCAGCTTATCCCTCCGTTACTAACCTGTAACGCATACAGCCTTGTTTCTGTCAGTTAGACAATGTAATGACCACTTGCTTAGGAAAGCCTCAGATGACATATTAGCTCTCACATTCCCTCCTGTAACGCATACAGCCTTGTTTCTGAGAGACAATGTAATGACCATTTGCTTAGGAAAGCCTCAGATGACATATTAGCTCTCACATTCCCTCCCATAACTAACCTGTAACGTATACAGCCTTGTTTCTGACAGTTAGACAATGTAACAACCATTTGCTTAGGAAAGCCTCAGATGACATATTAGCTCTCACATTCCCTCCTGTAACGCATATATATGGAGCATGCGGAGTAGAGAGAATAGCTATTTTGCATAGAATTGAATAAAATGATTTGATAGGTGACAGGGCGGGTAAAGAAAGTTTCGTAAGCACAACCCTTTTATCTGGGTGTTCCAGTGTCGTGGAGCTTCAACACAAAGAAGCTGATTAAAAAGGTAAAAAATATATATATTACACAGAACATAATTATTTAGTGTTCTCTGTTCCTTTACTTGCTAATGCAATATTGCTGATAATGAGTTTTTGTACTGGTCCTTTAATTCTATCCAAAATATCATCTAATGGGGTCTCAACCTTGAGAGACCCCTCTAGAGCCTCAAACCAAAAAGCTGCTGCAGTAGTTACTGGAACAATGAACGCTATAGGTTGTAGAAGAAAACCCTGATGAATAAACAATTTCTTTAGAAGCCCCTCTAATTCTTTCACAATAGGATTACTGCTTACCCCTTCCCTCATGGGGATACTGTCAGCCAATTCTGAAATAACACAGTCTCTCCAGAAAAAAATGACTGAACATACCTCAATGCTTGTAGCATGAAAACCGTTCCTCACACTGAAGTTTCTTAAGTACTCCTCAGCCATTCTGTGGGAACTACACTGGATCTTAGTAACAACTGCTAAGATCATCAGTCTCCAGGCAGAAATCTTCATCCATCTGCTGCCTGGGAAAAAATAGCACTCACCGGTACCATTTAAAATAAAAAAGACTTGCTTGAAGAAAATAAAAACTAACATTTTATCACCTCTATCACTTTACCCTTCCTATTACTTCGTATAGGCAAAGAGAATTACTGGGGGGTGGAGTCAAGGGAGGAGCTATATAGACAGCTCTGCTGTGGTGCTCTTTGCCACTTCCTGTTAGCAGGAGGATAATATCCCACAAGTAAAGGATGAATCCGTGGACTCGTCGTATCTTAGAAGAAATCAATTTATCAGGTAAGCATAAATTTCCTTTTTTGACTAGACTGTCCCTTTTAAATAGTAATAAACAGAAATTAGGCCTATTAACATTAAAGGGACCGTAAAAAACACCAGAATGTTTGTTGTTTAAAAAATAATCTCTTTATAACCCATTCCCCAGTTTTGCATAACCAACAGTTATATTAATATACTTTTTATCTCTGTGATTACCCTGCATCTAAGCCTCTGCAGACTGCTCCTTATCTCAGTTATATTAATATACTTTTTACCTCTGTAAGGTGTTGGTTTCATGGGGGGAGTGTCAGGTCAGGCCAAAGCCTCGGGCCCACTGTACCACCTGAAGCAGATGTAGATTATCTGATAAGGATATCCTTAGAACAGACTCAGACCAGATAAACTTTCATGATGCAATTTATTTTTATCACCAAATTTGCTTTGTTCTCTTGGTATTCTTAGTTGAAAGCTAATCCTAGAAAGCTCATATCCAAATTATATTAATATAACTGTGATAAGGGGCAGTCTGCAGAGGCTTAGATACAAGGTAATCACAGAGGTAAAAAGTATATTGATATAACTGAGATAAGGGCAGTCTGCAGAGGCTTAGATACAGGGTAATCACAGAGATAAAAAACAAAATTTATGCTTACCTGATAAATTTAGTTCTTTTTGACACAATGAGTTCACGGATCATCTTAATTATTAATTGGAATACCACTCCTGCCCTGCAGGAGGCGGCAAAGAGCACCACAACAAAGCTGTTAAATAGCTCCTTCCTTCCCTCCCACCCAGGTCATTCAACCAAAGTTAAGGAGAGAAAGGAAGAACAAGGTGCAGAGGTGTCTGAAAGTTTATAACATACAAATAACCTGTCTAAATAACAGGGCGGGCCGTGGACTCATTGTGTCAAAAAAGAAATACATTTATCAGGGAAACATACATTTTGTTTTCTTGTTAATGACATGATGAGTCCACGGATCATCTTAATTACTAATGGGAACCAATACCCAAGCTAGAGTACACAGATGTTACGGGAGGGACAAGACAGGGAACCTAAACAGAATGCACCACTGCTTGAAGAACCTTTCTCCCAAAAGCGGCCTCAGCCGAGACAAAAGTGTCAAAATGGTAGAATTTTAAAAAAGTGTGAAGAGAGGACCAAGTTGCAGCCTTGGAAATCTGTTCCACTGAAGCTTCATTCTTGAATGCCCATTAGGAAGCAACAGCCCTTGTGGAATGAGCCGTAACTCTCTCAGGGGGCTGCTGTCCAGCAGTCTCATATGCAAAATGTATGATACACTTCAGCCAAAAAGAAAGAGAAGTAGCCGTAGCTTTCTGACCCTTATGTTTTCCTGAGAAAACCACAAACAGGGCAGAAGACTGACGAAAATCCTTAGTCACCTGCAAATAAAATTTTAAGGCACGAACCACGTCCAAATTATGCAGAAGCCTTTCCTTCTGAGGAGGAGGATTAGGACACAAGGAAGGAACAACAATCTATTGATTAATGTTCTGATCCGAAACAACTTTAGGAAGAAAAACCAATTTAGTACGTAAAACTACCTTATCTGAATGAAAAATAAGGTAAGGTGACTCATACTGTAATGCCGAGAGCTCCGACACTCTGCGAGCAGAAGAAATAGCAACAAGAAATAAAACTTTCCAAGATAACAATTTAATATCTAAAGAATGCATAGGCTCAAACGGAGCCCCTTAAAGAACTTTAAGAACTAAATTAAGACTCCATGGAGGAGTAACTGGTTTGAACACAGGCCTGACCCTGACCAAGGCCTGACAAAATGATTGTACATCTGGAACATCTGCCAGACGTTTGTGTAGCAAAATAGATAAGGCAGAAATTTGACCCTTTAGGGAACTTGTCGATAATCCTTTCTCCAAACCCTCTTGGAGAAATGACAAAATTCTAGGAATCCTAACTCTATTCCAAGAGTAGTCCTTGGATTCACACCAATAGAGATATTTACGTCATTATCTTATGATAAATCTTTCTAGTTACAGGTTAACAAGCCTGAATCATGGTCTCTATGACCAAGTCAGAAAAACCACGTTTGGATAAATGTAAGCGTTCAATCTCCAAGCAGTCAGCTTCAGAGAAACTATATTTGGGTAAAGGAAGAAACCTTGAATTAGAATATCCTTCCTCACAGAAGTCTCCAAGATAGCAGAGATGCCATGTCCACCAGATTTGCCTACCAAATACTGCGAGGCTAAGCCTGAGCAAAACAAACAGAGAAAATAGGTATGCTAGCCTGAAGGTCCAAAGTACCACCAGGGAATTTATTCAGTACCGCCTGAGGGTCCCTGAACTTTGACCCGTACCTTGGAAGCTTGGCATTCTGTCGATATGCCATGAGGTCCAATTCCGGCTGATCCCATCTGAGAATCAGGCTGGTAAACCACTTCCGGATGGAGCTCTCACTCCCCCGGATGAAGGGTCTGCCTGCTCAAGAAGTCCGCCTCACAGTTGTCCACCCCTGGGATGTGGATCGCCGACAGACAGCAAGATTGGGTATCTGCCCACTGAATTATTTTGGCTACCACTGTCATCGCTAAGGAACTCCTCGTTCCTCCATGATGAATGATGTAAGCCACTGAAGTTATGTTATCCGATTGGACTCTGATAAACTGGACCAAAGCTAACTGGAGCCAGGTCAGAAGAGCATTAAAAATCAATATCAGCTCCATAATGTTTATAGGAAGAGCAAAGAACAAACTCTGACTGAGTCCAAACTCCCTGAGCCTTTAGGGAGCCTCAGACTGTTCCCCTTCCTAGAAGGCTAGCGTCAGTTGTCACAATCACCCCAGATAGTCTGCAAAAGCAGGTTCCCTGAGAGAGATGATCCAGAGACAACCCCCATTGAAGATAATCCCTTGTCTCCTGCTCTAGTAGTATTAGAAGAGACAAGTCCCCATAATCTCCTTTCCATTGCCTGAGTATGGATAACTGCAGAGGACTGAGGTGGAACCGAGCAAACGGGATGATGTCCCTTGCCGCCACTATCAGCCCAATTACCTCCATGACTGAGCCACTGATGACCGAGAAATGGACTGAAAAACTAGACAAGTATCAAAGAATCTTTGAATTCCTGACCTCTGACAAAAAATCCTTATTGATAAGGAATCCATTATGATTCCTAAGAAAGTCACCTTTATTCTTGGGACTAAGGAATTATTTTCCAAATTCACCTTCCATCCGAGAGATCTCAGGGAGGATAACAGCAATTCTGTGTGGGATCTTGATTGTTGTAAGGATGGCGCCTGGACTAGGATGTCATCCAGATAAGGTGCCACTACAATGCCCTGTAACTGAAACACCGCCAACAGAGATCCCAGAATCCTTGAGAATTTTCTGGGAGCTGTGGTAAGAACGCAGGGCAGAGCGAGGATTGAAAGTGTTTGTCCAGAAAGGCAAACCTTAGGAACCTGTGATGGTCCCAGAGAATGGGAACCTGCAGGTACGTGTCCTTTAAATCCAGTTGTCATAAGTTGACTCTCCTGGACCAAAGGGAGAATGGAACTAATAGTTTCCATCTTGAAGGACGGTACTCTGAGGAATTTGTTTAGACTCTTGAGATCTAAAATAGACCTCAAGGTTCCCTCTTTTTTGGGAACCACGAAAAGATTGAATAAAATCCCAGACCCCGTTCCTGATTCGGAACAGGAACTATCACTCCCATGTGGGAGAAGACTCTTACACAGTGTAGAAACGCCTTTCTTTTTGTCTGGTCTACAGATATTCTTGAAAGCAGAAAACTGCCTCTGGGAGAAAAACTTTTGAACTCTATCTTGTATCCCTGGGACACTATTGCTACTGCCCAGGGATCCAGAACATCTCGAACCCAAGTCATAGCTGGCTTCTAGTAATGATTCCCTTATTCCAAGACAGATTGGGTCTCCATGAAGGTTTAGACTGTTCCTGCTTGGAGCCCGAAGAGGAAATTTTTTTTCCTTTGAAGTTTCAAAAGGAACAAAAATTACTCAATCGTCCCTTTTGTTTGTTTCCTTCTGTTCTGAGGGAGAAGGAAACCCCTACCTCCCATAATATCAGATATTATTTCCGTCAAGCCAGGTCACAACAAGGTCTTCCCCTTGTAAGGAATTGCTAAAAGCTTAGACTTAGAGCATACCTCCGCAGAGCAAGGCTCTAACCATAAGACTCTGTGAGCTGGAACAGAGAAACCTGAAATCTTTGCTCCCAGTTTGATAACTTGAAGGGAAGAATTCGTAATAAATATTTTATCCTATCCTGGATTTCATCCAGGGAAGTTTCTGACCTAGTAGCATCAGACAACGCATCAAACTAATATGCCGCCGCCCTAGTGACGGTAGCAAAATACACAGCTGGTTGCCATTGTAAGCCCTGGTGTACAAACCTTTTCTAATTTTTGTCCATAGGACCTTTGAAAACACAACTATCCTCTAAGGGTATAGTAGCTCTCTTACCTAAGGTGGAAACTCCTTCCACCCTAGGGACTGTTTGCCAAGCCTCCTTAGCTGAGTCGGCTATGGGAAACATCTTTTTACATATAGGGGATGGAGAAAAGGTCTCTCCCATTCCTTATAACTTACTGGACGCTCTAGGATAGACTATGCCGGTAGTGTCGAGGTCACCCAGGATAACTAAAACCTCCTCAAGTAACAAATGGATGTATTCAAGCTAAAAAAAAATGAAAGAAAACAACATCAGGATCAGATAAAGATATTACTCCATCTGAGTCTGATAAGTCCCCCTCAGATACTACCGAAGTATCTTCCTCTTTCAGGATACAAGGAAGAAACATTCAGAATAGCAACTACTGAATCAATCACCCTAAATGATTGAAAATATGTCCTCTAGTAATGTTTTCTACCTCATGGGAAAAACAGATAATGCATGAAATGCAGAGTAACTCCAGGTGGAGTGTGAGAGGAAGCGCAGGGCACTGCATGTGGGCCATACATTTTTTGGGACACTATAGGAGAAATTTGTGGCATAGCTTGACCATTGCCAACAGACTCCTACACAGCAAAAACCTTAGGAGTAGTTTAAAAAAAGAGTGACATTTTTAAATAAAAATGAACACATACAAAACGTTACTGTCTCTTTAAATTTTAAAATGTAACTTTTTATTTTTTTGTGCACAATGAAACTAAAAACATAATTTATGCTTACCTGATAAATTTATTTCTCTTGTGGTGTATTCAGTCCACGGATCATCCATTACTTGTGGGATATTCTCATTCCCAACAGGAAGTTGCAAGAGGACACCCACAGCAGAGCTGTCTATATAGCTCCTCCCCTAACTGCCATATCCAGTCATTCGACCGAAAACAAACAGAGAAAGGAGAAACCATAGGGTGCAGTGGTGACTGTAGTTTAAAATTAAAAAATACCTGCCTTAAAATTACAGGGCGGGCCGTGGACTGGATACACCACAAGAGAAATAAATTTATCAGGTAAGCATAAATTATGTTTTCTCTTGTAAGGTGTATCCAGTCCACGGATCATCCATTACTTGTGGGATACCAATACCAAAGCTAAAGTACACGGATGAAGGGAGGGACAAGGCAGGTACTTAAACGGAAGGTACCACTGCCTGTAAAACCTTTCTCCCAAAAATAGCCTCCGAAGAAGCAAAAGTATCAAATTTGTAGAATTTTGAAAAAGTATGAAGCGAAGACCAAGTCGCCGCCTTGCAAATCTGTTCAACAGAAGCCTCATTTTTAAAGGCCCATGTGGAAGCCACAGCTCTAGTAGAATGAGCTGTAATCCTTTCTGGAGGCTGCTGGCCAGCAGTCTCATAGGCTAAGCGGATTATGCTTCTTAGCCAAAAAGAAAGAGAGGTTGCCGAAGCCTTTTGACCTCCCCTCTGTCCAGAGTAGACAACAAACAAAGCAGATGTTTGACGAAAATCTTTAGTAGCTTGTAAGTAAAACTTTAAAGCACGAACCACGTCCAGATTGTGTAATAGACATTCCTTCTTTGAAGAAGGATTAGGACACAAAGATGGAACAACAATCTCTTGATTGATATTCTTATTAGATACCACCTTAGGTAAAAACCCAGGTTTGGTATGCAGGACTACCTTATCCGCATGGAAGATCAGATAAGGAGAATCACATTGTAAAGCAGATAACTCGGAGACTCTACGAGCCGAGGAAATAGCTACCAAAAACAAAACTTTCAAAGATAAAAGTTTGGTATCTATGGAATGAAGAGGTTCAAACGGAACTCCTTGAAGAACCTTAAGAACCAGATTTATGCTCCATGGCGGAGCAACAGGTTTAAACACAGGCTTGATTCTAACTAAAGCCTGACAAAATGCCTGAACGTCTGGAACATCTGCCAGACGCTTGTGCAAAAGAATAGACAGGGCAGAAATCTGTCCCTTTAAGGAACTAGCTGACAATCCTTTTTCGAAACCTTCTTGGAGAAAGGATAATATCCTGGGAATCCTGACCTTACTCCATGAGTAACCCTTGGATTCACACCAATAAAGATATTTACGCCATATCTTATGGTAAATTTTCCTGGTGACAGGCTTTCGTGCCTGTATTAAGGTATCAATGACTGACTCAGAGAAGCCACGCTTTGATAACATCAAGCGTTCAATCTCCAGGCAGTCAGTCTCAGAGAAATTAGATTTGGATGATTGAAAGGACCTTGTAGTAGAAGGTCTTGTCTTAACGGCAGAGTCCAAGGTGGAAAGGATGACATGTCCACTAGATCTGCATACCAGGTCCTGCGTGGCCACGCAGGCGCTATCAAGATCACTGATGATCTCTCCTGATTGATCTTGGCAATCAGACGAGGGAGCAGAGGAAACGGTGGAAACACATAAGCAAACACCTCCGGATGGAGCTCCCACTCCCCCGGATGAAAAGTCTGTCGACTTAGAAAATCCGCCTCCCAGTTCTCTACACCTGGGATATGGATAGCTGATAGGTGGCAAGAGTGAATCTCTGCCCAGCGAATTATCTTTGAGACTTCTAACATCGCTAGGGAACTCCTTGTTCCCCCTTGATGGTTGATGAAGCCACAGTCATGATGTTGTCCGACTGAAATCTGATAAATCTCAGAGTTGCTAACTGAGGCCAAGCCTGGAGAGCATTGAATATCGCTCTCAGTTCCAGAATATTTATTGGAAGGAGTGACTCCTCCTGAGTCCACGATCCCTGAGCCTTCAGGGAGTTCCAGACTGCACCCCAACCTAGAAGGCTGGCATCTGTCGTTACAATTGTCCAATCTGGCCTGCGAAACGTCATACCTTTGGACAGATGGACCCGAGATAGCCACCAGAGAAGAGAATCCCTGGTCTCTTGATCCAGATTTAGTAGAGGGGACAAATCTGTGAAATCCCCATTCCACTGACTGAGCATGCAGAGTTGCAGCGGTCTGAGATGTAGGCGTGCAAACGGCACTATGTCCATTGCTGTTACCATTAAGCCGATTACTTCCATGCACTGAGCCACCGAAGGGCGAGGAATGGAATAAAGAACACGGCAGGAATTTAGAAGTTTTGATAACCTGGACTCCGTCAGGTAAATTTTCATTTCTACAGAATCTATCAGAGTCCCTAGGAAGGAAACTCTTGTGAGGGGGATAGAGAACTCTTTTCCTCGTTCACCTTCCACCCATGCGACCTCAGAAATGCCAACACTATGTCCGTATGAGACTTGGCAATCTGGAAGTTTGACGCCTGAATCAGGATGTCGTCTAAATAAGGGGCCACTGCTATGCCCCGCGGCCTTAGAACCGCCAGAAGCGACCCCAGAACCTTCGTAAAAATTCTTGGGGCTGTAGCTAACCCAAAGGGAAGAGCTACAAACTGGTAATGCCTGTCTAGGAAGGCAAACCTGAGAAACCGATGATGATCTTTGTGTATCGGAATGTGAAGATAAGCATCCTTTAAATCCACTGTAGTCATGTATTGACCCTCCTGGATCATAGGTAGGATGGTACGAATAGTCTCCATCTTGAATGATGGAACTCTGAGGAACTTGTTTAAGATCTTTAGATCCAAAATTGGTGTGAAGGTTCCCTCTTTTTGGGAACCACAAACAGATATGAGTAAAATCCCTGTCCCTGTTCCTCCTTTGGAACTGGATGGATCACTCCCATAACTAGGAGGTCTTGTACACAGTGTAAGAATGCCTCTCTCTTTATCTGGTTTGCAGATAATTGTGAAAGGTGAAATCTTCCTTTTTGGGGGGAAGCCTTGAAGTCCAGAAGATATCCCTGGGATATAATTTCCAACGCCCAGGGATCCTGGACATCTCTTGCCCATGCCTGGGCGAAGAGCAAAAGTCTGCCCCTACTAGATCCTTTACCGGATAGGGGGCCGTTCCTTCATGCTGTCTTAGAGGCAGCAGCAGGCTTTTTGGCCTGCTTACCTTTGTTCCAGGTCTGGTTAGGTCTCCAGACCGTATTGGACTGAGCAAAAGTTCCCTCTTGTTTTGCATTACAGGAAGTTGATGCCGCACTTGCCTTGAAGTTTCAAAAGGCACGAAAATTAGATTGTTTGGCCCTTGATTTGGACCTATCCTGAGGAAGGGCATGACCTTTTCCTCCAGTGATATCAGCAATAATCTCCTTCAAACCAGGCCCAAATAGGGTCTGTCCCTTGAAGGGAATGTTAAGCAGCTTAGACTTTGAAGTAACGTCAGCTGACCATGATTTAAGCCATAGTGCTCTGCGCGCCTGGATAGCAAATCCAGAATTCTTAGCCGTTAGTTTAGTCAAGTGAACAATGGCATCAGAAACAAAAGAATTGGCTAGCTTAAGTGCTCTAAGCTTGTCAAGTATGTCATCCAATGGAGTCGCTACCTGTAAAGCCTCTTCCAGAGACTCAAACCAGAACGCCGCAGCAGCAGTGACAGGAGCAATGCATGCAAGGGGCTGTAGGATAAAACCTTGTTGAATAAATATTTTCTTAAGGTAACCTTCTAACTTTTTATCCATTGGATCTAAGAAAGCACAACTGTCCTCGACAGGGATAGTAGTACGCTTTGCTAGAGTAGAAACTGCTCCCTCCACCTTAGGAACTGTCTGCCATAAGTCCCGTGTGGTGGCGTCTGTTGGAAACATTTTTCTAAAAATAGGAGAGGAAGAGAACGGCACACCTGGTCTATCCCATTCCTTAGTAATAATTTCTGTAAACCTTTTAGGTATTGAAAAAACATCAGTGCACACCAGCACTGCATAGTATTTATCCAGTCTACACAATTTCTCTGGCACTGCAATTGTATCACAGTCATTCAGAGCAGCTAACACCTCCTTGAGTAACACGCGGAGGTGTTCAAGCTTAAATTTAAATGTAGAGATATCAGAATCAGGTTACATCATCTTCCCTGAGTCAGAAACATCACCCACAGAAAGAAGCTCTCCTTCTTCAGCTTCTGCATATTGTGAGGCAGTATCAGACATAGCTCTTAAAGCGTCAGTATGCTCTGTATTTCGTCTAACTCCAGAGCTATCTCGCTTTCCTCTAAATTCAGGTAGTCTGGCTAATACCGCTGACAGTGTATTATCCATGACTGCCGCCATGTCTTGTAAAGTAAACGCTATGGGCGCCCTAGATGAACTTGGCGTCATTTGAGCGTGAGTCCCTTGAGCGGGAGTCAAAGGATCTGACACGTGGGGAGAGTTAGTCGGCATAACTTACCCCTCGTCAGATTCCTCTGGTGATAAATTTTTAAAAACAGAATATAATCTTTATTGCTTAAAGTGAAATCAGTACATTTGGTACACATTCTAAGAGGGGGTTCCACCATGGCTTTTAAACATAATGAACAAGGAGTTTCCTCTATGTCAGACATGTTTGTACAGACTAGCAATGAGACTAGCAAGCTTGGAAAACACTTTAAATCAAGTTAACAAGCAAATATAAGAAACGGTACTGTGCCTTTAAGAGAAACAAATTTTGTCAGAATTTGAAAAACAGTGAAAAAAGGCAGTAAATCAAACAAAATTTTTACAGTGTGTATAATAAGCTAACAGAGCATTGCACCCACTTGCAAATGGATGATTAACCCCTTAGTTCAAAAAACGGATCAAAAAAACGATATAGACGTTTTTTAACAGTCACACCAAACTGCCACAGCCTTGCTGTGGGCCTACCTTCCCCAACAAACGATTTTGGAAAGCCTAAGAGCCCTCTAGAGATGTCCTATAGCATTCAGGGGACTCCTGGAGGAAGCTGGATGTCTCAGTCTGTAAAAGTTACTACGCAAAAAAGCGCTAAATTAGGCCCCTCCCACTCATAGTAACACAGTGGAAGGCCTCAGGAAACTGTTTCTAGGCAAAATTAAGCCAGCCATGTGGAAAAAACTAGGCCCCAATAAAGTTTTATCACCAAAGTATATATAAAAACGTTTAAACATGCCAGCAAACGTTTTATATTGTAAATATAAAAGAGTATTACCTCAGAAAGTAAGCATGATACCAGTCGCTATTAAATCACTGTATTCAGGCTTACCTTACATAAATTTGGTATCAGCAGCATTTTCTAGCATTTCACATCTTCTAGAAAAAATCTTAACTGCACATACCTCATAGCAGGATAACCTGCACGCCATTCCCCCGCTGAAGTTACCTCTCTCTTCAGTCATGTGTGAGAACAGCAATGGATCTTAGTTACAACCTGCTAAGATCATAGAAATCACAGGCAGATTCTTCTATTTTTCTGCCTGGAACAAAATAGTACAACTTCGGTACCATTTAAAAATAATAAACTTTTGATTGAAGCAAAATAACAGCTACATTTCACCACTTTCTCTCTTACTACCTCCATGCTTGTTGAGAGTTGCAAGAGAATGACTGGATATGGCAGTTAGGGGAGGAGCTATATAGACAGCTCTGCTGTGGGTGTCCTCTTGCAACTTCCTGTTGGGAATGAGAATATCCCACAAGTAATGGATGATCCGTGGACTGGATACACCTCACAAGAGAAATAATGCACAATTACTGCAGAACCTATCTACACCTCAGCTAAACCTTGCTGAGGTGCCCATCTGCCCTTCTAATACCCAAACTTTATTTCATGTTTTTGTGTACAGAAGGGTCTAAAATAAAACACGTTACTGCTTATAATCTGATCATAAGAAGTCCGGAACGAAGCTATAGCGTTGTCCGGTCGCACTTATATGGGAACATTAAGCATTGTGCTTAGCAGTGACTCTTTCCAAAACTGTGTGCAATTTGGTTACAAAAAGGTCCGGAACACAGCTGTATCGCTGTCCGTACCCACTTCTCTGTAAACACCAAATACTGTGCTAAGCATTCCCTCTGTTTCCGTAAACGGAAGAATGCGCAGCCCAAACTGGCGCCACGTGAAGCTCCGCCCATCGTGGGCATAACAACAATCAAGCTCCCGGTCGCCATTATTATTTGTTTTAACAACTACGCCACCAGGAGCTAACTAAACCCTTAACAAACCTGGGGGCAAATTTGGCTACCCCATTCTAGATCGCAGTCTCGCACAAATATATGTGATCACAATATCACCTCCCACTGAGTCCTTACTGCCAGCCCAAGTGATAAAAGGCCCCCATAGAAAAAAGCCACCTATCAGTCTCCTCAGCCCCAGTGCCTGCTAATAACGTGCTGTCACTGAAATCCCCTCCTTTTATATATAGGAGATCTTTCCCAATTAAATAAAGTGCTCCACTTTCTCTGAGATCTTTTTTACTGACCCAGAATAAAAAGTCAGCACTTACCTTTAAAATCTGCCCAACAGCAGGGCAGCTCAGCAGGCTTCAGAGGTCCTCTCCCTCAAATAGTCCTTTGGAGAAAGATAAAGCCCGAGTCATCTTACTTAGGCTATCAGGATTAGGGCAGCATCAAGATATGGAAGGCGCAGTGAGAATTATGTCCCACCAGTTCCCATTGCTCTAAAGCCACCACTGCTCTACTGAAGAGACTGATATGTACTACGGCTACACCCTAAAACAAAGCAACACAATCTTGTACTACTTTAAAAATAATAAACTCTTGATTGAAGAAACTTTTTCTAACACCTTATTTACCACCTCCTTGCACTTAACGTAGGCAAAGAGAATGACTGGGGTGGGACGAGCTATTTAACAGCTTTGCTGTGGTGCTCTCTGCCGCCTCCTGCAGGGCAGGAGTGGTATTCCCATTAGTAATTAAGATGATCTGTGGACTCATCGTGTCATTAAAAAGAAAGTATATTAATAAAACTGAGATAAGGGGCAGTCTGCAGAGGCTTAGATGCAGGGTAATCACAGAGGTAAAAAGTATATTAATATAACTGCGATAAGGGGCAGTCTGAAGAGGCTTAGATACAGGGTAATCACAGAGGTAAAAAGTGTATTAATATAACTGAGATAAGGAGCAGTCTGGAGAGGCATAGATACAAGGTATTTACAGAGGTAAAAAGTATATTAATATAACTGAGATAAGGAGCAGTCTGCAGAAGCTTAGATACTGGGTAATCCCAGAGGTAAAAAGTATATTAATATAACTGAGATAAGGGGCAGTCTGCAGAGGCTTAGATACAGGGTAATCACAGAGGTAAAAAGTATATTAATATAACTGAGATAAGGAGCAGTCTGCAGATGCTTAGGTACAGGGTAATTACAGAGGTACAAAGTATATTAATATAACTGAGATAAGGGGCAGTCTGCAGTGGCTTAGATACAAGGTAATCAGAGGTAAAAAGTATATTAATATAACTGAGATAAGGATCAGTCTGCAGAGGCTTAGATACAAGGTAATTACAGAGGTAAAAATGAAATTTATTCTTACCTGATAAATTTGTTTCATTTACGATACGATGAGTCCACGGATTTCATCCTTACTTGTGGGATATCGCCTCCTGGTCAGCAGGAGGAGACAAAGAGCACCACAGCAGAGCTGTATATATAGTTCCTCCCTTCCCTCCCACTCCAGTCATTCAACCGAAGTTTGGAAGAGAAAGGAAAAGCCAACGTGCAGAGGTGACTGAAGTTTAACAAAATTAAAGACCTGTCTCAGAAAAACAGGGTGGGCCGTGGACTCATCGTATCGTAAAAAAAACAAATTTATCAGGTAAGAATAAATTTCATTTTCTTTTACAAGATACGATGAGTCCACGGATTTGATCCTTACTTGTGGGATACAATACCAAAGCAATAGTACACGGATGAAATGGGAGGGACAAGACAGGGAACCTAAACAGAAGGCACCACTGCTTGAAGAACTTTCCTCCTAAAAACAGCCTCAGATGAGGCAAAAGTATTGAATTTTTAAAATTTGGAAAAAGTGTGAAGAGACGACCAGGTCGCCGCTTTGCAAATCTGTTCAACAGAAGCATCATTTTTGAATGCCCATGAGGAAGCCACAGCCCTAGTGGAATGAGCCATAATTCTTTCAGGAGGCTGCTGTCCAGCAGTCTCATATGCAAAACGGATGACACTCTTCAGCCAAAATGAAAGAGAGGTAGCCGTAGCTTTCTGACCCCTACGTTTCCCCGAAAAAACGACAAACAAGGAAGACGATTGAAGAAAATCCTTAGTCTCCTGTAAATAGAACTTCAAGGCACGGACCACGTCCAAATTATGTAACACACGCTCCTTCTTTGAAGAAGAATAAGGACACAGGGAAGGAACAACAATTTCCTGATTAATATTTTTATTAGAAACAACCTTAGTAAGAAAACCAGGTTTGGTACGTAACACCACCTTATCCGCATGAAAAATAAGATAAGGAGAATCACATTGTAATGCCGAAAGCTCAGAAACTCTGTGAGCAGAAGAAATAGCAACCAAAAATAAAACTTTCCAAGATAATAACTTAATATCTATGGAATGCATAGGTTCAAATGGAACCCCTTGAAGAACATTAAGAACTAAATTCAAACTCCAAGGAGGAGCAATTGGTCTAAACACAGGCCTGATTCTAGTTAGAGCCTGACAAAAAGACTGAACATCTGTCAGACGCTTGTGTAGTAAAATAGACAAAGCAGAAATCTGTCCCTTTAAGGAACTTGCCGACAAGCCTTTCTCCAATCCTTCTTGGAGAAAGGACAAAATCCTGGGAATCCGAACCCTACTCCAAGAGTAGCCCTTGGATTTGCACCAATAAAGATATTTATGCCATATCTTATGGTAAATCTTTCTAGTAACAGGCTTACGCGCCTGAATCAAGGTATTAGTGACCGAATCAGAGAATCCTTGCTTAGATAAGATCAAGCGTTCAATCTCCAAGCAGTTAGCTGCAGAGAAACTAGATTCGGATGATGGAAGGGTCCCTGAATGAGAAGGTTTTTCCTCAATGGAAGCTTCCACGAAGGGTGAGATGACATGTCCACCAGATCGGCATACCAAGTACTGCGAGGCCACGCAGGAGCGATGAGGATCACAGAAACCGTCTCCTGTTTGATTCAAGCAATAACCCGAGGATGGAGAGCAAACGGAGGGAACACATAAGCTAGGTTGAACAACCAAGGCACTGCCAAGGCATCTATCAGTTCGGCCTGGGGATCCCTGGACCTGGATCCATATCTCGGAAGTTTGGCATTCTGCCGAGATGCCATAAGATCCAACTCCGGCCTGCCCCACTTGAGAATCAGGTTGGCAAATACCTCCAGATGGAGTTCCCATTCCTCCGCCCACTGAATTATCCTGGCTACTTCTGTCATCGCTAAGGAACTCCTTGTTCCTCCCGGATGATTGTTGTAAGCTACAGTCGTGACGTTGTCAGACTGGAATCTGATGAATTTGGCCGAAGCCAACCTAGGCCAAGCCTGAAGCGCATTGAATATTGCTCTCAACTCCAGGATGTTTATTGGAAGCAGAGACTCCGATCGAAGCCACACACCCTGAGCCCTCAGGGAGTTCCAGACTGCTCCCCATCCTATCAGGCTGGCGTCCATTGTTACTATCACCCATGAGGGTCTGCGGAAGCATGTCCCTTGGGACAGATGATCCGGCGACAACCACCATAGAAGAGAATCCCTTGTCTCCTGATCTAGATCTATCTGAGGAGACAAATTTGTATAATCTCCATTCCATTGTCTGAGCATGCTCAGTTGTAGAGGTCTGAGATGAAAACGAGCAAACGGAATGATGTCCATTGCTGCTACCATCAACCCAATTGCCTCCATGCACTGAGCCACTGACGGCCGAGGATTGGACTGAAGGATTCGGCATGTATTCAGAATCTTTAACTTTCTGACTTCCGTCAAAAAGATCTTCATGGATAGAGAGTCGATTAGAGTTCCCAAGAAAGGAACCCTTGTCTGTGGAACTAGTGAGCTCTTTTCTAGATTCACCTTCCACTTGTGAGTCCTTAGAAAGGACAGAACAATGTCGGTATGAGACTTTGTGAGCTGATAAGATGACGCCTGGATCAGAATATCGTCCAGATAAGGAGCTACTGAAATGCCCCAGACCGATTGTGAAGATTCTGGGCACCGTGGCCAGACCGAAAGGAAGAGCCACAAACTGAAAATGTTTGTCCAGAAAGGTAAAACGGAGGAACTTGTGATGATCTTTGTGGATAGGAACATGTAGATATGCATCCTTTAGATCCACAGTAGTCATAAATTGACCCTCCTGGATCAATGGAAGAATGGTACGAATAGTTTCCATCTTGAAAGATGGAACCCTGAGAAACTTGTTTAGACTTTTGAGGTCTAAAATGGGTCGGAACGTTCCCTCCTTTTTGGGAACTATAAACAGATTTGAATAAAACCCCTGTCCCTGTTCCCGTATTGGAACGGGACAAATTACTCCCATGGAAAAAAGGTCTCCTACACAATGTAAGAACGCCTCTCTCTTTATCTGGTCTACAGATAATCGAGAAAGAAGAAACCTTCCTCTGGGTGGAGAATTTCTGAACTCCAACTGTGTTCTGCCACAATCCTGTGGCAGATCATGGGGCTATGTACATAGCCCATTGGGAGGTGCATGAACATGAATTGCCGTCCCTGCCAGGTATATGCGAATTGCTCTTGGCACTGCTCCTCTATAGGTATGGTATAGAAGGCATTTGCCAGGTCAATGACCGCATACATATTTCCAGGGTGACGCTGTATATTTTCTATCAGCGTAACCATATCTGGCACTGCTGCAGTTAATGGGGGAGTATTACTATTTAACTCCCTATAATTTACCGTCATATGCCAGGTCCCATCACTTTTCTTGACCAGCCATATGGGATTATTCCAAGATGTGGTGATAGGTCTCACCACCCCTGCAGCTATTAGATCTTTGATGGTGTCACCTATTTCCTTATGCCCTCCTGGTATTCGGTATTGTCGAATGTGTACCCTCTTCAAGGCCACTGGGACCTGTATGGGGGGCATCAACAATTTTCCTACCGTAACGGTTTTGATGGACACGTAATTATTGTCTTTTCCCCCTTGAATGCCTATGGATTTCCCTGTATCAGTGTGGCCTCCGCTCCCGTATCAATCAAAGCCCGCTCACATTGTACATTATTCTTGCTCCAGTGGATTTCTAGTTCCACATGGGGGCGATGAGCAAAATAGGCGGCCCTGATACTGGGAGTTTGACCTGATTCCTATGGGGCCTGGAAGAATTCTTCCAGGTCGCCCACGGACAGCACATCCAACTCAGGTCCTTGGGCCTCTGGGGTGTTAGCCGGGGCCATGGGGACCTGATTCTCTTTCATCCCTCCTTGGTAACCATATCCCAGAGGCAATCTAGGATATAACCGGGTCTTATTTGCTGCTTCCTTGCTATCCTTTTTTATACTTTCCAACTGATCACAGATCAGCTGCAGTATCTCCTTAGTCTCTTTCCTTTCCCCTGTGGTAGCCCTTTGTATATCATCTAGCGTCGGGGCAGAAGGGGCTATTGCGGTACCTGTTATGAGGTCACCGGACTTTCGCTTTTGCACATTTATCCTTTTTCCCACATGCTGTTGATATAACTTCCACATTTCCTTAGTTTCTATCCCATCTATTTGTTCCTTCTTTACCCCTGCTTTGAGGAGTTCTGTGAACATCTCTTTTCTTGACAGTCGGGGAGGAGCATTGGCTCTAGGAGGGGGCCCGCTGCCTTTATCAGGCTTTGCTGGGGCATCCCATTCCCCTAACTCCCCTATTTGTCTTATTGCATCCATTACCTCATGAATGGGATTCCCTGTCTGATTTATCAGTAAAGTCATGATTACTGACTTATATGCTCGGGGAGCCCCACGTATCAAATAGTTTCTCATGGCATTGGTTAGTAGCTCGCGATATGGGGCATACAGATGTCCACTATATATCGCATGCTTCATAGCCAATTCCTTTAATAATTGGATGGCCTCCTTAATGGAATGCCATGTTCTATCCTCAGTGGGCCAATCTCCTTCTGTGGGAAATTTGTCCCTGGCACCGTATGCACACTGAACCAGCAATGATGCCTGCGTCAACATACCATCAGCGGCCAAGCCAGGTCCAATTCGCAGGACTTGTTTTATGGCATGATTGCTAGTGATCTGTATGAATTTCCCGGCATCCTGGCTATCTAGTGTCACGTTATGACCTCCTTGATCGTACATCCGCACGAGCCAAGTTATGAGGTCCTCCCCCGGTTTCTGTTGATACTGCCGTATTATGTCTGATACCTCTTGCTGCGTGTAATCCTCTAATGTGTCTACTCTTTCTGCACCGTCAGGTCCATGATAAACCTTACGCCATGTAACAGGGTGAGCTGTCACCCTGTGAGGGTCCCTATCATCCCACTCCTCTCCAGGATCGCTACTATCCCAAATATTACCGTCCCACCTTTCAGGGTCCCAATTAGTCCCGTTTTGTAATACTGATTGTAACTTACTTTTGCTCAACCTACCACCTTTCCGCTTTACTTTGGCCCTAGCTACCTTAACCACAGCCTGTTGAGCTACATCTTCATAACACTGGCTCTTTTTTAATAGCAATTTATTCTGACTCTGCAAGCACACAGTCTGTTCTACAGCTTCCTCTAACTGCTCGTGTGTCTTTCTGTATGCCTGTAATAACACCCATAATTTCTTATGCAACCTTTCTGTGTCTGAATTTGCTTTAACCTTTAAATTCTGCAATTTATTCAACACTTCACAAGGTTCCACTTTATCAAAGATTTCAGTGTTATCTGGGAGGTCAGTCCCGACAAGACTTCCCCTGCTAATTCTTGATATGGCGTCCCACCAAACCACAAGGTTTTGTGGTCTGGAGGGGGAAATCGTTTGTGTTTTCTTTCTAAACATTTTCATAATACATTCAGTTATTGCTGACATTAATCAATAAAGTCACAGTGTGAGTGATAATAACAATCTACTTAAATATGTATATAACTATGCAATATTAATTAATTTCATCCCAAGGTGACAATTTGGCTACGTCCACAAAATATCTTTTTATTTACACAGCTTTTATGGCTCATTTGAGGAATTAACAATTCAATACTAATTAATCCAGAAATATATATTTATACTTCTTGACCGTGCAAGATACAACTATATATTGTCTGGCTTATTATTTTATCTACAAAGGGGTTTCACTTTCGCTCCGGAGCTGACACTGGCTTTCTGCTACCCTTCGGTCACGGCTTTTCAGCTAGCAAAGGGCATAGGTGCGTCTATCAGCTCCGCTCATACACACAACACATTCAGTCAGAAATTGTCAGTTTCTTTGCTCAAGTGATAAACAATTATGTATCCTGCCGACTACGCCAATAATGTTATGAGGTTCTTTTTCAGGACATGTACTCATCATATATCACTTTCAACAAGGAAACAACTGACACGTCACACAGGCTTTTTCAATGCTTATGATAACAATAATGGTTTTATTCTGCAATATAATTATAACAACAAAATTCCACAAACCACTGTTCATGCTTATAACACTTTATGCAATTATAATACTTGTACATTTATCCTATTCCTACTTTATCTATGCAGTTTCCCATTACAGTTTAGCAATGAAAATCATAACTAAGTTGCCTGTGCAACCACCGATAACAATCTTATACTACTATATATATTAATACTACTACTCCAACAATTCTAGCTAGTTTTAAACAAACAAATAATACATCACCGTGATCATGTGTTGCATCATCCTATCCTGGGGCGCAATTGGAGAAGACATCTGGGCAATCTTGGAACAGGAGAAAAAGGTGATCAACGGGAACAACACTGAACGATGCGTCCATCGACAGGTCACAAGTCTCCTGATCAGATTGCCCACAGGTACCTCTCTTTATACTGTTAACTTACATAACAGTTCTGGCTCAAATCCACAGACCCCGGGCCGCTCCCTTCAAGGTTGGCTGTGACCCAAAGCATCTGGCCAGTCTGCTTTAGCCTCACCCAAGCTTATCAGGGGCATACCAAGGTACTTTCCCTCATGTGTTTCTAAGCGCAATGCTGTCATCTTTCATATTTTCTGATACATTATACATCTGATTATGTGTTCTTATGCAGTTACTTCTGTCAAATACATCAATAATAGTTATAACAATTCAAATATATCTTTCCATAGATATAATCAATAGCTACACCATAATGGCTTTATTACTTAGCCTATTGCAATTAATAATAATTAATCCTTTAACATTTAGCTAGCATTAACCCCTCTACTAATGTATTATCAAGATGTTCTTTTAGAGTCAGTGAGTGACCCCTGCCAAAGTTACACCCTCGTTCTGTCTGGGTTTTGACTTCATATCATTAGTATCCATCGGTTGTTTACCACTGTAGCATGACTTAGTAAAATACAGTGTCATCTACTTGAAATTAATAATTCACTCTGTTAAAGGCATACTCTCTTAAAGGCAAAGTCACACAAGTTAATGCAAGTGTCTTGTACTTTCACTTTCTTAAAGGCAAAAGTCACAAATGTTGAAGCAAGTGTCATATGAGCAATCACCTCAATCACTTTCCTTACATGCCTCAATGGAAGCTTCCACGGCGGCAGAGAGGACATGTCCACTAGATCGGCATACCAAGTCCTGCGAGGCCACGCAGGCGCGATTATAATTACTGGAGCCATCTCCTGTTTGATCTGAGCAATCACCCGGGGAAGGAGAGCAAACGGTGGAAACACATAAGCTAGTTTGAACGACCAAGGCACTGCCAAGGCATCTATCAGTTCGGCCTGAGGATCCCTTGACCTGGATCCGTATCTTGGAAGCTTGGCATTCTGACGAGATGCCATCAGATCCAACTCCGGTCTGCCCCATCTGAGGATCAGAGTGGCAAAGACCTCCGGATGGAGTTCCCACTCCCCCGGATGAAATGTCTGTCTGCTTAAAAAGTCCACTTCCCAGTTGTCCACTCCTGGGATGTAGATTGCTGACAGATAACAAGAGTGGGCCCCCGCCCACCGAATTATCTTGGATACTTCTGTCATCACTAAGGAAATCCTTGTTCCTCCCTGATGATTGATGTAAGCCACAGTTGTGATGTTGTCCAACTGAAAGCGAATGAATTTGGCCGAAGCAAACTGAGGCCATGCCTGAAGTGCATTGAATATTGCTCTCAATTCCAGAATATTGATTGGAAGAAGTGACTCTGACTGAGTCCACACACCCTGAGCCTTCAGGGAATTCCAGACTGCACCCCAACCTAGTAGGCTGGCGTCCATTGTCACTATCACCCATGAGGGTCTGCAGAAGCGCTTTCCTTGGGACAGATGATCCTGCGACAACCACCAAAGAAGAGAGTCTAGTCTCCTGATCCAGATCTATCTGAGGAGACAAATTTGCATAATCTCCTTTCCACTGCCAGAGCATGCTTAGCTATAGTGTTCTGAGATGAAAACGAGCAAACGGAATGATGTCCATTGCCGCCACCATCAATCCAATTACCTCCATGCACTGAGCCACTGATGGCCGAAGACTGGACTGAAGAGCTTGGCATGTATTTAGAATCTTTAACTTTCTGACCTCCGTCAAGAAATTTTTCATAGATATGGAGTCTATTAGAGTTCCCAAGAAGGAAACCCTTGTCTGTGGAATTAATGAACTCTTTTCTAGATTCACCTTCCACCTGTGAGTCCTCAGAAAGGACAGAACCATGTCTGTATGAGACTTTGTCAGATGATAAGATGATGCCTGGATCAGAATATCATCCAGATAAGGCGCCACTGCAATGCCCCGCGGCCTGAGAACCGCCAGAAGTGACCCTAGAACCTTCGTGAAGATCCTGGGTGCTGTGGCCAACCTGAAGGGAAGAGCCACAAACTGAAAATGTTTGTCCAGAAAGGCAAATCTTAGGAACTGATGATGATCCTTGTGGATAGGAATATGAAGGTATGCATCCTTCAAGTCCACGGTAGTCATATATTGACCCTCCTGGATCAATGGCAGAATTGTTCGAATAGTCTCCATCTTGAAGGATGGGACTCTGCGAAACTTGTTTAGACTTTTTAGATCTAAAATAGGTCGAAACGTGCCCTCTTTTTTGGGGACCACGAAAAGATTTGAGTAAAATCCCTGCCCCTGTTCCAGTATTGGAACGGGACGAATTTACTTTCATAGTAGAGAGGTCTTTTACACAACGTAAGAACGCCTCTCTTTTTATCTGGTCTACAATCGTGAAAGAAGAAACCTCGCCCTTGGGAGAGAATTTTGGAATTCCAGTTGATACCCGTGGGCCACGATTTCCAGTGCCTAGGGGTCCTGAACATCTCTTACCCAAGCCTGGGCAAAAAGAGAAAGTCTGCCCCCTACTAGATCCGGTCCCGGATCGGGGGCCGCCCCTTCATGCTGTCTTGGTAGCAGCAGCAGGCTTCTTGGGTTGTTTACCCTTGTTCCAAGCCTGGTTGGGTCTCCAGACGGGCTTGGCATGAGCAAAAGTCCCTTCCTGTTTAGCGGAAGAAGAGAAAGAAGAGGGGACTCCTCAGTTTAGCTGTTTTATCCTGAGGCAGGAGATGACCCTTACCTCCTGTGATGTCAGAAATTATTTCTTTCAAGTCAGGCCCGAATAGGGTTTTTCCTTTGAAAGGAATAGCCAAAAGCTTTGACTTAGATGACACATCAGCAGACCAAGATTTTAAACATAACGCTCTACGCGCTAAAATGGCCAATCCGGCATTCTTAGCCGCCAATTTGGCAATCTGAAAGGTGGCATCTGTAATAAAAGAATTAGCCAGCTTAAGAGCCTTAATTCTATCCAAAATATCCTCTAAAGGAGTCTCAGTCTTAAGAGACTCTTCTAATGCATCAAACCAGAAGGCCGCCGCAGTGGTAACTGGTAAAATGCAGGCAGTCAGTTGTAAAAGGAAACCCTGATGAATAAACAGTTTCTATAGAAGGCCCTCCAATTTCTTATCCATAGGGTCTTTGAAAGCACAACTGTCCTCAATAGGAATAGTTGTATGCTTAGCCAGGGTAGAAATAGCTCCCTCCACCTTAGGGACTGTTTGCCAAGAGTCCCAAACATTGTCAGATATGGGATACATTTTCTTAAAATTAGGAGAAGGTGAGAACGGGATACCCGGTCTGTCCCATTCCCTCTTAATAATCTCCGAAATTCTCTTAGGAACCGGAAAAACATCAGTGTAAGCAGGTACCTCTAAGTATTTGTCCATCTTACACAATTTCTCTGGTGGCACCACAATAGAGTCACAGTCATCCAGAGTTGCTAAAACCTCTCTAAGTAACAGGCGGAGGTGTTCAAGCTTAAATCTAAAGGACATGACGTCCGAGTCCGTCTGAGGTAACACACTTCCCGAATCGGAAAGTTCCCCCTCAGACAGAAGTTCCCTGACCCCCAAATCAGATCCCTGTAAGGGTACATCGGAAATAGCTAACAAAACATCAGAGGACTCAGTATTCAAATTGACTGCTGTCCTGCTACGTTTGCCCTGTAACACTGGCAACTTAGATAATACCTCTGTAAGGGTAGTTGACATAACTGCAGCCATGTCCTGCAGAGTAAATGAATTAGATGCGGTTGAAGAACCCTGCGTTGCTTGTGTGGGCGTTAAAGGTTGTGACGCTTGGGGAGAATTTGGCGCCATACCCTGATTCTCCTCAGACTGAGAATAATCCTTAGCCTTAAATAAAATTTGAGTTTTACATTGTAAGGCCCTTTCAGTACATGAGGGACAAAAAGTAAGAGGGGGTTCCACAATGGCATCTAAACACATAGAACAAGTAATTTCCTCAAGTTCAGACTTCAGTTAAACAGACTAGCAATAGCAGTAATAGTCTATCTTAGCTTTATTTATTGACCTCTTAAGTAGTGATGTCGCAAACATAAAAATTTGGGTTTGCGAACGGAGAACGCGAACTTCCGCAAAAGTTTGCGAACGGGTGAACCGTCATTGACTTCAATGGGCAGGCGAATTTTATAACCCGTTTAAGAAATTTAGGGAGAGAAATACTACTGTATTTATTGTACTTATAATTTCCCCAACACAATTAAACCCTATACTTAGGGTGGAAAATAGTATTTCCTTAATCAAAATAATGAAGGTGGGGGGTGCTCAATATCCTGTATAAACATAGAGAAATGTAGGAAGAAGAAATGGATATACCAGAGCACTCAAAGCGAAGTATTAAGATTAATTCATAATGTGAGTTGATGTGCAGGACTAGTTATTATAAATAAAACATAACTTTTAATAATGTCCAAGTAAAGAATGGTAAATAATGGTGATAAACATTCACACAGTGTCGTGTATATTAAAAACAATTAAAAAAGAGATGAATGCTGAAGTGCCAAGTATTGGCCATACAGAGTATGTTAAGTGGGTGATTCACAATCAAAAAGCAATATAAAGTGCTAAGCAATAGCAACAAAACTAATTCAATAAGAAAAGGAAGTTACACTTCCACAAAATACGATGCTGAGTGCAGTGCTCAGCCGTGGTTAGCTTCTATTAGAGTCACACACTCTGTATGCAATTACAATATAGGTTTGAACCTGTGAATCTATCACTATCTAGACCTGTGTAATGAGTCAGAATAAAACCCAATTCACAGAAGATAGGTGTAGGTTCAGTGACTTAAAACCGCTAACATGTATATGTTGCTATTGAACAATTATACCCACAAGAAGGGTGTGTGTGGTGGGAGAGTCTGGCAAGGATGTACCACAATATGCTCGCGGATTGCACACAGAACTAATCTAAAAAGAGGATTGACCTCACACAAATTATCTAGCTAGTGCAATGCTGGAGCGGTACTACACCTTGTCAGAATCCCATACTATATGTAATGTAGTGACAAGGAGTACTGATAAGTCAATTAAAGGAGCCCAGAAATTGGCTAGTTAGCTTAGAAGAAATACTTCATAGTAAGCGTTTCAACAGTACAGTCAAATATTCACAATTATGCACACACACGCTATATTAAACTGTCAGCATTCATAAGGAGCGCCTGATGCGCATTTCACCACCTCCTTGGCTTTCTCCACGGAGGTGGTGAAATGCGCATCCTTGCCAGACTCACCCACCGAAATGCGTACATCCTTGCCAGACTCACCCACCACACACACCCTTCTTGTGGGTATAATTGTTCAATAGCAACATATACATGTTAGCGGTTTTAAGTCACTGAACCTACACCTATCTTCTGTGAATTGGGTTTTATTCTGACTCATTACACAGGTCTAGATAGTGATAGATTCACAGGTTCAAACCTATATTGTAATTGCATACAGAGTGTGTGACTCTAATAGAAGCTAACCACGGCTGAGCACTGCACTCAGCATCGTATTTTGTGGAAGTGTAACTTCCTTTTCTTATTGAATTAGTTTTGTTGCTATTGCTTAGCACTGTATAGTGCTTTTTGATTGTGAATCACCCACTTGACATACTCTGTATGGCCAATACTTGGCACTTCAGCATTCATCTCTTTTTTAATTGTTTTTAATATACACGACACTGTGTGAATGTTTATCACCATTATTTACCATTCTTTACTTGGACATTATTAAAAGTTATGTTTTATTTATAATACCCAGTCCTGCACATCAACTCACATTGTGAATTAATTCTTAATAGTTCACTTTGAGTGCTCTGGTATATCCATTTCTTCTTCCTACATTTCTCTCCGAATGTTATAACCCACAGGGACTCTTTCTGGCCACAATAGTGATGGAAAAGTTGTTTCAAGGGGACTAACACCTGGACTGTGGCATGCCGGAGGGGGATCCATGGCAAAACTCCCATGGAAAATTACATAGTTGATGCAGAGTCTGGTTTTAATCCATAAAGGGCATAAATCACCTAACATTCCTAAATTGTTTGGAATAACGTGCTTTAAAACATCAGGTATGATGTTGTATCGATCAGGTAGTGTAAGGGTTACGCCCGCTTCACAGTGACAGACCAAACTCCCCGTTTAAAGGGACAGTCTACACCAGAATTGTTATTGTTTTAAAAGATAGATAATCCCTTTATTACCCATTTCCCAGTTTTGCATAACTAACACATTTATAATAATATACTTTTAACCTCTGTGATTATCTTGTATCTAAGTCTCTGCAAACTGCCCCTTTTTTCAGTTCTTTTGACAGACTTGCAGTCTAACCAATCAGTGCCTGCTCCCAGATAACTTCTCGTGCACGAGCACAGTGTTATCTATATGAAATACGTGAACTAACACCCTCTAGTGGTGAAAAACTGTTAAAATGCAATCTGAAAGAGGTGGGCTTCAAGGTCTAAGAAATTAGCATATGAACCTCCTAGGTTAAGCTTTCAACTAAGAATACCAAGAGAACAAAGCAAAATTGGTGATAAAAGTAAATTGGAAAATTGTTTAAAATAACATGCTCTATCTGAATCATGAAAGTTTATTTTGGCCTAGACTGTCCCTTTAACGCACCGCAAACAGTCCATTTGCACAACCGCAAACTCCCCATTTGCACAAGGTTGGATACCAAGGTAGCCATGTCCCGTTCCTTGTCCTCACCAATGTCATTGAAGGTCTCTTCCTCCACCCAGCCACGTACAACACCAAGGGTCCCCGAAAGGTGACAACAAGCCCACTGGGACGCCTGCTGTGTTTGGTCTTCCACCTCCTCAAAGCCACCTTCCTCCTCTGACTCCTCTTCTTCAGACTCCTCTCTCTGCATTGCCTCTCTCTGCGTTATTATAAGGTGTGTTAAGTAGTACTATTCCTATCAGTTTAATCCCTGTTACGTCCCCTATCAGGGGACGTGTATATGGCATCGATTTTAGGAACCGGGAGATGGAAAAAGATGCTTGGTCGATCCTCCTACTTCAAATTTGGGGCACTGCGCGTGCAATCTAATGTGCCACCAGATAGGAGTGGTGTGTTAAGTAGTACTGTTCTTATCAGTTTAATCCCTGTTACGTCCCCTATCAGGGGACGTGTATATGGCATCAATTTTAGGAACCGGGAGATGGAAAAAGATGCTTGGTCGGTCCTCCTACTTCAAATTTGGGGCACTGCGCGTGCAATCTAATGTGCCACCAGATAGGAGTGGTGTGTTAAGTAGTTCTATTCTTATCAGTTTAATCCCTGTTACGTCCCCTATCAGGGGACGTGTATATGGCATCGATTTTAGGAACCGGGAGATGGAAAAAGATGCTTGGTCGGTCCTCCTACTTCAAATTTGGGGCACTGCGCATGCAATCTAATGTGCCACCAGATAGGAGTGGTGTGTTAAGTAGTTCTATTCTTATCAGTTTAATCCCTGTTACGTCCCCTATCAGGGGACGTGTATATGGCATCGATTTTAAGAACCGGGAGATGGAAAAAGATGCTTGGTCGGTCCTCCTACTTCAAATTTGGGGCACTGCGCGTGCAATCTAATCTGCCACCAGATAGGAGTGGTGTGTTAAGTAGTTCTATTCTTATCAGTTTAATCCCTGTTACGTCCCCTATCAGGGGGCGTGTATATGGCATCGATTTTAGGAACCGGGAGATGGAAAAAGATGCTTGGTCAGTCCTCCTACTTCAAATTTGGGGCACTGCGCGTGCAATCAAATGTGTCACCAGATAAGAATAGTACTACTTAACACAACACTCCTATCTGGTGGCACATTAGATTGCACGCGCAGTGCCCCAAATTTGAAGTAGGAGGACCGACCAAGCATCTTTTTCCATCTCCCGGTTCCTAAAATCAATGCCATATACACGTCCCCTGATAGGGGACATAACAGGGATTAAACTGATAAGAATAGTACTAATTAACACACCACTCCTATCAGTTTAATCCCTGTTACGTCCCCTATCAGGGGAACCGGGAGATGGAAAAAGATAATAATAATAATAATGGTTGCGCATCACTATCACTCATTTCTTCCAACTGATGTGTAAATAACTCCTCTGACAGATCAAGTGAAGCGGCTCTGGTGCTAGTGTTGGTGGTGGGGGCAGGCGGGCGAGTGGTAACTTGAGAGGTGCCCGAAGCTAAGCTGGAGGAGGATGGTGCGTCAAGGTTCCGAGCGGAAGCTGTAGAAGATTGGGTGTCCTGTGTTAGCCAGTCAACTATGTCCTCAGAAATGTTCGAGTTCGGGGTATGTGGCCTCTGAGCACTGGGCATTATTCTAGGGCCAAAGGGAATCACAGCACCACAAACACAACGGCCACTGCGGGGTGGCCTGCGTCTGCCTGTCATTTTTTTTTCCGATAAGTGGTACTATGCGTCCAAGCTACTGTGACAACAGATATGAGTAGCACTGTGCACTGGCAGAAGTTGGCAGAGTAGACGCTGTAGGCCTGACACACGCTTGCAGACAACTAACTGCTATTCAATCTATTACAGTCAAAAAAAAATTTTTTTTTTAAATGTACACTACTGTTACACCAGATATGAGTTGCACTGGTGTGACACTGTGCCCTGGCAGGCAGGCACTGAAACGCACACGTGTGAAGGAAACTGACTGCTATTATTTAACACAGTCAAAAAAGTGTTGTTTTTTTTTAAATGTACACTACTGTTACACCAGATATCAGTTGCACTGGGGTGACACTGTGCCCTGGCAGGCACTGAAACGCACACGTGTGAAGGAAACTGACTGCTATTATTTAACACAGTCAAAAAAGTGTTGTTTTTTTTAAATCTACACTACTGTTACACCAGATATGACTTGCACTGGGGTGACACTGTGCCCTGGCAGGCAGGCCCTGAAACGCACACGTGTGAAGGAAACTGACTGCTATTATTTAACACAGTCAAAAAAACAAAATTTATGCTTACCTGATAAATTTCTCTCTCTTGTGGTGTATCCGGTCCACGGGTTCATCCATTACTTGTGGGATATTCTCCTTCCCAACCTGGAAGCTGCAAGAGGACACCCACAGCAGAGCTGTCTATATAGCTCCTCCCCTAACTGCCTCCCCCAGTCATTCGACCGAAGACAAGCAAGAAAAAGGAGAAACTATAGGGTGCAGTGGTGACTGTAGTTTAAAAAATAAAAAACACCTGCCTTAAAGTGACAGGGCGGGCCGTGGACTGGATACACCACAAGAGAAAGAAATTTATCAGGTAAGCATAAATTTTGTTTTCTCTTGTAAGGTGTATCCAGTCCACGGGTTCATCCATTACTTGTGGGATACCAATACCAAAGCTTTAGGACACGGATGAAGGGAGAGACAAGGCAGGCACTTAAACGGAAGTAGTGATGGGTGTGGGGAGCGCTCTAAAAGAGCTGTGAGTATAAACTATGATTTGAAGTGTGTATACACTGTGATAGAATGTGTATGGATTTACCAAATATAATTTCTTTGAATAAATATAATTACTTTGAATCATACATTTTTGTGTGGTTCTGGTGTTATGTAGTGTCTCTCTAAAAAATGTGAACAAATAAACAAACAAAAACAAAACGTTGATTCTTAAAATTCTTCAAGGATAATTTTATAAAATCCTTCTATTTATTCAAAATGTGTATGCTCGGTGTATTATCACTGTACCTTTAAATAAATTGATGTGCCTCTAAATAAATTGATACACAAATTGTGCTTCAAAATGGATAGACAAACAAATCGTTATGAATTTGAAACGTGAATTGTGCTTCAAAATGGATAGACAAATAAATCGTTATGAATTTGAAACGTGATGAATTTAAAACGTGATGAATTTAAACAAATCGTGATGAAAAAAATGACTTAACTTTTAGATGAATAAACAAACAAATCGTGATAAATTTAAAAAACTTTACTAAGATAAAAAACAGTGTAAGATCGTTTCAATCGTATTTTGTAGTTATACCATACAATGAATCTGTTTAGAGCATGTGGGGGTACATCTTTATCGTAAAACAATGCTAAAAGTTCGGATTTTTAATCCTTATGGTGGAAGTTCGGATTTGTAATCCTTATGGTTTTCTTAAGTTGTGGCCACAACTAATTTTAAAACAGTTAAAATCCAAATGTAGTACTGTGCTGTTGTTAATTTTGTAGTTTATTCTCCCCCTAACCGGACCTCTGATATTCCTTACCTCCGTGTTTTCTTTGTATTACCTTGGGTTCTGGGAAGAGTGCTTTTTGTAAGTAGGTCGAGTTCTCCAAGCGGCTTTGCCGCTGTTTGAATTTCCTCCGCAACTACTTCCTACCCTGATGTGCGTGTGACGTTGACGTTGTACACGGAGGACCAATCAGGCAACCGGATCGTGGGGGGAGTGTTTCTTGTACTGGAGCCAATCTTTCCACACTCGATGTCAGGTTTTCTACGCGTTTCAGCGCCGTGACTTGCGCCTTTATCAAGACTGTATAATCTGGTGTGTCTTTTAGGCTCCTATATAGTCCTGTTGAGGTTAGGATACTCCCCCTAATTAATGCTCTAATATGTTCCGGTTTATAAATTATCATTTCTTAGCCTTATTCATTCTCTTTCAATGGCAGATTCTTTGTATACAACTAATGTTGTTAACACATTTATACTGAAATATATTTATTGAAAATAAAATAAATAAATAAATGAAATAAATAAAACATGTGAGTGAAAAGTGATGTTTAGTGAAAATGTGAAGGGAGACTGTGGTGTGTTAATTCAATTGTTGTCATATTCGAATAAGTATGAGGATATGTGCCATCGAATAATGGTTATTTTCTATCGGGTAATCAGTACACTATTGTACTATTGTTATGGCAATACTGTTCACTGTTTTCGCTGCACTCACAAGAAAGGATTCAAGTTAAGCTCTGCATTGAGGCCATATGGTGTGAGAGTATTGAATTTGAATATGAGTTCAGCTTCCTTTAATAGTAACATATTTTCCATATTACCTCCTCTGCTATTATGTATCTTTTTTATACCCCAGTATGTGAATCCTATTGGTTTTTTTTGATGTTTTTCTGTGAAATGTTTAGATAATAGATGTTTGCAATTACCTCTTTTTATATTGGATAGATGTTCTCTTATTCTATCATGTAACGGTCTACTCGTTTGCCCTAAGTATTGTAATTTGCATTTGCATTGGATTAAATAAATTACATTTGTATCTGAACACCTAATGGTGTCTCTTATGGGGTATTTATAGTTGTTATTGGAGGATATTACTACTTTACTTTTTTTACCATATTTGCACGCTTTACAGCTTGTGCAAGGAAAAAAACCTTGCAGAGCATTTCCATATAGGTCTTGGTCTCTTGGTTTAGATGATTTGTTAAATTGACTGGGTGCCAGTATACTTCCCAGATTATTTGTCTTCCTGAATATTAGTGTAGGTCGTGATTTTACAATGTCAGTTAGTAGTGGATCTTTTCTAATTATGTGCCAGTGTTTATTTAGAATCTTTTTTATAATCTTATGATCTTCACTGTATTCTGTAATGAATGATATTTGGTTATGTAATAAGTTTTTGTTCTTATTTGTATATTTTAATAATTCTGTTCTATCTTTATTTGTTGCTTGATTTTTGGCTTCTTGTATTATTTTATCTTTATATCCTTTCTCTTTAAATTTCCTTTCCAAAGTGTTCGCTTGTGTCTGAAATGTATTTTCATCTGTACAGTTTTTTCTTATCCTATAGAACTGGCCTTTAGGTGTATTGTTGATCCATCTTTCCAAATGACAGCTATCCGGATGTATGTAACTATTTGTATCTGTAGGTTTAAAATATGTTTCTGTTGTGATGGTGTTATTTATAATATTTATTTGAACATCTAAAAAATGTATATTTGTTTTACTATATTCATGGGTAAAGCTTAAACCCCAAGTGTTATAATTTATGTCTTCTAGAAATAAATTGAGGAGTTCTTGATCCCCTTTCCAGATCAGAAACATATCGTCTATAAATCTCCTATAGAGCACAAGGTTTGCACCCCATGGGGAGTGTAGGATATATTTATCCTCAAACCTCCCCATGAATAAGTTAGCGTAACTGGGTGCAAACCTTGTGCCCATAGCTGTTCCTTTTAATTGTAAATAAAATGTTTGATTGAAGTTGAAATAATTATTTTCTAATATGAATTGCATACAGTTTAAAATAAATTTAATCTGTTGATTTTTCATTTCATAATCTGTGTTCAAGTAGTATTCTGCGGCTTCTATTCCTAGTTTGTGTTGTATGTTGGTGTATAATGAATTGACGTCGCATGTGACTAATGTGTAGTCCTCTTGCCATTTTATTGTTGTTAATGTATTTAAAAAATCTGTGGTGTCTTTTAAATGAGAGGGTAAGTTTTGTACGTATTTTTGTAGGAATGAATCCACATATTGTGACATATTAGAAGTAAGAGCATCAATTCCTGAGATTATTGGACGCCCTGGTGGGTGGTCTAGTGTTTTATGTATTTTAGGGAGGTAATAGAATATTGGAGTTTTTGGATATTGTATATTTATGAATTGATACTCTTGATTATTTATTATTCCTGCTGTTTTGGCAATATTTAAAATTATTTCGAAATTTTTTGTCTGTTTTTGAATAGGGTTAAATGATAATTTTCTGTAGGTTTCTGTGTCTCCCAGTATTCTATTGGCTTCCATAATGTAATCTTTAGTATTTAATACAACTAAATACTAAAGATTACATTATGGAAGCCAATAGAATACTGGGAGACACAGAAACCTACAGAAAATTATCATTTAACCCTATTCAAAAACAGACAAAAAATTTCGAAATAATTTTAAATATTGCCAAAACAGCAGGAATAATAAATAATCAAGAGTATCAATTCATAAATATACAATATCCAAAAACTCCAATATTCTATTACCTCCCTAAAATACATAAAACACTAGACCACCCACCAGGGCGTCCAATAATCTCAGGAATTGATGCTCTTACTTCTAATATGTCACAATATGTGGATTCATTCCTACAAAAATACGTACAAAACTTACCCTCTCATTTAAAAGACACCACAGATTTTTTAAATACATTAACAACAATAAAATGGCAAGAGGACTACACATTAGTCACATGCGACGTCAATTCATTATACACCAACATACAACACAAACTAGGAATAGAAGCCGCAGAATACTACTTGAACACAGATTATGAAATGAAAAATCAACAGATTAAATTTATTTTAAACTGTATGCAATTCATATTAGAAAATAATTATTTCAACTTCAATCAAACATTTTATTTACAATTAAAAGGAACAGCTATGGGCACAAGGTTTGCACCCAGTTACGCTAACTTATTCATGGGGAGGTTTGAGGATAAATATATCCTACACTCCCCATGGGGTGCAAACCTTGTGCTCTATAGGAGATTTATAGACGATATGTTTCTGATCTGGAAAGGGGATCAAGAACTCCTCAATTTATTTCTAGAAGACATAAATTATAACACTTGGGGTTTAAGCTTTACCCATGAATATAGTAAAACAAATATACATTTTTTAGATGTTCAAATAAATATTATAAATAACACCATCACAACAGAAACATATTTTAAACCTACAGATACAAATAGTTACATACATCCGGATAGCTGTCATTTGGAAAGATGGATCAACAATACACCTAAAGGCCAGTTCTATAGGATAAGAAAAAACTGTACAGATGAAAATACATTTCAGACACAAGCGAACACTTTGGAAAGGAAATTTAAAGAGAAAGGATATAAAGATAAAATAATACAAGAAGCCAAAAATCAAGCAACAAATAAAGATAGAACAGAATTATTAAAATATACAAATAAGAACAAAAACTTATTACATAACCAAATATCATTCATTACAGAATACAGTGAAGATCATAAGATTATAAAAAAGATTCTAAATAAACACTGGCACATAATTAGAAAAGATCCACTACTAACTGACATTGTAAAATCACGACCTACACTAATATTCAGGAAGACAAATAATCTGGGAAGTATACTGGCACCCAGTCAATTTAACAAATCATCTAAACCAAGAGACCAAGACCTATATGGAAATGCTCTGCAAGGTTTTTTTCCTTGCACAAGCTGTAAAGCGTGCAAATATGGTAAAAAAAGTAAAGTAGTAATATCCTCCAATAACAACTATAAATACCCCATAAGAGACACCATTAGGTGTTCAGATACAAATGTAATTTATTTAATCCAATGCAAATGCAAATTACAATACTTAGGGCAAACGAGTAGACCGTTACATGATAGAATAAGAGAACATCTATCCAATATAAAAAGAGGTAATTGCAAACATCTATTATCTAAACATTTCACAGAAAAACATCAAAAAAAACCAATAGGATTCACATACTGGGGTATAAAAAAGATACATAATAGCAGAGGAGGTAATATGGAAAATATGTTACTATTAAAGGAAGCTGAACTCATATTCAAATTCAATACTCTCACACCATATGGCCTCAATGCAGAGCTTAACTTGAATCCTTTCTTGTGAGTGCAGCGAAAACAGTGAACAGTATTGCCATAACAATAGTACAATAGTGTACTGATTACCCGATAGAAAATAACCATTATTTGATGGCACATATCCTCATACTTATTCGAATATGACAACAATTGAATTAACACACCACAGTCTCCCTTCACATTTTCACTAAACATCACTTTTCACTCACATGTTTTATTTATTTCATTTATTTATTTATTTTATTTTCAATAAATATATTTCAGTATAAATGTGTTAACAACATTAGTTGTATACAAAGAATCTGCCATTGAAAGAGAATGAATAAGGCTAAGAAATGATAATTTATAAACCGGAACATATTAGAGCATTAATTAGGGGGAGTATCCTAACCTCAACAGGACTATATAGGAGCCTAAAAGACACACCAGATTATACAGTCTTGATAAAGGCGCAAGTCACGGCGCTGAAACGCGTAGAAAACCTGACATCGAGTGTGGAAAGATTGGCTCCAGTACAAGAAACACTCCCCCCACGATCCGGTTGCCTGATTGGTCCTCCGTGTACAACGTCAACGTCACACGCACATCAGGGTAGGAAGTAGTTGCGGAGGAAATTCAAACAGCGGCAAAGCCGCTTGGAGAACTCGACCTACTTACAAAAAGCACTCTTCCCAGAACCCAAGGTAATACAAAGAAAACACGGAGGTAAGGAATATCAGAGGTCCGGTTAGGGGGAGAATAAACTACAAAATTAACAACAGCACAGTACTACATTTGGATTTTAACTGTTTTAAAATTAGTTGTGGCCACAACTTAAGAAAACCATAAGGATTACAAATCCGAACTTCCACCATAAGGATTAAAAATCCGAACTTTTAGCATTGTTTTACGATAAAGATGTACCCCCACATGCTCTAAACAGATTCATTGTATGGTATAACTACAAAATACGATTGAAACGATCTTACACTGTTTTTTATCTTAGTAAAGTTTTTTAAATTTATCACGATTTGTTTGTTTATTCATCTAAAAGTTAAGTCATTTTTTTCATCACGATTTGTTTAAATTCATCACGTTTTAAATTCATCACGTTTCAAATTCATAACGATTTATTTGTCTATCCATTTTGAAGCACAATTCACGTTTCAAATTCATAACGATTTGTTTGTCTATCCATTTTGAAGCACAATTTGTGTATCAATTTATTTAGAGGCACATCAATTTATTTAAAGGTACAGTGATAATACACCGAGCATACACATTTTGAATAAATAGAAGGATTTTATAAAATTATCCTTGAAGAATTTTAAGAATCAACGTTTTGTTTTTGTTTGTTTATTTGTTCACATTTTTTAGAGAGACACTACATAACACCAGAACCACACAAAAATGTATGATTCAAAGTAATTATATTTATTCAAAGAAATTATATTTGGTAAATCCATACACATTCTATCACAGTGTATACACACTTCAAATCATAGTTTATACTCACAGCTCTTTTAGAGCGCTCCCCACACCCATCACTACTTGCACATTTCTATACATCTGATATTGGGAGCATATCAGATTTGGGGAAGCTAGTTGAGTCCTATCTACATATCACTCCACACTTCCCTTTTCAGGCACTTAAACGGAAGGCACCACTGCCTGTAAGACCTTTCTCCCAAAAATAGCCTCCGAGGAAGCAAAAGTATCAAATTTGTAGAATTTAGAAAAAGTATGTAGCGAAGACCAAGTCGCCGCCTTACAAATCTGTTCAACAGAGGCCTCATGTTTAAAAGCCCATGTGGAAGCTACCGCTCTAGTAGAATGAGCTGTAGTTCTTTGAGGACGCTGCTGGCCAGCAGTCTCATAAGCTAAACGGATTATGCTTCTCAGCCAAAAAGAAAGAGAAGTTGCCGAAGCCTTTTGGCCTCTCCTCTTTCCAGAGTAGACAACAAACAATGCAGATGTTTGACGAAAATCCTTCGTAGCTTGTAAATAAAACTTTAAAGCACGAACCACGTCAAGATTGTGTAACAGACGTTCCTTCTTTGAAGAAGGATTAGGACACAGTGACGGAACAACAATTTCCTGATTGATATTCCTATTAGATACTACCTTAGGAAGAAACCCAGATTTGGTACGCAAAACTACCTTATCTGCATGGAAGATCAGATAAGGGGAATCACACTGCAAGGCAGATAACTCTGAAACTCTTCGAGTTTAAACAGGTTTAAACACAGACCTGATTCTAACCAAAGCCTGACAAAACGCCTGAATGTCTGGAACATCAGCCAGGCGCTTGTGCAAAAGAATAGACAGAGCAGAAATCTGTCCCTTTAAGGAACTAGCCAATAATCCCTTTTCCAATCCTTCTTGGAGAAAAGATAGTATCCTAGGAATCCTGACCTTACTCCAAGAGTAACCCTTGGATTCACACCATTGAAGATATTTATACCATATCTAATGATAGATTTTCCTGGTGACAGGCTTTCGAGCCTGAATCAGGGTATCAATGACCGACTCGGAGAAACCACGTTTTGATAAAATCAAGCGTTCAATCTACAGCAGCCTCAACATCCACTGAGCGGTAAGGTAATGTTAACTGCTGATGTCTGTGGAAGAGATAGAAATTAACCCCTTATTGACACCAATACACTGTAGCATATTTATAGGCATTACACTATTTATTCACTCTTTAGTTTTTAACATGTGTGTGTATGTAAATAAAAATACCTGTTCATCCGCACCATGAAAGCTGGAAAATAAATTCTGTCTAAATGTTTTAACCTGTCAAGCCATAATGTGTATTAGTGCTGTAGGCTATTGCATGCTATTTTGTACTGAATAAGCGCTCTTTTGAGTTCCCCCTCCAATTTTTAAAAAACTGGAACTTCCACTATGTGATTAAAGTGATTAGTATGCTTGATCACATGACTCGTGTGTGTGTGTGTGTGTGTGTGTATGTGTATGTGTATGTGTGTGTGTGTGTATGTATCATTTTTTTTGTTAAAAATTTAAATCCTGGGCATAAATAGGCCAGTAATCGTGATGCATTGCCGAATCGAATCATTACCATGATAATCGTAATCGAATCGTGAGAACAGTGAAGATGCGCAGCCCTAATGTCCACCAGATCCGCATACCAAGTCCTGCGTGGCCATGCAGGCGCTATCAAAATCACTGAAGCTCTCTCCTGCTTGATCTTGGCAATCAGACGAGGGAGGAGAGGAAACGGTGGAAACACATAAGCCAGGTTGAAGGACCAGGGCACTGCTAGAGCATCTATCAGCGCTGCCTGGGGATCCCTTGACCTGGACCGTAACAAGGAAGCTTGGCGTTCTGACGAGACGTCATCAGATCCAGTTCTGGTTTGCCCCAAAGTTGAATCAGCTGGGCAAAAACCTCCGGATGGAGCTCCCACTCCCCCGGATGAAAAGTCTGCCGACTTAGAAAATCCGCCTGTAAAAGAGAAAGGTAGCAGCACCACAGTTTAAAGATTTTCAACTGCTTTTAATGAAGAAACATTCAAAAACACAATTTATGCTTACCTGATAAATTTATTTCTCTTGTGGTGTATCCAGTCCACGGATCATCCATTACTTGTGGGATATTCTCATTCCCAACAGGAAGTTGCAAGAGGACACCCACAGCAGAGCTGCTACATAGCTCCTCCCCTAACTGCCATATCCAGTCATTCGACCGAAAACACACAGAGAAAGGAGAAACCATAGGGTGCAGTGGTGACTGTAGTTTAAATGAAAAAATTACCTGCCTTAAAATGACAGGGCGGGCCGTGAACTGGATACACCACAAGAGAAATAAATTTATCAGGTAAGCATAAATTATGTTTTCTCTTGTAAGGTGTATCCAGTCCACGGATCATCCATTACTTGTGGGATACCAATACCAAAGCTAAAGTACACGGATGAAGGGAGGGTCAAGGCAGGTACTTAAACGGAAGGTACCACTGCCTGTAAAACCTTTCTCCCAAAAATTGCCTCTGAAGAAGCAAAAGTATCAAATTTGTAGAATTTGGAAAAAGTATGAAGACCAAGTCGCCGCCTTGCAAATCTGTTCAACAGAAGCCTCATTTTTAAAGGCCCAAGTGGAAGCCACAGCTCTAGTAGAATGAGCTGTAATTCTTTCAGGAGGCTGCTGTCCAGCAGTCTCATAGGCTAAGCGGATTATGCTTCTTAGCCAAAAAGAAAGAGAGGTTGCCGAAGCCTTTTGACCTCTCCTCTGTCCAGAGTAGACAACAAACAAAGCAGATGTTTGACGAAAATCTTTAGTAGCTTGTAAGTAAAACTTTAAAGCACGAACCACGTCCAGATTGTGTAATAGACGTTCCTTCTTTGAAGAAGGATTAGGACACAAGGATGGAACAACAATCTCTTGATTGATATTCTTGTTAGATACCACCTTAGGTAAAAACCCAGGTTTGGTACGCAGGACTACCTTATCCGTATGGAAGATAAGATAAGGAAAATCACATTGTAAAGCAGATAACTCGGAGACTCTACGAGCCGAGGAAATAGCTACCGAAAAAAGAACTTTCAAAGATAAAAGTTTGATATCTATGGAATGAAGAGGTTCAAACGGAACTCCTTGAAGAACCTTAAGAACCAAGTTTAAGCTCCATGGGGGAGCAACAGGTTTAAACACAGGCTTGATTCTAACCAAAGCCTGACAAAATGCCTGAACGTCTGGAACATCTGCCAGACGCTTGTGCAAAAAAATAGACAGAGCAGAAATCTGTCCTTTTAAGGAACTAGCTGACAATCCTTTTTCCAAACCATCTTGAAGAAAGGATAATATTCTGGGAATCCTGACCTTACTCCATGAGTAACCTTTGGATTCACCCCAATAAAGATATTTACGCCATATCTTATGGTAAATTTTCCTGGTAACAGGCTTTCGTGCCTGTATTAAGGTATCAATGACTGACTCGGAGAAGCCATGCTTTGATAAAATCAAGCGTTCAATCTCCAGGCAGTCAGTCTCAGAGAAATTAGATTTCGATGGTTGAAAGGACCCTGACGTAGAAGGTCCTGTCTCAGAGGCAGAGTCCATGGTGGAAAGGATGACATGTCCACCAGATCTGCATACCAGGTCCTGCGTGGCGACGCATGTGCTATCAAAATCACCGATGCTCTCTCCTGCTTGACCTTGGCAATCAGTCGAGGGAGCAGAGGAAACGGTGGAAACACATAAGCCAGGTTGAAAGACCAGGGCGCTGCTAGAGCATCTATCAGTGTCGCCTTGGGATCCCTGGACCTTGATCCGTAACAAGGAAGCTTGGCGTTCTGGCGAGACGCCATGAGATCCAGTTCTGGTTTGCCCCAACGATGAATCAATTGGGCAAACACCTCCGGATGGAGTTCCCACTCTCCCGGATGAAAAGTCTGACGACTTAGAAAATCTGCTTCCCAGTTCTCTACACCTGGGATATGGATAGCTGATAGGTGGCAAGAGTGAATCTCTGCTCAGCGAATTATCTTTGAGACTTCTAACATCGCTAGGGAACTTCTTGTTCCCCCTTGATGGTTGATGTAAGCCACAGTCGTGATGTTGTCCAACTGAAATCTGATGTACCTCAGAGTTGCTAACTGAGGCCAAGCCTGAAGAGCATTGAATATCGCTCTCAGTTCCAGAATATTTATTGGAAGGAGTGTCTCCTCCTGAGTCCACGATCCCTGAGTCTTCAGGGAGTTCCAGACTGCACCCCAACCTAGAAGGTTGGCATCTGTTGTTACAATTGTCCAATCTGGCCTGCGAAAGGTCATACCTTTGGACAGATGGACCCGAGATAGCCACCAGAGAAGAGAATCCCTGGTTTCTTGATCCAGATTTAGTAGAGGGGACAAATCTGTGTAATCCCCGTTCCACTGACTGAGCATGCATAGTTGCAGAGGTCTGAGATGTAGTCGTGCAAACGGCACTATGTCCATTGCCGCTACCATTAAGCCGATTACTTCCATGCACTGAGCCACCAAAGGGCGCGGAATGGAATGAAGAACACGGCAGGAATTTAGAAGCTTTGATAACCTGGACTCCATCAGGTAAATTTTCATTTCTACAGAATCTATCAGAGTCCCTAGGAAGGAAACTCTTGTGAGTGGGGATAGAGAACTCTTTTCCTCGTTCACTTTCCACCCATGCGATCTCAGAAATGCCAGTACTACTTCCGTATGAGACTTGGCAATTTGGAAGTTTGACGCCTGTATCAGGATGTCGTCTAAATAAGGGGCCACTGATATGCCCCGCGGTCTTAGGATCGCCAGAAGTGACCCCAGAACCTTCGTAAAGATTCTTGGGGCTGTAGCTAATCCAAAGGGAAGGGCTACAAACTGGTAATGCCTGTCTAGAAAGGCAAACCTGAGAAACCGATGATGATCTTTGTGTATTGGAATGTGAAGATAAGCATCCTTTAAATCCACTGTAGTCATATATTAACCCTTCTGGATCATAGGTAGGATGGTACGAATAGTTTCCATCTTGAATGATGGAACTCTGAGGAATTTGTTTAAGATCTTTAGATCCAAAATTGGTCTGAAGGTTCCCTCTTTTTTGGGAATCACAAACAGATTTGAGTAAAAACCCTGTCCCTGTTCCACCTTTAGAACTGGATGGATCACTCCCATAACTAGGAGGTCTCATACACAGTGTAAGAATGCCTCTCTCTTTATCTGGCTTGCAGATAATTGTGAAAGGTGAAATCTCCCTTTTGGGGGGGAAGCTTTGAAATCCAGAAGATATCCCTGGGATATAATTTCCAGCGCCCAGGGATCCTGGACATCTCTTGCCCATGCCTGGGCAAAGAGTGAAAGTCTGCCCCCTACTAGATCCGTTACCGGATAGGGGGCCGTTCCTTCATGCTGTCTTAGAGGCAGCAGCAGGCTTTTTGGCCTGCTTACCTTTGTTCCAGGTCTGGTTTGGTCTCCAGACTGTCTTGGACTGAGCAAAAGTTCCCTCTTGTTTTGCATTACAGGAAGTTGATGCCGCACCTGCCTTGAAGTTTCGAAAGGCACAAAAATTAGACTGTTTGGCCCTTGATTTGGACCTGTCCTGAGGAAGGGCATGACCTTTTCCTCCAGTGATATCAGCAATAATCTCCTTCAAACCAGGCCCAAATAGGGTCTGCCCCTTGAAGGGAATGTTAAGTAGCTTAGATTTTGAAGTCACGTCAGCTGACCATGATTTAAGCCATATCGCCCTGCGCGCCTGTATAGCAAAACCAGAATTCTTAGCCGTTAGTTTAGTCAAATGAACAATGGCATCAGAAACAAAAGAATTGGCTAGCTTAAGTGCCCTAAGCTTGCCAAGTATGTCTCTTCCAGAGACTCAAACCAGAACGCCGCAGCAGCAGTGACAGGAGCACTCTACGAGCCGAGGAAATAGCTACCAAAAAAAGAACTTTCCAAGATAAAAGTTTGATATCTATGGAATGAAGAGGTTCAAACGGAACCCCCTGAATAACTTTAAGAACCAAATTTAAGCTCCAAGGTGGAGCAACAGGTTTAAACACAGGCTTGATTCTAACTAAAGCCTGACAAAATGCCTGAACGTCTGGCACATCCGCCAGACGCTTGTGCAAAAGAATAGATAGTGCAGAAATCTGTCCCCTTTAAGGAACTAGCTGACAATCCTTTCTCCAATCCTTCTTGGAGAAAAGATAATATCCTGGGAATCCTGACCTTACTCCATGAGTAGCCCTTGGATTCACACCAATAAAGATATTTACACCATATCTTATGATAGATTTTCCTGGTGACAGGCTTTTGTGCCTGAATTAAGGTATCAATGACTGACTCGGAGAAACCACGCTTTGATAAAATCAAGTGTTCAATCTCCAGGCAGTCAGCCTCAGAGAAATTAGATTTGGATGGTTGAAAGGACCTTGAAGTAGAAGGTCCTGTCTCAGCGGCAGAGTCCATGGTGGAAAGGATGACATGTCCACCAGATCTGCATACCAAGTCCTGCATGGCCACTACATTTCACCACTTTCCTCTTACGACCTCCATGCTTGTTGAGAGTTGCAAGAGAATGACTGGATATGGCAGTTAGGGGAGGAGCTATATAGACAGCTCTGCTGTGGGTGATCCTCTTGCAACTTCCTGTTGGGAAGGAGAATATCCCACAAGTAATGGATGATCCGTGGACTGGATACACCTTACAAGAGAAATCTGCCTCCCAGTTCTCTATTCCTGGGATATCGATAGCTGAGAGATGGCAAGAGTGAACCTCTGCCCATAGAATTCTCTTGGAAACCTCCATCATTGCCAGGGGACTCCTTGTTCCCCCCCTGATGGTTGATATAGGCTACAGTCGTGATATTGTCCGACTGAAATCTGATGGACTTGGCCGCAGCTAGTTGAGGCCAAGCCTGAAGAGCATTGAATATCGCTCTTAGTTCCAGAATGTTTATCGGAAGGAGGGCTTCCTCCTGAGTCCACGAACCCTGAGCCTTCAATGAGTTCCAGACTGCGCCCAAGCCCAGAAGGCTGGCATCTGTCGTCACTATAGTCCACTCTGGCCTGCGGAAACTCATTCCCCTGGACAGATGGACCCGAGATAACCACCAGAGAAGAGAATTCCTGGTCTCTCTATCCAGATTTAACAGAGGAGACTAATCTGTGTAGTTCCCATTCCACTGGTTGAGCATGCAAAGTTGCAGTGGTCTGAGATGTAGGCAGGCAAACGGAACTATGTCCATTGCCGCTACCATTAGGCCGATCATTTCCATACACTGAGCCACTGATGGCCGAGAAGTGGAATGAAGAGCACGGCAAGAAGTTAGAAGTTTTGATATCCTGACTTCTGTCAGAAATATTTTCATTTCTACTGAATCTATCAGAGTTCCTAGGAAGGAAACTCTTGTGAGAGGAGAGAGAGTACTCTTTTCTATGTTCACTTTCCACCCGTGAGACCTCAGAAAGGCCAGAACAATGTCCGCATGGGACTTGGCGATTTGAAAAGTCGACGCCTGAATCAGAATGTCGTCTAGGTAAGGGGCTACCGCTATGCCCCGCGGCCTTAGAGCCGCCAGAAGGGACCCTACAACCTTCGTAAAGATTCTTGGTGCCGTGGCTAACCCGAAGGGAAGAGCCACAAACTGGTAATGCCTGTCTAGGAAGGCAAACCTGAGGAACTGATGATGATCTCTGTGAATCGGAATGTGGAGATAAGCATCCTTTAAGTCCACGGTAGTCATATATTGACCCTCCTGGATCATAGGGAGGATGGTTCGGATTGTCTCCATCTTGAAGGATGGGACCCTGAGAAATTTGTTTAGGATCTTGAGATCCAAGATAGGTCTGAAAGTTACCTCTTTTTATGGAACTATAAACAGGTTTGAATAAAAAGTGTAAGTAGGGGGGTTATCCACCAGCGCTAACTAATAAGGACCTATAGCTCCTCATACCAATGGGTCCCTAGTTACCCATGAGAGAAATACTAAAATAGAGTGGTTAGGGTAGGAGCACCAAAAAGAGACTAGGTCTAGGTTTGAGTTGAACTTAAATGTCACTAGGGTCCAAAGATGGATTTTAAAAGTTGTATACAGTAAAAGTTATAAAAGTTAAATGTAGATTTGAGAACCTAATAATAGGATGGGATACCTGAGGAATGCGTGTTTATACAAGATTTATTACATTCAAATCACATGTAAAATTAAAAATTAAACATTAAGCATGATAGATATAAAATATTAATAATACATAAGACATGAATCCATGTTAACAAATACACATATAGATAAAAATGTTAAAAAGCAATCTAAAGGTGTAGCGTTTATAAACTGTATCAATTAACTTAGGTAGAATAATATTCTGAAAAAGGTTGGACTCTTAGATACTATTCTGAGGGTGTTATACAATATGTACTGAGGTGTAAAGTGTGACAAGGTGCTAAGTGAGAACACTCCAAATACTGAGTTACAATAAAATGTTCATCATTGGAGTATTCTTTTTTGGTGAATACTCCAATGATGAACATTTTATTGTAACTCAGTATTTGGAGTGTTCTCACTTAGCACCTTGTCACACTTTACACCTCAGTACATATTGTATAACACCCTCAGAATAGTATCTAAGAGTCCAACCTTTTTCAGAATATTATTCTACCTAAGTTAATTGATACAGTTTATAAACGCTACACCTTTAGATTGCTTTTTAACATTTTTATCTATATGTGCATTTGTTAACATGGATCCATGTCTTATGTATTATTAATATTTTATATCTATCATGTTTAATGTTTAATTTTTAATTTTACATGTGATTTGAATGTAATAAATCTTGTATAAACACGCATTCCTCAGGTATCCCATCCTATTATTAGGTTCTCAAATCTACATTTAACTTTTATAACTTTTACTGTATACAACTTTTAAAATCCATCTTTGGACCCTAGTGACGTTTAAGTTCAACTCAAACCTAGACCTAGCCTCTTTTTGGTGCTCCTACCCTAACCACTCTATTTTAGGTTTGAATAAAAACCCAGCCCCTGTTCCTCTCTTGGAACTGGGTGGATCACTCCCATAACCAGTAGGTCTTGAACGCAACGTAAGAATGCCTCTCTTTTTATCTGGTTTACAGATAGTTGTGAGAGATGAAATCTCCCCTTTGGAGATGAACCTTTGAATTCCAGAAGATATCCCTGGGAAACAATCTCTAGCGCCCAGGGATCCTGGACGTCTCTTGCCCAAGCCTGGGCGAAGAGAGAAAGTCTGCCCCCTACTAGATCCGGTCCCGGATCGGGTGCTACTCCTTCATGCTGTCTTAGAGGCAGCCACAGGTTTCTTGGCCTGCTTCCCCTTGTTCCAAGCCTGGTTAGGTCTCCAGACTGGTTTGGACTGGGCGAAATTTCCCTCTTGTTTTGCATTAGAGGAAACTGAAGCTGCGCCACTCTTGAAGTTTCGAAAGGAACGAAAATTATTCTGTTTGGTCCTTAACTTATTGGACCTATACTGAGGAAAGGAGTGACCTTTTCCTCCAGTAATATCAGAAATGATCTCCTTCAGACCGGGCCCGAAAAGGGTCTGTCCCTTGAAGGGGATGTTAAGAAGCTTAGACTTTGAAGTAACGTCTGCTGACCAGGACTTAAGCCATAGCGCCCTACGAGCCAAAATGGCAAAACCTGAATTCTTAGCCGTTAGTTTGGTTAACTGAAAAACGGCGTCAGAAATAAAGGAATTAGCTAACTTAAGAGCTTTAATCCTGTCTAGAATGTCGTCTAGCGGAGTCTCCACCTGCAGAGCCTCCTCAAGAGACTCAAACCAAAAAGCCGCTGCAGCAGTAACTGGGGCTATGCATGCAAGTGGCTGGAGAATAAAACCTTGATGAATAAAAATTTTCTTAAGGAGACACTCCAATTTTTTATCCATAGGATCTAGGAAAGCACAACTGTCCTCAACGGGGATAGTTGTATGCTTAGCTAGGGTAGAGACTGCTCCCTCCACCTTAGGGACCGTCTGCCACGAGCCCCGTACGGCGGCATCTATGGGAAACATCTTTTTGAAAGCAGGAGGGGGAGAGAACGGCACACCTGGTCTATCCCATTCCTTAATAATAATTTCCGAAAACCTCTTAGGGACTGGAAAAATATCAGTGTAAACAGGCACTGCAAAGTATTTGTCCATTTTACACAATTTCTCTGGAACCACAATGGGGTCACAATCATCCAGAGTCGCTAAAACCTCCCTAAGCAATAAGCGGAGGTGTTCAAGCTTAAATTTAAACGCTGTCATTTCAGAATCAGACTGAAGCAACGCCTTCCCTGAGTCTGAAATGTCACCCACAGATAGAAGCTCACCTGCCTCAGCGTCTGAGTATTGTGAGGGTATATCGGACACAGGCATTAAAGCGTCAGAAAGCTCTGTATTAGTTCTAGCCCCAGAGCTGTCTCGCTTTCCTTGTAACCCTGGCAGTTTGGAAAATACCTCTGTGAGGGTAGCATTCATAACTGTCGCCATGTCCTGTAAGGTAAAAGAATTAGACGCGCTAGATGTACTTGGCGTCACTTGAGCGGGAGTTATAGGTTCTGACACATGGGGAGAGCTAGATGGCATAATCTCCCTTTTTTCAGTCAGAGAATCCCCTGGAGATAAATCTTTAAGCGCCATAATATGGTCTTTATAGTTTATAGAAATTTCAGTACATTTGGTACACATTCTAAGAGGGAGTTCCACCATGGCTTCTAAACATATTGAACAAGGAGTTTCCTCTATGTCAGTCATGTTTAACAGACTAGTAATGAGACAAGCAAGCTTGGAAAACACTTTAATAAAGGTGAAACAGCAATTAAACAAAAACGTTACTGTGCCTTTAAGAGAAAAAAACTAACACTTAAACTGCAAAACAGTGTAAAAATATAGTAAAGTCCTTGAAATTTTTACAGTGTGTGTAAGGGACTAAAGCAACATTGCACCCACTTGCAAATGGATGATTAACCCCTTAGGCCCCAAACCGGATTTAAAAACGTTAAAAAAACGTTACAAGACAGTTAAGCACCCTGCCACAGCTCTGCTGAGGCTCCTACCTGCCCTCAAGTATGATTTTGTGCAGAAATAAACCCCTTATAATGGTCCTCAGGTGCCAGAGGACTCCTCTAGGGAAGCTGGATGTCTCAGTCTGAATTAAAACTGCGCATTTAGAGCGCTAAAATAGGCCCCTCCCACCATGTACTGGATGTCAGAGGGGCCTTAAGAAAATACTCCTAGGAGTATCTGATTAGCCATGTGGAAACTAGGCCCCAAATAAAGAGTTATCTCCCTCAGAGGAAAAAAATGTCCTATTTTTTAATTCATGTAAATGTTTAACTGTCACTAAGTAATAAGAGTATTAACATGAGTATTACCCTGTTATGTAAGCATGATCCCAGTCGCTGTTAAATCATTGCATCAGGCTTACCTCAAATGCACAAGGCTCTGTCAGCATTTTCTAGAACTTATTCATCTCTCTAGAAATAAATATACTGAACATACCTCAAAGCAGGTAATCTGCAGACCGTTCCCCCAACTGAAGTTGTCCCATACTCTTCAGTTATGTGTGAGAACAGCAATGGACCTTAGTTACAAACCGCTAAGATCATCAACCTCCAGGCAGAACTCTTCTTCTAATTTCTGCCTGAGAGTAAAACAGTACAACGCCGGTGCCTTTTAAAAACAGAATTTATGCTTACCTGATAAATAACTTTCTCTTACGGTGTATCCAGTCCACGGATTCATCCTTACTTGTGGGATATTCTCATTCCCTACAGGAAGTGGCAAAGAGAGCACACAGCAGAGCTGTCCATATAGCTCCCCCTCAGGCTCTGCCCCCCCAGTCATTCGACCGACGGTTAGGAGAAAAAGGAGAAACCATAGGGTGCAGGCCGTGGACTGGATACACCGTAAGAGAAAGTAATTTATCAGGTAAGCATAAATTCTGTTTTCTCTTACAAGGTGTATCCAGTCCACGGATTCATCCTTACTTGTGGGATACCAATACCAAAGCTTTAGGACACGGATGAAGCGAGGGAACAAGTCAGGTAACCTAAACGGAAGGCACCACTGCTTGCAAAACCTTTCTCCCAAAAATAGCCTCCGAAGAAGCAAAAGTATCGAAATTGTAAAATTTGGCAAAAGTATGCAGTGAAGACCAAGTCGCTGCCTTACAAATCTGTTCAACAGAAGCCTCATTCTTGAAAGCCCATGTGGAAGCCACAGCTCTGGTGGAATGAGCTGTAATTCGTTCAGGAGGCTGCTGTCCAGCAGTCTCATAAGCCAATCGGATGATGCTTTTCAGCCAGAAGGAAAGAGCGGTAGCAGTCGCTTTCTGACCTCTCCTCTTACCAGAAAAGACAACGAACAAGGATGATGTTTGTCTGAAATCTTTAGTTGCTTTTAAATAGAATTTTAAAGCACGAACCACATCAAGATTGTGTAATAGTCGTTCCTTCTTAGAAACTGGATTAGGACACAGAGAAGGAACAATGATTTCCTGGTTAATATTCTTATTAGAAACCACTTTCGGAAGAAAACCAGGTTTGGTACGCAAAACAACCTTATCTGCATGGAACACCAGATAGGGTGAATCACACTGCAAGAGTTCTGAAACTCTTCGAGCAGAAGAAATAGCTACCAAAAACAAAACTTTCCAAGATAATAACTTGATATCTATGGAATGTAAAGGTTCAAACGGAACCCCTTGAAGAACTGAAAGAACTAAATTAAGACTCCATGGAGGAGCCACAGGTTTATAGACAGGCTTAATTCTGACTAAAGCCTGTGCAAACGCTTGAACATCTGGTACTTCTGCCAGACGCTTGTGTAACAGGCTAGACAGAGCAGATATATGTCCCTTTAAGGAACTAGCTGACAATCCTTTCTCCAATCCTTCTTGGAGAAAGGACAATATCCTGGGAATCCTAACTTTACTCCACTAGTAACCCTTGGATTCACACCAACAAAGATATTTCCGCCATATCTTATGGTAAATCTTCCTGGTGACAGGCTTTCTAGCCTGGATCAGAGTATCTATAACCGATTCAGAGAACCCACGCTTAGATAGAATTAAGCGTTCAATCTCCAAGCAGTCAGTTGCAGAGAAACTAGATTTGGATGCTTGAATGGACCCTGTATTAGAAGATCCTTCCTCAATGGCAGTGTCCAAGGTGGAACAGATGACATGTCCACTAGGTCTGCATACCAAGTCCTGTGTGGCCACGCAGGCGCTATCAGAATTACCGAAGTCTTCTCCTGTTTGATTCTGGCTACTAGCCATGGGAGAAGGGGAAACGGTGGAAAGACATAAGCCAGATTGAAGGACCAAGGCGCTACTAGAGCATCTATCAGTGCCGCCTTGGGGTCCCTGGACCTGGATCCGTAAAGAGGAAGTTTGGTGTTCTGACGGGACACCATCAGATCCAATTCTGGAATGCCCCATAGCTGGGTCAGCTGAGCAAAAACCTCCGGGTGGAGTTCCCACTCCCCCGGGTGAAAAGTCTGACAACTTAGAAAATCCGCCTCCCAGTTGTCTACTCCTGGGATGTGAATTGCAGATAGGTGGCAGGAGTGATCCTCCGCCCATTTTATGATCTTGGTTACTTCCTTCATCGCTAGGGAGCTCTTTGTTCCTCCCTGATGATTGATGTACGCTACAGTCGTGATGTTGTCCGACTGAAATCTGATGAATTTGGCCGCCGCCAGTTGAGGCCATGCCTGGAGCGTGTTGAATATCACTCTCAGTTCCAAAATGTTTATCGTGAGAAGAGACTCTTCCTGAGACCATAGGCCCTGAGCTTTCAGGGAGTCCCAGACCGCATCCCAGCCTAACAGACTGGCATTGGTCGTGACAATGATCCACTTCGGTCTGCGGAAGCACATTCCCTGAGACAGGTGATCCTGAGACAACCACCAGAGAAGACAATCTCTGGTTTTCTGGTCCAGTAGTATTTGAGGAGACATATCTGCATAGTCCCCATTCCACTGTTTGAGCATGCACAGTTGCAGTGGTCTGAGATGAATTCGGGCAAAAGGGACCACGTCCATTGCCGCAACCATTAATCCGATTACCTCCATGCACTGAGCTACAGAAGGCCGAGGAATGGAATGAAGAACTCGGCAAGTAGATAAAAGCTTTAACTTCCTGACCTCCGTCAGAAATATTTTCATTTCTACTGAGTCTATTAGTGTTCCCAGGAAGGGAACCCTTGTGAGCGGGGACAGAGAACTTTTTTCGACGTTCACCTTCCACCCGTGAGACCTTAGAAAGGCCAGAACAATGTCCGTATGAGTCTTGGCTCTGTGAAAAGACGACGCCTATATTAAGATGTCGTCTAGGTAAGGTGCTACTGCAATGCCCCGCGGTCTTAGTACCGCTAGGAGGGACCCTAGCACCTTTGTAAAAATTCTGGGAGCAGTGGCCAACCGGAAAGGAAGGGCCACGAACTGGTAATGCTTGTCCAGAAAGGCGAACCTTAGGAACTGATGGTGATCTTTGTGGATAGGAATATGGAGATACGCATCCTTTAGATCCACGGTAGTCATATATTGACCTTCCTGGATCATCGGCAAGATTGTCCGAATGGTTTCCATTTTGAATGATGGAACTCTGAGGAATTTGTTTAGAATTTTTAGATCCAGGATTGGCCTGAAAGTTCCTTCCTTTTTGGGAACTACAAACAGGTTTGAGTAAAAACCCAGTCCTTGTTCTGCAATTGGGACTGGATATATCACTCCCATCTTTAGTAGATCTTCTACGCAGCGTAAGAACGCCTGTTTCTTTGTCTGGTCTGAAGACAAACGAGAAATGTGCAACCTTCCCCTTGGAGGAGAGTCCTTGAATTCTAGAAGATATCCCTGGGTAACAATCTCTAAAGCCCAGGGATCGTGAACATCTCTTGCCCAGGCCTGAGCGAAGAGAGAGAGTCTGCCCCCTACCAGATCCGGTCCCGGATCGGGGGCCACCGCTTCATGCTGTCTTAGTAGCAGCCGCAGGCTTCTTGGCCTGTTTACCTTTGTTCCAGCCCTGCAAGGGTTTCTAGGTTGCTTTGGGCTGTGAAGCGTTACCCTCTTGCTTTGCGTTTGCAGAGGTTGAAGCAGGGCCGCTCCTGAAGTTGCGAAAGGAGCGAAAATTAGCCTTGTTTTTGGCCTTAAACGGTCTATCTTGAGGGAGGGCATGGCCCTTTCCCCCAGTGATATCCGAAATAATTTCTTTCAACTCGGGCCGAAAAGGGTCTTTCCCTTGAAAGGAATATTTAGTCATTTTGTTTTGGACGACACGTCAGCCGACCACGATTTGAGCCAAAGCGCTCTCCACGCCATAATGGCAAAACCAGAATTTGTCGCCGCTAACTTAGCTAATTGTAAAGCGGCATCTGTGATAAAAGAATTAGCCAGCTTTAGGGCATGAATTCTATCCATGACTTCGTCATATGAAGTCTCCCTCTGGAGCGACTCCTCCAGCGCCTCAAACCAAAAAGCCGCTGCAGTAGTTACAGGAATAATGCAGGCAATCGGTTGAAGAAGGAAACCTTGTTGAACAAATATTTTCTTTAGTAAACCTTCTAATTTTTTATCCATAGGATCTTTGAAAGCACAACTGTCTTCTATTGGTATGGTTGTGCGCTTGGCTAGTGTTGAAACTGCTCCCTCTACCTTAGGGACCGTCTGCCACACGTCCCGCCTGGGGTCAGTTATGGGGAATATTTTCTTAAAGATAAGGGGAACAAAAGGTACACCTGGTCTCTCCCACTCCCTAGTTACAATATCCGCCACCCTCTTCGGGATCGGAAACGCATCAGTGTATACAGGGACTTCTATACTTTCTGGGACCACCATGGGGTCGCAATCATCCAGCGTAGCTAAAACCTCCTTAAGCAGTACGCGGAGGTGTTCCAGCTTAAATTTAAACGCTAAGGAATCTGATTCTGCCCGCTGAGAAACCTTTCCTGTGTCAGAAATTTCTCCCTCGGACAGCACATCCCTCACTGCCACCTCAGAGTGTTGTGAGGGTACAACGGATAAATCATCCAAAGCTTCTGATTGCTCATCCTCTGTTCTTAAAACTGAGCTATCATGCTTTTTAGGAAAAACTGGCAGTTTGGATAGAAAGGCCGCAAGGGAATTATCCATGACTGCTGCTAATTGTTGTAATGTAATAGGGGCCAATGCGCTAGAGGTACTAGGCATCGCTTGCACGGGCGTAACTGGTGTCGACACATGGGGAGAGGAAGGTGGACTATCCTCATTACCTTCCATTAAAGAATCATCTTGTGCAACATTTTTAAGTGTAACTGCATGTTCTTTAAAATGTTTAGATACCTTAGCACACTTTAAACACAAATGTAAAGGGGGTTCCGCTATGGCTATTAAACACATAGAACAACGTCTATCTGAAGGCTCTGACATGTTAAACAGACTGAGACAGCACTCAAACACAGAAAAATACAATTTTAGAAAAAACAGTACTGTGCCTTTAAATAATAAAAAAGCGCACACTTTTTTACTAAATCTCAAAAAATAACCCAATCTTTATGAAATTTTCACCATATGATCCTAATGCTTTGAAATGATTGCACAGTGAATTTCAAGTCAATTAACCCCTTAATGGCCAAACCGGAGCAAAGTAAAGCTGGCAACCGGTTAGCAAACTACAGCACCATGCCACAGCAATCTGCTGTGGCCCTACCTTCCTTGGGGATTAGTTTTGATCGAAAATAAGCCTCTATGAAGTCCTCAAGTAATCTTTGGACCCTCCACGTGAAGCTGCATGAAGCTGTCTGCAATAACAACTGCGCAATTGAGGCGCGAAATTTAGGCCCCCTCTCTCTCCACTCTGGAGTTGTGGGGCCTTCACAAGCCTAAATAGGTGTCTAAATATATGCCATGTGGAATAAACCCCATAAAACATTCCAAATGTAATAAAAACTTGTAAAAAGATCAGATTTTTGTTATAAAACAATCGATTGCCCCTTAACAGTGTCCACCAGTGTTTTGAGCCCTTTTAAATAAGCCTTCCTTCTATACTAAGTCTCAGAATATGGCTTACCTTCCCCACATGGGGATTCTTGTCAGTCTTCTAGCATTACTAAGTCTTGTTAGAAAAAAATGACTGAGCATACCTTATAGCAGTTAAGCCTGCAAACTGTTCCCCCCAACTGAAGTTTTCTGGTACTCCCCAGTCCTGTGTGGGAACAGCAATGGATTTTAGTTACAACATGCTAAAATAATTTTCCTCTCAGCAGAAATCTTCATCACTTTCTGCCACAGAGTAAATAGTACAAACCGGCACTATTTTAAAATAACAAACTCTTGATTGAAGAAATAAAAACTACAAATCTAACACCACATTCACTTTACCCTCCGGTGGAGATGCTACTTGTTAGAGCGGCAAAGAGAATGACTGGGGGGGCGGAGCCTGAGGGGGAGCTATATGGACAGCTCTGCTGTGTGCTCTCTTTGCCACTTCCTGTAGGGTATGAGAATATCCCACAAGTAAGGATGAATCCGTGGACTGGGTACACCTTGTAAGAGAAAATAACAAACTTTTGATTGAAGGTAAAACTACACTAAGTCACCACATATCTCTTGATACTTCCTATCTTGTCGAGAGCTGCAAGAGAATGACTGGGGGTGGCTCTGCTGTGGGTGCAGCTTCCTGTTGGGAAGGAGAATATCCCACAAGTAATGGATGAACCAGTGGACTGGATACACCTTACAAGAGAAAGTGTTTTTTTTTAAATCTACACTACTGTTACACCAGATATGAGTTGCACTGGGGTGACACTGTGCCCTGGCAGGCAGGCAGGCACTGAAACGCACACGTGTGAAGGAAACTGACTGCTATTATTTAACACAGTCAAAAAAGTGTTGTTGTTTTTTTTAATCTACACTACTGTTACACCAGATATGAGTTGCACTGGGGTGACACTGTGCCCTGGCAGGCAGGCACTGAAACACACACGTGTGAAGGAAACTGACTGCTATTATTTAACACAGTCAAAAAAGTGTTTTTTTTAAATCTACACTACTGTTACACCAGATATGAGTTGCACTGGGGTGACACTGTGTCCTGGCAGGCAGGCCCTGAAACGCACACGTGTGAAGGAAAATGACTGCTATTATTTAACACAGTCAAAAAAGTGTTGTTTTTTTTTAAATCTACACTACTGTTACAGCAGATATGAGTGGTGGCACTGGGCAAGTGGGCACAGTATACGCTGTGACCCTGACACACACGCTGGCAGGCAGGCAACTGCAATTAGATTACACAGGGAAAAAAAAAAAAAAAGCAGACTGATGTTCTAGCCCTAAAAAGGGCTTTTTTGGGGTGCTGTCCTTCAGGACAGATGAGTCAGATGAGTCCTTCAGGACTGTAGTGGTCACTGAATACACTAGCCTAGCTATCTATTTCCCTATTAAGTCAGCAGCAGCTACACTGTCCCTCCTCTCACTAACAATGCAGCTTCCGAATGAATCTAAAATGCATGCTGTCCAGGAGGTAGGAGGGTCTTGGAGGGAGGGTATGCTGCTGATTGGCTGGAATGTGTCTGCTGACTGTGAGGTACAGGGTCAAAGTATTACTCAATGATGAAGAATAGGGGGTGGATAGAACATCGCATATGTTCGCCTGCCGCGGCGAACGCGAACATGCTATGTTCGCCGCAAAATATTCGCGACATCACTACTTAAGGCAAAAAAACATACTCAAAAAAACTTTACATAAAAAGTGTACTGCCCCTTTAAATAATAAAAGCGAAAAAAAATTCTGTTATCTCAAAAAACCATGTCTGTAGCAATAAACAAAGTCCTAATATGTCCAATGTAGCTAAATAATATTGCACCGCTAGTTTGGATATGCTATATAACACTTAAATCACCTTTAACAGATATAACCAAATTTTAAACAATTTTGGCCCCTGCACCTTGCCACAGCTCTGCTGCGGCGACTACCTCCCCCCAGAGAATACTGAGTCTGCAAAAGTAGTAGTCCTTCGTCTACAAATTCACAATGGGCCCCACCGGAGTTTAGGACTGTGCTGCCTGATCGGATGGAATACTGCGCGGCTGAGCGTGCAAAATAAGCCCCGCCCACTATGGGCACGAACCGAGTCAAACACTGCATGGGAAGCAAAGTAACATGCCATTCCCAATATACATTAAAAGCCATGTGTCCCCCTTGCACATAAAAACAAACACGTTATGAAAAACTGTAGTCGTTCTATATTCAGGCCTGTTAAAAACATAATTTATGTAAGAACTTACCTGATAAATTCATTTCTTTCATATTGGCAAGAGTCCATGAGCTAGTGACATATGGGATATACAATCCTACCAGGAGGGGCAAAGTTTCCCAAACCTCAAAATGCCTATAAATACACCCCTCACCACACCCACAATTCAGTTTAACGAATAGCCAAGCAGTGGGGTGATAAAGAAAGGAGTAGAAAGCATCAACAAAGGAAATTTGGAAATAATTGTGCTTTATACAAAAAATCATAACCACCATAAAAAGAGTGGGCCTCATGGACTCTTGCCAATATGAAAGAAATTAATTTATCAGGTAAGTTCTTACATAAATTATGTTTTCTTTCATGTAATTGGCAAGAGTCCATGTGCTAGTGACATATGGGATATCAATACCCAAGATGTGGAGTCTTCCACTCAAGAGTCACTAGAGAGGGAGGGAATAAAATAAAAACAGCCATATTCCGCTGAAAAAATAATCCACAACCCAAAAAATAAGTTATTTTCACTTTTGAAAGAAAAAAAAAACTTAAATCAAAAGCAGAAGAATCAAACTGAAACAGCTGCCTGAAGAACTTTTCTACCAAAAACTGCTTCCGAAGAAGCAAATACATCAAAATGGTAGAATTTAGTAAATGTATGCAAAGAGGAACAAGTTGCTGCTTTGCAAATCTGATCAACTGAAGCTTCATTCTTAAAAGCCCACGACGTGTAGACTGATCTAGTAGAATGAGCTGTAATTCTCTGAGGCGGGGTTTGACCCGACTCCAAATAAGCTTGATGAATCAAAAGTTTCAACCAAGAAGCCAAGGAAATAGCAGAAGCTTTCTGACCTTTCCTAGGACCAGAAAATAAAACAAATAAACTGAAAGTCTTCCTGAAATTTTTAGTAGCTTCCACATAATATTTCAAAGCTCTTACCACATCCAAAGAATTCTTAGGATTAGGACACAAGGAAGGGACAACAATTTCTCTACTAATGTTGTTAGAATTCACAACCTTAGGTAAAAATTGAAAAGAAGTCAGCAAAACTGCCTTATCCTGATGAAAAATCAGAAAAGGAGACTCACAAGAAAGAGCAGATAGCTCAGAAACTCTTCTAGCAGAAGAAATAGCCAAAAGGAACAACACTTTCCAGGAAAGTAGTTTAATGTCCAAAGAATGCATAGGCTCAAATGGAGGAGCCTGTAAAGCCTTCAGAACAAAATTAAGACTCCAAGGAGGAGAAATTGATTTAATGACAGGCTTAATACGAACTAAAGCCTGTACAAAACAGTGAATATCCGGAAGAATAGCAATCTTTCTGTGAAATAAAACATAAAGAGCGGAGATTTGTCCTTTCAAGGAACTTGCAGACAAACCCTTATCCAAACCATCCTGAAGAAACTGTAAAATTATAGGAATTCTAAAAGAATGCCAGGAGAATTTATGAGAAGAACACCATGAAATGTAAGTCTTCCAAACTCTATAATAAATCTTTCTAGAAACAGATTTACGAGCTTGTAACATAGTATTAATCACTGAGTCAGAGAAACCTCTATGACTTAGAACTAAGCGTTCAATTTCCATACCTTCAAATTTAATGATTTGAGATCCTGATGGAAAAACGGACCTTGAGATAGTAGGTCCGGCCATAACGGAAGTGGCGAAGGCGGGCAACTGGACATCCGAACCAGATCCGCATACCAAAACCTGTGTGGCCATGCTGGAGCCACCAGCAACACAAAAGACTGTTCCATGATGATTTTGGAGATCACTCTTGGAAGGAGAACTAGAGGCGAAAAGATGTAAGCAGGTTGATAACACCAAGGAAGTGTCAGCGCATCCACTGCTTCCGCCTGAACATCCCTGGACCTGGACAGGTATCTGGGAAGTTTATTGTTTAGATGAGAGGCCATGAGATCTATCTCTGGAAGCCCCCACATCTGAACAATCTGAGAAAACACATCTGGATGGAGAGACCACTCCCCTGGATGTAAAGTCTGGCGGCTGAGATAATCCGCCTCCCAATTGTCTACGCCTGGGATATGCACCGCAGATATTAGACAGGAGCTGGATTCTGCCCAGGCAAGTATCCGAGATACTTCTTTCATAGCTTGGGGACTGTGAGTCCCACCCTGATGATTGACATAAGCCACAGTTGTGATATTGTCTGTCTGAAAACAAATGAACGGTTCTCTCTTTAGTAGAGGCCAGAACTGAAGAGCCCTGAGAATTGCATGGAGTTCTAAAATATTTATTTGTAATCTCGCCTCTTGAGATTTCCAAACCCCTTGTGCTGTCAGAGATCCCCAAACAGCTCCCCAACTTGAAACACTCGCATCTGTTGTGATCACAGTCCAGGTTGGGCGAACAAAAGAAGCCCCTTGAACCAAACGATGGTGATCTATACACCATGTCAGAGAGTGTTGTACATTGGGATTCAAGGATATTAATTGTGATATCTTTGTATAATCCCTGCACCATTGATTCAGCATACAAAGCTGTAGAGGTCTCATGTGAAAACGAGCAAAGGGGATCGCGTCCGATGCTGCAGTCATGAGACCTAAAACTTCTATGCACATAGCCACTGAAGGGAATGACTGAGACTGAAGGTGCCGGCAGGCTGCAACCAATTTTAAACGTCTCTTGTCTGTTAGAGACAGAGTCATGGACACTGAATCTATCTGGAAGCCTAAAAAGGTGACCCTTGTCTGAGGAATCAAGAAACTTTTTGGTAAATTGATCCTCCAACCATGTTTCCGAAGAAACAACACTAGTTGATTCGTGTGAGATTCTGCAGTATGTAAAGACTGAGCTAGTACCAAGATATCGTCCAAATAAGGAAACACTGCAATACCCTGTTCTCTGATTACAGAAAGTATGGCACCCAGAACCTTTGAAAAGATTCTTGGAGCTGTTGCTAGGCCAAATGGAAGAGCAACAAATTGGTAGTGCTTGTCTAGAAAAGAGAATCTCAGAAACTGAAAGTGTTCTGGATGAATCGGAATATGAAGGTATGCATCCTGCAAGTCAATTGTGGACATATAATGTCCTTGCTGAACAAAAGGCAGAATAGTCCTTATAGTCACCATCTTGAAAGTTGGTACTCTTACATAACGATTCAAAATTTTCAGATCCAGAACTGGTCTGAACAAATTTTCTTTCTTTGGTACAATGAATAGGTTTGAATAAAACCCCAAACCTTGTTCCTGAAGAGGAACTGGCATGATTACCCCTGAAGACTCCAGGGCTGAAACACACTTCAGAAAAGCCTGAGCTTTTACTGGATTTACAGGGATGCGTGAGAGAAAAAATCTTCTCACAGGAGGTCTTACTTTGAATCCTATTCGATACCCTTGAGAGACAATGCTCTGAATCCAATGATTTTGGACAGATTTTACCCAATAATCCTTGAAAAACCTTAATCTGCCCCCTACCAGCTGAGCTGGAATGAGGGCCGCACCTTCATGCGGACTTAGGGGCAGACTTTGGTTTCCTAAATGGCTTGGATTTATTCCAATTTGAGGAAGGCTTCCAACTGGAAGCAGATTCCTTGGGAGGAGGATTGAGTTTTTGTTGCTTATTCTGATGAAAGGAACGAAAACGGTGAGAAGCCTTAGATTTACCCTTAGGTTTTTTATCCTGAGGCAAAAAAACTCCTTTTCCTCCAGTGATAGTTGAAATAATAGAATCCAACTGAGAAGCAAATAAATTATTACCTTGGAAAGAAAGAGATAGTAATCTAGATTTAGATGTCATATCAGCATTCCAAGATTTAAGCCATAAAGCTCTTCTAGCTAAGACAGCTAAAGACATGGATCTAACATCAATTTTGATTATATCAAAAATTGCATCACAAATAAAATGATTAGCATGTTGCAGTAAGCGAACAATGCTAGCTATGTCAAAATCCAATTCATGTTGCGCTAAATTTTCCAACCAGAAAGTTGATGCAGCCGCAACATCACCCAAAGAAATAGCAGGTCTGAGAAGATGACCTGAATATAAATAGGCCTTCCTTAGATAAGATTCAAGTTTCCTATCTAAAGGATCCCTAAAGGAAGTGCTATCTTCCATAGGAATAGTGGTACGTTTAGCAAGAGTAGAAATAGCCCCATCAACTTTGGGGACCTTTCCCAAAACTCTATAGATTTTGCTGGTAAAGGATACAATCTCTTAAACCTTGAAGAAGGAATAAAGGAAGTACCTGGCTTATTCCATTCCCTAGAAATCATATCAGCATATACTTTTTAAATAAATAAGTAGATTTGTCAGTGTCAATATCTGAGGAAGGATCTTCTGTTTCAGATAGATCCTCATCAGAAGAGGATGAATTATTATGTTGTTGGTCATTTGAAATTTCATCAGCTAAATGAGAAGTTTTAAAAGACCTTTTACGTTTTTTAGAAGGTGGAATTGCAGACTTCATAATAGAATCAGAAACAAATTCTTTAAAATTTACAGGTATATCATGCACATTAGAAGTTGAAGGAACTGCAACTGGCAATGTACTATTACTGATAGAAACACTATCTGCATGTAAAAGTTTATCATGACAACTATTACAAATGACATTCGGTGGAATAATTTCTACAATTTTACAACAAATGCACTTAGCTTTTGTAGAACCCATGTCAGGCAGCAATGTTCCAGCAGAAACTTCAGTGGCAGGATCAGATTGGGACATCTTGCTCAATGTAAGAGAAAAAACAATATATAAAGCAAAATTATCTATTTCCTTAAATGACAGTTTCAGGAATGGGAAAAAATGCAAAAGCATAGGCCTCTTGATAGAAAAGAAAGCAGGAGGCAAACAACAATGGGGTATTGAAATAATGAAGAAAAATTGGCGCCGGAATGACCGGAAATGACACACTTGCGTCACTAATGACGCCGCCGTGTGAAAGGTCTCGACGTTACGTATGACGCCGGAAATGACGAAGTTGCGTAAAAAACGACGCAATAAAGTCTAACATTTGACACACCCGCGGGCCTAATACCCGCAAATGCAAAAAGTAGTCAAATTGAAAAAGACTAAACCCCAGGTAAGAAACAAATTTCTTAAAGTGTATTCCCAAATATGAAACTGACAGTCTGCAGAAGGAAATACATGAACCTGACTCATGGCAAATATAAGTACAATACATATATTTAGAACTTTATATAATTTGCATAAAGTGTCAAACCATAGCTGAGAGTGTCTTAAGTAAATGAAAACATACTTACCAAAAGACACCCATCCACATATAGCAGATAGCCAAACCAGTACTAAAACAGTTCTTTAGTAGAGGTAATGGTAAATTTGAGAGTATATCGTCGATCTGAAAAGGGAGGTAGGAGATGAATCTCTACGACCGATAACAGAGAACCCATGAAAAAGACCCCCGTTAGAGAAATCATCGTATTCAATAGGTGATACTCCCTTCACGTCCCTCTGACATTTGCTGTACTCTGAGAGGAATCGGGCTTCAACAATGCTGAGAAGCGCATATCAACGTAGAAATCTTAGCACAAACTTACTTCACCACCTCCATTGGAGGCAAAGTTTGTAAAACTGAATTGTCGGTGTGGTGAGGGGTGTATTTATAGGCATTTTGAGGTTTGAGAAACTTTGCCCCTCCTGGTAGGATTGTATAACCCATATGTCACTAGCTCATGGACTCTTGCCAATTACATGAAAGAAATAACAATACACCCCTTACACATAAACCGCCTCTCCCAGCGTCTAGCCCATATTGAATACCCATATAAGAACAGTCATCAATATCAAACTGTAATTTCAGTTCCACCATTTTACACATAGTGCCCACTGATTACCTCTTCCCAGATAGGGAATAATGTCAGCCTGTTCTGATACCAAGTCTCCCAGAAACAAAAGAATGAACATATCTCAATGCTGCTTGTAGCATGACCCGGTTCTCCACACTGAAGATGTTTTCTGTACACTATCTTCAACTGCTCTGTGGGAACCAGCAGGATCTTAGATACTGTTTGCTAAGATCATCAACATCAGGGCAGTAAATAAGATGTCTCCACTCCTCTTGGGAAGTTACTGACTGATGATTTCTCCCTGAGAAAAATAGTACTGACTGGCACCATTTTAAATTAAAAAAAACTGTTTGATTGAAGAATCTAAACTAACACCTCACTTTACCTCTTCCTATCACTAACACAGGCAAAGAGAATGACTGGAGGGGGAGGGGAAGGGAGGAGCTATATATACAGCTCTGCTGTGGTGCTCTTTGCCACTTCCTGCTAGCAGGAGATTAAATCCCACAAGGATGAAATCCGTGGACTCGTCATATCTTGTAAAAGAAACATAAATTATGCTTACCTGATAATTTCATTTCCTTCTGTATGAGGAGAGTCCACGGCATCAGTCCTTACTGTTGAGAAATACTGAACATGGCCACCAGGAGGAGGCAAAGACAGCTCAGCCAAAGGCTTAAATACTCCCCCCTACTTCCCTCATACCCCAGTCATTTTGCCAAATGAACAAGGAACAGTAGGAAAAATATCAGGGTATAAATGGTACCGGAAGAGAAAAACACATTTTGGTCCGCCCATCAGCGTATACGAGCTGGGGCCGTGGACTCTCCTCATACAGAAGGAAATGAAATTATCATCAGGTAAGCATAATTTATGTTTTCCTTCTAAATATGAGGAGAGTCCACAGCATCATTCCTTACTGTTGGGAAAACTATACCCAAGCTCTAGAGGACACTGAATGATAACGGGAGGGGTAAAAGAAAGGCGGACCCTAATCTTAGGGTACCACAGCTTACAAAACCTCTCTCCCAAAAGCTGCTTCAGCCGAAGCAAAAATGTCAAATTTGTAGAATTTTGAAAAACTATGTAAGTAGGACCAGGTAGCCACTTTACAAAGCTGATCCATAGAGGCCTTGTTCTTAACCCCTTAATGACAACTGACGTACCAGGTACGTCCTGCAAAAACTAGCAGTTAGTGACAATGGACGTACCTGGTACGTCAGTTGTTTAAGAGAGTGCTGGAAGCAATCGCAATCGCTTCCAGCAGCTCTCAGGGTATTGCAGTGATGCCTCGATATTGAGGCATCCTGCAATACCCTTTAACAAGCATCCGATGCAGAGAGAGCCACTCTGTGGCCCTCTCTGCACCGGTAGCGATGGTGCCGTTCGTTGGTGGGTGGGAGCTTTCAAGGGAGGTGGGTGGGCGGCCCATCGCTACCCGGCATCCGGTTCCTGCAAGTGCTTTGTGCACGCCGGATGCTGGGAGCGTGCGGAGGGGGGCCTGCGGGGGCACGCGCGCGCGTGCGTGCGTGCGTGTGTGTGTGTGCGTGTGTGCGTGCGTGTGTGTGTGCGCGCGCAGCAACCACTGCCACCAATGATTAAAGAAGAGAGAGGGGGGCAGAATACTAATAGGATCTGCTAGGGTAGGGGGATGGGGTTATTGGGGGGGGGGGAAGCTACACTACAGAAAACTATGTATTTAAGAAAAAAAAAAAAAAAAAACAACCTCTCTTTTTTTGGGAAAACTGGGTACTGGCAGACAGCTGCCAGTGCCCAAGATGGTGGCAAATAGGTAGGTTGGGAGGGTTAGAGAGCTGTTTGGGGGGGATCAGGGAGGTTGGGGGCTAAGGCAGGGGTCCATCACAGATGAATAATAAAAAAAAAAAACAAAAAAAAAAAAACACCTTTTATTTTAGTACTGGCAGACTTTCTGCCAGTACTTAAGATGGCGGGGACAATTGTGGGGTGGGGGAGGGAAGAGAGCTGTTTGGGAGGGATCAGGGGGTGGGATGTGTCAGGTGGGAGGCTGATCTCTACACTAAAGCTAAAATTAACCCTGCAAGCTCTCTACAAGCTACCTAATTAACCCCTTAACTGCTGGGCATAATACAAGTGTGGTGCGCAGCAGCATTTGGTGGCCTCCTAATTGCCAAAAAGCAACGCCAAAGCCATATATGTCTGCTATTTCTGAACAAAGGAGATCCCAGAGAAGCATTTACAACCATTTGTGACATAATTGCACAAGCTGTTTGTAAATAATTTCAGTGAGAATCCTAAAATTGTGAAAATTTTTACTTTTTTTTTTTATTTGCTCGCATTTGGCGGTGAAATGGTGCCATCAAATGTACCAAAATGGGCCTAGATCAATACTTTGGGTTGTCTACTACACTACACTAAAGCTAAAATTAACCCTTCAAGGTCTCTACAAGCTCCCTAATTAACCCCTTCACTGCTGGGCATAATACACGTGTGGTGCACAGCGGCATTTAGTGGCCTTCTAATTACCAAAAAGCAATGCCAAAGCCATATATGTCTGCTATTTCTGAACAAAGAGGATCCCAGAGAAGCTTTTACAATCATTTGTGCCATAATTGCACAAACTGTTTGTAAATAATTTCAGTGAGAAACCTAAAGTTTGTGACAAAATTTGGGAAAAGTGAACGATTTTTTTTTATTTGCTCGCATTTGGCAGTGAAATGGTGGCATGAAATATACCAAAATGGGTATAAATCAATACTTTGGGTTGTCTTCTAAAAATAAATATATACATGTCAAGGGATATTCAGGTATTCCGGACAGATATCAAGGTTCCAATGTAACTAGCGCTCATTTTGAAAAAAAGTGGTTTGGAAATAGCAAAGTGCTACTTGTACTTATTGCCCTATAACTTGCAAAAAAAGCAAAGAACATGTAAACATTGGGTATTTCTAAACTCAGGACAAAATTTAGAAACTATTTAGCATGGGTGTTTTTTGGTGGTCGTAGATGTGTAACAGATTTTTGGGGTCAAAGTTAGAAAAAGTGTGTTTTTTCAATTTTTTTCTCATATTTTAATTTTTTTTTTATAGTAAATTATAAGGTATGATGAAAATAATGGTATCTTTAGAAAGTCCATTTAATGGCGAGAAAAACGGTTTATAATATGTGTGGGAACAGTAAATGAGTAAGAGGAGAATTACAGCTAAACACAAACACCGCAGAAATGTAAAAATAGCCATTGTCATTAAGGGTAAGAAAATTGAAAAATGGTCCGGTCATTAAGGGGTTAAAGGCCGAAGAGGAAGCCACCACTCTAGTGGAATGAGCCGTAATCCTCTGAGGACATCTAAGTCCCGCTGACTCGTAAGCGAAGCGTATAAAACTCCTCAACCAAAAAGATAAGGAAGTCGAAGAGGCCTTCAGACCCTTTACGCTTCCCAAACTAGATAACAAACAGGGATGAAGTTGGTCTAAAATCCTTAGTAGCTTGAAGATAAAACTTCAAAGCTCCAACAATATCCAGATTATGAAGTAAACGTTCCTTTGAAGGAGGAGGATTAGGACACAACGAAGGAACCACAATCTCCTGATTGATGTTACGATCAGACACCACCTTAGGAAGAAAACCCAAGCGAGAATGTTGGACAGCCTTATCAGTGTGGAACACCACATAAGGAGGCTTATATTGCAAGGCAGCCCTTTCAGAAACTCTGTGTGCCGATGCAATAGCCAATAGAAAAGGACAAGGACAACAATTTAATGTCAACCGAATGCATAGGCTCACATGGAGCCCGTTGCAAAAACTTAACAAGATTCAAACTCCAAGGTGGAGCGTTAGATCGAAACACAGGTCTGATCCTGATCAGAGCCTTAATGAAGGATTGCACGTCAGGGAGCTCTGCGAGTCCCTTGTGCAGCAAAACAGATAGGGCCGAAATCTGTCCCCTTAGGGAACTGGCAGAAAGGCCCTTCTCCAGACCCTTCTGGAGAAAGGAAATAATCCTGGCAGCCTTGACCTTATGCCAGGCGAAACCACGCTCTTCACACAAGAATAAGTATCTCCACACCTTATGATAGATGCAACGAGTAACAGGCTTACGAGCCTGAATGAGAGTGTCAATAACCATCTCAAAAAAACCTCTCTTGGCTAAGAATAAGCCTTCAATCTCCATGCAGTCAGCCTCAGAGAATCTAGATTTTGATGAACAAAAAGAACCCTGTTCTAGCAAATCCCTGGGACAAGGTAACTTCCATGGAGATGAGGACATCCCCACCAGGCCCGCGAACCACATCCTTCACGGCCACGATTGAGCAATCAGTATCACCGATGCCAGCTCCTGCTTGATGCAGGCCACTACAAGAGGGAGAGAAGTGGTAATGGCAGAAAAATGGAAATTAGATTGAACCTCCAAGGCACTGCTAATGCATCTATTAGCTCCGCCTGAGGATCGAACCGCGACCAATATCTGGGTAGCTTGGAATTGAGCCGGGACGCCATGAGATCTATCTCCGGCGTCCCCCATCTGTTGCAAATCTCCACAAACACCCCGGGATCTAGAGACCATTCCCCCGGATGAAAGGATTGTGTGCTGAGGAAAACGGCTTCCCAGTTGTCAACACAATGTGGATTGCGGACAGCGAGCAGTTGTGGGCCTCTGCCCACTCCAGAATCCTAGATACTTCCCACATTGCTAGGGAGCTCCTCGTTCCCCCCTGATGATTGATGTAAGCCACCAAGGTTATGTTGCCTGATTGGAATCTGATAAACTGGGACGAACCCAGAAGAGGCCAAAGCCTTCAGAGCAATGAAGATCACTCGAAGTTCCAAAATCTTGACTGGGAGGAGGGATTCCTCTCGAGTCCACAGGCCCTGTGCCTTTCTGACACCCCAAACAGCTCCCCCATCCTGAGAGACTTGCGTCCGCAGTCACAATCTCCCAGGATGGTCTCAAGAAAGATGTCCCTTGGGATCTGGACAGAGCCACCAGGAGAGCGATTGTCTCGACCGGTTGTCCAGAGAAATCTGTTGAGACAGATCCGAATAATAGCCATTCCACTGTCTCAGCATGCACATCTGAAGTGGTCTGAGATGGAATCTGGCAAAAGGAATGATGTTCTGGACACCATGAGACCAATTACATTCATTCACCGAACCACAGAGGGCCTTAAGGAGGTCTGGAGGGCAAGACAAGCGGAAGTTAGCTTGCAACTTCTCTGGTCTGTAAGGAATATCCTCATGGATATGGAGTCTATTATAGTACCTAGGAATTTAACCCTGGTACTGGGAATAAGAGAACTCTCTTCTAAGTTTATCTTCCATCCATGAGATCGAAGAAGAAATAGAAGATCTTTCAAATGGTCTTCTGCCAGACGACAGGAAGGTGCATGAACCAGAAAATCGTCCAAGTATGGCACTACTGCTATACTTCTGGTCCTGGTCACTGCAAGCAGAGCCCCTAGAACCTTTGTAAAAACTCTTGGAGCAGTAGCTAGACCAAACAGAAGTGCAATAAACTGGAAGTGCTGGTCCAGGAACGCAAACCTTAGGAACTTGAAGTGATTCTTGTGTATTGGAACGTGAAGGTAAGCATCCTTCAGATCTATAGTGGTCATGAACTGTCCTTCCTGAACTAAGGGAAGGATTAACCTTATTGTCTACATCTTGAACGAGGGGACAGATAGAAATTTGTTTAAGCACTTTAGGTCCAGAATCATGCAGACATTTCCCTCCTTCTTTGGGACCACAAAAAGTTTTGAATAGTATCCCAGACCTCTTTCTGCAAGAGGTACCGGGACAATGACTCCCAGGGAGGAGAGATCCCTCACGCACCCTAGAAAGGCTTCTCTCTTTTCTGGCCTTGAAGACATGTTTAACAAGAGGATGGATGAGACTTGAAACTTATCCTGTATCCCTGAGTGATGACCTCCAGGACCCACAGGTCTTGCACGTCCCCAAACCAAGCTTCCGAAAAGAGCGTCAGTCTGCCCCTACAAGATCCAGAGCAGGATCGGGGGCTGCCCCTTCATGCCGACTTTTGCTCAGCAGGCTTCTTGATCTGCTTGGATTTATTCCAGGAGTGAGCAGGATCACGTTGAGGGGACCCTCCACCTCGATCAACTCAGAAAAAGGAGTCGCACCAGTAGGTAGCCGCTCCAGCAACCGCAGCAACAGCCGCTGCTGGTTGAAACAAATATCCCGTATGTTGAAACATCTTTCTTAACAGAGTTTCTATTTTCTTATCCATGGGCTCTTTAAATGACAAACTATCCTCAAGCGATAGTAGCATGTAGGTAAAATTTGAGAGCACGCACAACATCCACAATTCTGGAAGCTGTGGCAAGGCCAAACGGAAGAGCAACAAACTAAAAGTGCTTGTCTAGAAAAGCAAATATCAGGAACTGGTAATGATCCCTGTGGATGGGAACATTTATATACGAGTTCTTCAGGTCTATGGTAGTCATGAACTGACCCTCTTGGACCAAAGGAAGAATGGAAGGAACGAACTGTTTCCATTTTGAAGGACGGAACCCTGAGAAACTTGAGACACTTTAGGTCTAAAATTGGTCAAAATGTTTTTGGGAACCACAAACATATTTGAATAGAATCCTAGACCCTGTTCCCTGACAGGAACTGGAACAATCACTCCCAGGGAGGAAAGTTCCTGAACGCAGCTTAAGAATGCTTCTCTTTTTACCTGATCCGCAGATAACCTTGAGAGGAGAAATATGCCCCTGGGAGGACAAGATTTGAATTCTATTTTGTAACCCTGAGAGACTATGTCCACAGCCCAAGGATCTGAGACATCTTATATCCACGCTTGACGAAACAAGGAAAGTCTGCCCCCCACTTGATCCAATCCCGGACCGAGGGCAGATCGTTCATGCTGGCTTAGTCACGAATGAGGGCTTTTTTTATTGCTCCCCTTATTCCAAGTCTGATTGGGTCTCCAAGAGGACTTGGACTGCTCTGGCTTAGAGGAGGGAGAGGAAGACTTGACCTTTGAAGTTACAAAAGGAAAATTAGAACTTTGACGTCCCTTAGGTCTATTTTTTTTTCTTGTGGTAAAAAGGACCACTTTCCACATGTAATTTCAGAAATGATCTCCACCAGACCAGAACCAAACAGGGTCTTACCCTTGTAAGGTAGCAATAGGTGCTTGGACTTGGAAGTAACATCGGCTGACCAAGATTTAAGCCACAGAGCCCTGCGGGCTAGGACAGTGAAGCCAGACATCTTGGCTCCTAGTCTAATGACTTGCATGTTAGCATTAGAGATAAAGGAATGGACTAGTTTGAGAGCCTTAATCCCATCTTGGATCTCCTCCAATGGAGTCTCCTCTAAAATCAATTTGGACAAAGCATCACACCAATAAGATGCTGCACTTGATACTGTGGCAACACAAACTGCAGGTTGCCATTGTTGACCCTGATGAACATACATTTTCTTTAAATAAGCCTCCAGCTTTTTGTCCATGGGATCCTTAAAAGAATAGCTATCCTCAATAGGAATTGTGGCTCTCTTAGCCAGAGTAGAAATAGACCCTTCTACTTTATGCACCATGTGCCATGAGTCTTGAATGGAGTCTGCAACAGGAAACATCTTTTTAAAAACGGGAGATGGGGAGAAAGGTATCCCTGGCTTATCTCATTCCTGTGCAATGATCTCCGACACACGGTCTGGAACAGGAAACGCTTCCACAGAGGAAGGAACATCATAGTATTTGTTAAGCTTACTAGCTTTCTTAGGGTTGACAGCGACAGAAGTAACGGGGTTGTCCAAAGTAGCCAGTACCTCAATTAGCAGTAAACAAAGGTGTTTAAGCTTAAATCTGAAGTTTACTTCTTCAGAATCAGTCAAAGGATTTATACTGTCCGATTCTGAGATTTTACCCTCAGAAGCAACCGAGGTATCCTTTTTTTTTATATATATATTTCTTTATTAGTTACCAACAATGTTAAATATACATAGTTTCATCTTAATGTCAGACATAGTTAACAAAAAAACAAAAACTTAACTGCAGAGTTACAGCACAACATAGTATGACATTAATTTGTCGGTATTTTTATCCTTGGCGCCAAGCAGCACAGGTTGCAAGGAGCAATAACATAAAAGGGGAAAAAGGAAGAAGAGAAAAGAAGAAAAGAAAAAAGGGGGGGCAGCCACTGCTCTTAACCAGTGCCTGGGAAGATTAATTTTATATCTCGCCAGCATTTGTTATCCAAGTGTGCGGAAACAGCTCTAATATTACTATTTCTGCAAAGCTCGAGGAAGACAAAAAAGGCGACAAGATCTGTTTTTGTATGGGCATAGAGTAGGATTTAATAATGGGGTACCAACCAACTAAAAATTTCTTAATTCTTTTTTCTGAAGAGTCCAGCAAATGATAGGATTCAAAGATATATTGTTCTTGAATAGCATGAGTAACCACTGAGAAAGCCGGCCCTCTTTTGGCTTTCCAGTTCTTTAGTATAATCTGTCTTACTGCTAATATTATGGTGTTTAATGAGCGTGCCCAGTGGCTCTCACTATTATTGGGAGTCTCAATTAGCAGTACAATGTCTTGGAACATGAGGGGAGTAATTAGGTTATGATGATTATTAAACCAGTATATAGTTTTCAGCCATAATTGGTTGATCTTAGGACATGACCAAAACATATGGAATATGTCTGCATCTGGATTCATACATCTTGTACAACATGAAGATCTAGTTGCATAAAATCTGGCAAGTTTGGCTGGATAAAGATAAAAATAATTTAGAAGTTTCATATGTGATTCCTTCCAATTTGAAGGGACTTTGCACTTGTTTAAGTGTTAAAACTATGCTTGACTCTGTCATGATCTATATCGGGAATTGACGGTGCCCAATAATTACAGATCTTATCTAGAAATCCTTGACTTTGCTTTGACAGCATGTCATATATTAATGAAATTGACGTGTCACCAGTAACAAATTTTTGGATCAGGATTCTGACATCAGACCATGCGACAGATAAAGGGAATAGCCATTTCTGAGCAGTAACAAAATGGCGAACTTGAAAGAAAGCAAATAAATCTGACCTGGGTAGCTCATATAAAGAAAAAAGGGTTTCCCCTGTCAGCATTTGATAATTTGGTCCTAGTAGTTGGTTTACTAAGCTTAAACCTTTCTCAGCCCAAAATTTAAAAGGTCTATGATTAATACCCGGAGAAAATAACGGGTTACCCTGAATAGGAAGAAACTCTGAAAAAGTATAATCTAGCCCTAGAGTACTGCAAAACTTATGCCATGCAAAGACTATGTTCTGAAATGTTATAAGCGAAAGGAAGGCAACTGTCGAGGGTTACAATGTAATATAGCTGTTAGCGCGAAAGGATATATTAAAAAAAAGTCTCCTCTTCAATAGAAGAGAAAGTGTTCGTTCTAGCCAACCAGTCAATCGCAAATTTTATCAAAGAGGCAATATTATACGACCTGATATCAGGGAACGATAATCCCCCAAAACTAGTTTTCTGCATAAGCCTAGCCAATGCAATGCGTGGTTTTTTGTTTTGCCAGATAAATTTAGAAAAATACCCATGCAGTTTTCTTAAGTCCTTATTAGATAGAAACAGAGGTAGATTTTGTAACGGGTAATGAAGATGCAGGAAAATAATAGTTTTCACCAAGTTCACCCTTGCCGTTAAAGATAATGGAAAAGAAGCCCATAATTGCAAATACAATTTGATTTTTTGAAATAAAGGAACATAATTATCTAAATACCAATGTTTGGGGTTCTTATGCAGCACTAATCCTAAATATTTAATGGTATCAACCACTTTAAATGGGTTATTAATCAAAGTAGGGGAGGATTTACAGACATACATCAGTTCGCTTTTTTCTACATTGACCTTATAACCTGAGAATGAACTGAATTCCTCCAATAGATTAGTCAAAATTGGAATAGATTGCTGGAGATTCTCTAAAAACACTAGAATATCATCCGCGTATAACAAAGTTTTTAATCGATGAGAGCCTAATGAGATCCCCATTAGGCTATTTCTTAAAGATATCGCTAGCGGTTCTAAGGCAACACTGAACAGTAAAGGTGATAATGGGCAACCTTGCCGCGTACCACGCTGCAGTATTATCTTGGGGGAAGAAGTTCCATTTACCAATAAGTATGATATTGGTTTTGAATAAATTCTGTGAATGAATTGAGCAAAATTACCTTTAACCCCAAATTTTTCAAGTGAGATAAATAGATGCTCCCAGACTATTGAATCAAACGTTTTAACTGCGTCTAATGTAAGAACGGCCATGTCCTGAAACCTATTCCATTTATGCTCTTGCTCTTTATTCCAAGCATAGTCTAAAAAAGTTGTCAATTTGCGAACAGTCTTACACGGATTCCTGGTAGTCATAAACCCTGTCTGATCCGGATGTATAAGATTCTGTAAACAGCGCGAAAATCTAGCAGCTAAAATAGAGGCTAGAATCTTATAATCCGAATTCAGGACCGATATCGGCCTATATGATGCTGGATCCTCTGGATTTTTACCCTTTTTCAGGATAAGGGAGATATTAGCTATTGAAAAATACGACGAGATTGCTTTATCTACTGTGTAATAATTATTATAAAGAGTCTCTAAAACCGGAAGTAATTCTTCCCTTAAACATTTATAAAATTCTGCTGGGAACCCATCTGGACCAGGCGCCTTATTTAATTTCAGTTTGTCAATAGCTTTACAAATCTCTTCTGTAGTTATGGGTATATTTAACATTGCCAAATCTTCGGATTGGATCTTAGGAGCGACAATTTTCGACCAGAATATATCTTGATTATGCGGATTGATCTTTATAGCGGAATATAAATGTTGATAATAGATAGCAAATACTTGACTAATTTCCTCAGTTTCAAAATATCTAGCCTCACCATCTTTAATGACAGGTATAAAAAAAAATTCTTCCTACTTTTGGTAAGGTTTGCAAGATGTTTTGCCGAACACCCATGAAACCCCTTGTAATGAGTTTATTCTAATTTCTTCTGCTTGCGATTTTTGTTTTAAAAAGAGATCTCGCGCTTTCCTACTTTCAAAATATTCATCCCAATTTGACTGAGATGGAACATTCTGTACCTGTCTAAATGAATTTTTTACTCTATTTGCCAGAGCAAACTCCTGGAATTTAATCTTTTTTGCTCGTCTGTTCAGATATGCCATTATCTCTCCCCGTAACACTGTTTTGGCTGCCAAAAAATTTAAACTTTGTTTCTGTAACCAGCATTATTGAGATTGTACTCTTGCCATTTTAGTTGCAACCATGCTCTAAATCTAGGATCGGAATATAAAAAACAAGGGAAACAATAAACAGAATTCTGAACTTTACCCTTACTGGAGGGAGGAAACGATAGTGAAATTATTGCATGGTCCGATATCAGGATCTCTCTGATCTCCGCCTTTAAATTGCCATATAGAGAGATTTTGAAACTAAAAACAGGTCAATCCTAGAGAACGTCTTATGGGCTCTAGACTCACATGTATATGCTGAAATATCGGGATTTTGAATCTGCCAAATGTCTATCAATTTTAACTTATGGCAAAATTTCTTCATGTATTTAGCATTTTGCTTATTGCTTGCTACATTTTTATGTGAGAAACGGGCTATAGTTGGCTCTAGTGTCATATTAAAATCTCCACAAAGAACAAGGTTTTGCCCTATGAATGTGAATAGTTTGTTTTGAATTTTTTCCCAGAATTCAGTCGAGAGTCTATTTGGCTCATAGATGTTGCAAATTATGAGTTTTATGCTTTTAACCATTATTTGAAGTACAATAAACCGGGCAGCAGTATCAATCTCTATTTTAATTATCTTATAATCCAATTGCTTGTGCAACAAAACTACCACTCCGCCTTTTTTGTTAGAGCCATTGGTGGAGATTACTTCTCCAACCCAGTTAGTCTTTAACTTCGCAGCCTCCAACTCGTTAAGATGAGTTTCCTGAAGAAAAACTAGGTTGGGTTTTTGTTTAGCTAAGGTTTTAATGATTAATTTGCATTTAACTGGAGATGAAATACCCCCCATGTTCCAAGCTAACATCTTAATTCCTGCTATCATCTTATCTTATTTGATGAAAGAAAAAAACAAACAAAGGGGAACAGTCTAAACACATATTTAGATTCAGGAGACCCTTTATCTACCTCGCAATATCTAACATTCCTTGACATTAAACATCAGTATCAAGACCCAAATACATAGATTGTTATGTTTACTCTCTGTTATTATCCTGAGGTTTTTAAAAATTCAGCAACCTCAGCTACTTCGCTGAACACGTCTACTACCTTTGTCCTCAACTACAATTCTAGCAGGATACATCAACCAGGCTTTTATGCCTTTGTTAATTAGCTGGGTACAGTATGGTGCATTGGCCTTCCTCCTGGAGGAGGTCTCTATAGAAAAATCCTGAAATAACAGTATCTTGTTGTTACTGAATACCAATGATTCTTTTTTTTTTTAAATAGCTTCAATAGCTCAACTTTATCCTGGAAATTCAGGAGTTTGAAGATTGACATTCTTGGTCTGTGAGACCCATTGCCTACAGGTTTCCAGGGGCCAACTCTGTGCGCTCTTTCTATTGCTAATGGTAGCAAGTGTGCTGGCATACCCAGGGCCTGTGGCAATGTGATGGAAGTAAATGTCATCAAATCCGGTAGGCCTATGATTCTTATGTTATTGCGTCTGGAGCGATCTTCCAGATCCTCCAGGCGCAATTGCATATCATTTAATTTGGCCGCTTGTTTTTGGATAATTGTTTCTTGCACATTTGCCTGGTCTTCCAATGACGAAATCCTATCTTCCGCTTCAACCAATCTAGTTGAAAATTGCTTAACTTCCATAGAAAGTGCACCTATGTCTGATGAAATAACTCCTAATTCCTTTTTAATGGAATCAAATTGAGGCGAAAAAATAGCAGACAACTGACCAATAAGAGCCTGAGTATCAATGACTAAGGGAACCATGTCTATTTGATTATCAACACTGATATCAGCCATCTTGGCTTTTTTGTCTTTAGATTTCACAGGCATTTTTGGTGAATTGGCTTTTGCTTGTGTAATAATTTTTTCCATTGAGTGAAGTACAAGAGAAAATAAAAATTATAATAAATAAATAATGCAAGAGAAAATAAAAATTATAATAAATAAATAATGCAAGAGAAAATAAAAATTATAATAAAGAAAAAAAAAAACAGGAAACAATCAAATTACTTAAGTGTATCTGCACACACTCTGTGGCAAGTGTGTCAAAAAGGAAGAAAGGGAAAGGAAACAAGAACACCCTTAAACAAACAGGGGAACAATCCCCGGTGAATTCTACTTTTTTTCCCCCTAATAGAGGAATTTAATCTTATGTGATTTTGTGAATTAGTGTCGTCTTAAGGTATAATAATGTGCTATAAGAAAACCACTTTGTTTGCGGATACCGTACAACCTGTGCCTAAATTACCAAAAAAAATCCTAGTTTAGCCAGGCAAACCTAACTGTGAGGCTTACCACCCTAGCCAAGGCAAATGATCAGCTATAACCTTGCTATACGGTTCTTACTATATATCTTTACCGTAATATAGCAATTATGCTGTTTATCTGTAACAAAATAATTTATCTGAATAACTATCTATCTAGCTAGTACCTGTTATACTGTATTCAGGGTCTGTGAGCTTATCCTAATATAACACCATCAGTATTTGACATATGTTTGGCTCAATAGCGTTATTCAACAATATTTGGCATATATCCAGACATTAATATTAATAAGAAAAGAGAAAATGCTTTCCAGCAACAAAAATAAAAAAAAAAAGGATTTTCGGGGGGGGCGTGTCTGACCAACAACCAAGATGGCTGCTGTTTAAGATTTGTCTGCTTATAGAGGCTGAATATTCTGCTGAGTATCTCTCTCAAACCGTCTAAATCCTATTCCTCTCAGGGGATCTGTGTCTGGCAATACCTACAGAACGGATTAATGCGACTTCTCAACACTAACAGACATCAGCAGACCAGAATAGAGAAGGTGCGCAGAAGGCCTTGTAGCGGCCTGTGCCTCTCTCTACCCCTCCAATATTCTGACTAGTCAGTTTAATCAGCCAAATGTGCTGACCCACAAACTCCCTTACGCGACAAAAGCTATTTGGGATACTAAGCTACAAACTTTTTATTCATGGTAAACACTAACATGGTGTCAAAGATCGACTCGATTTTGGAGGAGCTGCGTGTAAATGTGGATGAGCACCTCCACAGTTTCAGCAACGACCTTAAGCTCATGTTAACCTCGATGTTAACACATCATGCAATCAGCAACATAGGCACCCCCTCGGATGTGACAGCTGTACTGCGGAAAGCTGACCCTGTTGTTTACTCTACGCCGCCGCCATTTATTTCTGAGATGCCCTCCGAGATACACCTCCTGGTGAGGGAGACCGGGTGTGGGGAGCGGCTGTGGTGTTTGGAGAGTGCGGAGCAGTCTAAGACCATGAGAGAGTCAACTAAGGAGAACTTATTTGTTTGTGAACAAGCTGGAAGGCGTCCAGCAACGGAGATCGATGGAGCTACAGTTAAATATCCAGCTGCCGCCCCGGTCACTAACGTGAGGCATCTCCAAGTACCAGGGCAACAGTGGATCCCAACAGAAATAGAAATAGCAGCCAGTGCTGAAGAAAATGTCGTGCTCCCAAGCCTTGAAACAACTTGCCTATCACTGCACATTAATTATATCTGCGAGAGGAGAGCGACAGAGGGGAAACTGACACCTCTCGAGATAAAGCCCACATACCACAAGAACAGCGCTCCTGCAGAGACCTGGACTGCGGAGCTGAGGCTCTCGGCTGCGCATAGCGATCTCCTGGTTAAAAGAATGAGTAACAGAGATCAAGTGTCAGACTGGGACGCTGCTTGGGGAATGCTTTGTCAACCCTTAGCTTATGTTGACGCACTTTGCTTATGCCGACTTTTTGACCCTGGGGGGTCCTAAGGGTAGAATAGTCTGTTTCGCCCAGGGGAGACCATGCAGGTCTGTGGAGGAGCTGAGGAAGTCATTCATTTTCTATATGACCTATATTAAAGGAGCCATCATTGTCATTTATCCTGGACATACAAATGAAAACTGTCAAGTTATGAACTATGCGCATACTACTCAACTTGCCGGCTAAATGTTCTGATATGAGCAGACTCTTAAATTACTCAACCTAATGCACCAAGCTGTTGAACGGCTAAATACCGATATGCCTTCCCTCAGTGATGTGAATTTTAGGGGTGTCCAGCTTGACATGGTTAATTTAGATTGCATTTTGTGCATATTACTTTAGCCATAGGGCTATATGACAACCACAGACTTGATATTCACTTATATACTGTTGTATTGTTCCATCTAACTCTATTATTGATACTATGTTATGCCCTTTTGTTTGTATTCTTTATAATTATCATGCATGGGATTTTTACTTATTGATAGGGTTCTATTCCACACCTAACATGTCCAGAAATTACTGTCTACTCCACAGGCTTCTTGACCTAAAGAGACTATTGCATTAGGTATTTGAAGACTCTTCCATACACATCTCTATAGTAATCCCCATACACGGTCCATAAACCTAATTTGCATTATACAATGAGGTTTTACTTACACTAGTCTATGTCTAAGACACTCTGCATATGTACACTATAGATAGCGCTAAGATAGTTAGTCTGATTTGTTTTCTACACGTGTTTATTAAAACTGTATTCAACAGAGTGTGTTTTGGGCATACTCTGGCCCTTAGCCTTTAACATATAGGAAGAATAGTGTTCTTGTAGTTTGCTATACTTACTCCAATATATAGGTTTTATTTAACATAATATAATATTATATATATAATATTTTTGGTTTATAGGGCCATCAGCTCCTATAATATTTCTATGCCGTCTGTATCTCCCCTCACCCTTTCCCGCTCTACATTTGTAAGCGGGTCATATCCATTTCCCCTTATCCATCTGTGTCCAGTGGTGACAACATTCCTGAGGGGAGATGCTGCAGAAACACTACATGAGTCTTCTTACCATAGTGATCCAATGGTGGTAGGTTTCCATACCAATCCGGTTTTAAACTTATAGTTTTCTGTTTTTGATCTCAGCCTCACCCCCTTTGATTTTATTCCCGTTCCTCTCCCCCCCCCCCCCATGACACCACTGAGCCTAATTCATAGGCAAAGGAAAATGAGTCTTATAGAAACATTTATTCTCTTTTTGCATGACAACCACCCAATTCATTCATCATCATTCTTTCCCTTTAGTGATTTTACTAATACTGTGATATTAAATGTACGCAGATGCATGTTTGATTGCCCCTTTTTAGATAATGAGGAGATGTTGATGAATGTTCTACACTTGTTTTCAGGTGAGCGATATGTTATTCATGCTGGTTAACAATTATTTAATGACTATTGTTGATATATCTACCTAGTGTTATAGACTATACCAAGCCCTAAAGTGGCTATAGACCCAATTTATCTACCTCCGACAAGTCTTTATATTATATAATGGTCCAAGAGTGGCCTACTATTTTCAGAGGAGGTAAATATCTGTATAAAAATTAGGATATTGTTGTTTTTGCCCATTACATTCTGAATTTATATCTACTCGACTATTCACTGTTTCTTATTGTGAATGATATTCCAAAGTTTGTAATACTCAAATATTGGCATTCCTTCATACGTTGTATATGTTTATAATATCCTTAATAAAAAATAATAAAAAAAAAAAAAAAAGGATTTTCAACAAAGCATGTGCATTGTAGTTGGCTTCTGAAACATTAACTTGTATAGAGCCCACATGTATCAGTCTTAGACAATTTAGTCCTGTAACAAGAGTACAAGCCACAGCAGCAAGGACCTGCAATACACTTTAGGATTTTTACACAGTTTTTTTTTTTTAGGTCCAGTAAGAGAGTATACAGCTTGCTGCAAAAATATCCCAGATTGCTTTTTCCGTGACCCTAACTAATTAATACCTAGGGTCCACAAAGTCACAGGGGGGACTAAGGACTGCGATGCAACTTTGCCATTCACTCCTGGCCCCTGCCTTAGGCCATACTGCTGTCAGAGCTCAGGACCCACCCTGGAAGTTAAATTATGCCGCAGTCGACAAACCAACAGTTTATTTGTAATTTATTTATTTCCGTCCGCAGTTGGCTCTCTTCCAAGAGATATGAAAATGCGGTGCTTTAGTATGTCCCTTTTCCGCAAAACAGAGCAACTACAGGATTCCACCAATCCCCTCAGCGGGCAATCACTTTCGGAACTTCCAGATTTCTGTAGTGAGACGCCAACAGTGATCCCTCCGCGAGACAACAGCGCCTCCCAGCGCAGTGCGATTCTCCTCCGGGTCGTGACCCATCACATTCTCACCAAACGTAGGTCTGGGTTGATGTGTACTCCGTTTCTTGACACCTGGGTAGTCTATGGAGATCCACCGTCATCGTCCAGGTCGCTGTGACATGCCGAGACTGTACCAAGCTTAAAATGAGATTGCGGTAAGACCGCTGGCCTGACTGGCCACTTGGGGATTCCTCCTCCGGCTGTATCGTGACTTGCCGTTGCCCAACTAAACCTCAGCAATCTGGGGCTATGGAGCTGTGAGTGGGGTGTAGAATTTTACAGGTCGACCAACACGCCGACATGGAGCATGCTGCCGTCAGTCTCCTCCCCCTAACCGGAAACCTCTGGCGCTCTTTCTCGCTACAGAGGTATCCTAATCATCAGAGACTTATGAGGGAGGTCAACCTGCGCAGCAGACGGGACAGACACCTTACACTCAGAAAATTTTTAGATTTCCTCTTGCGCGTCCCCATCATGGCAAAAGCAGATAAAGCCGCAGAAGATATCTGTGCGGCAAAATCTATTGGCAAATAAACTCCTTCAGGAGGCTGAGAGGAACTATAGGGCACTGTATGTGAAGCCGTTGAGGCTTGAGACGTGTGAGGAGAAAGCTGTGGCACTGCCTGAACAGCATTTTGTTGGCTCAGAAACAAGTAATTTGTCTTTACATTTTAAAGCTTTTTCTAAACATGAGGAACAAAATTGCATAGTTAAGACAATTTTGGCCTCCAAACATTTATCAAAAGGAACAGACTGTTCATTATCCATAGCTGATAAAGGCCCAAAAAGTAAGGAATATCACTTTAATAAAAAGGGTTTTCTTCTAACGCTAGGCAAATAAATAAAAACTAAATTTATGCTTACCTGATAAATTTCTCTCTTGTGGTGTATCCAGTCGACGGGTTCATCCATTACTTGTGGGATATTCTCCTTCCCAACAGGAAGCTGCAAGAGGACACCCACAGCAGAGCTGTCTATATAGCTCCTCCCCTAACTGCCACCCCCAGTCATTCGACCGAAGACAAGCAAGAAAAAGGAGAAACTATAGGGTGCAGTGGTGACTGTAGTTTAAAAAATAAAAAACACCTGCCTTAAAGTGACAGGACGGGCCGTGGACTGGATACACCACAAGAGAAAGAAAATTATCAGGTAAGCATAAATTTTGTTTTCTCTTGTAAGGTGTATCCAGTCCACGGGTTCATCCATTACTTGTGGGATACCAATACCAAAGCTTTAGGACACGGATGAAGGGAGGGACAAGGCAGGCACTTAAACGGGAGGCACCACTGCCTGCAAGACCTTTCTCCCAAAAATAGCCTCTGAGGAAGCAAAAGTATCAAATTTGTAGAATTTAGAAAAAGTATGAAGCGAAGACCAAGTCGCCGCCTTACAAATCTGTTCAACAGAGGCCTCATGTTTAAAAGCCCATGTGGAAGCTACCGCTCTAGTAGAATGAGCTGTAATTCTTTGAGGAGGCTGCTGGCCAGCAGTCTCATAAGCTAAACGGATTATGCTTCTCAGCCAAAAAGAAAGAGAAGTTGCCGAAGCCTTTTGGCCTCTCCTCTTTCCAGAGTAGACGACAAACAATGCAGATGTTTGACGAAAATCCTTAGTAGCTTGCAAATAAAACTTTAAAGCACGAACCACGTCAAGATCGTGTAACAGACGTTCCTTTTTTGAAGAAGAATTAGGACACAGTGACGGAACAACAATTTCCTGATTGATATTCCTATTAGATACTACCTTAGGAAGAAACCCAGGTTTGCTACGCAAAACTACCTTATCTGCATGGAAGATCAGATAAGGGGAATCACACTGCAAGGCAGATAACTCTGAAACTCTTCGAGCCGAAGAGATAGCTACTAAAAACAGAACTTTCCAAGATAAAAGCTTGAGATCTATGGAATGCAAGGGTTCAAACGGAACCCCTTGAAGAACTTTAAGAACTAAATTTAAACTCAATGGCGGAGCAACAGGTTTAAACACAGGACTGATTCTAACCAAAGCCTGACAAAACGCCTGAACGTCTGGAACATCAGCCCGGCGCTTGTGCAAAAGAATAGACAGAGCAGAAATCTGTCCCTTTAAGGAACTAGCCGATAATCCCTTTTCCAATCCTTCTTGGAGAAAAGATAGTATCCTAGGAATCCTGACCTTACTCCACGAATAACCCTTGGATTCACACCAATGAAGATATTTACACCATATCTTATGATAGATTTTCCTGGTGACAGGATTTCGAGCCTGAATCAAGGTATCAATGACCGACTCGGAGAAACCACGTTTTGATTAGATATGTGCATGATCAAAAAATTCGGTTAGGTTCGGATCGATTCGAATTCGGAAAACTTCAAATTAATTTGTTTCGGATTCATAAAAATTTGTCTGGATTCGGTTCGGAAATTCGGTATGTGTGCTGTGTATTAGACTAGTATTATGTACTGTACTGTATATTAGGTGTAACCCAAAGCAGAGTGATATAATCTAATATACTGTACAATACTAGTGTAATCCATGGCCATCCGAATTTACCGAATAAATCCAAACTAATTTGGATTTATTCGGTAAATTCGGCAGTATTTTTTTTTTATTATTTAAAGTTTTTTTATTGAGGTTTTTTGAAAAAAAAAAGTAACATACAATAAACTAGGTCCAAAAAGCGGTTACAACAAAAGATTAATATGAAGATATACAGCAGAATATTAGCAAAGAGAGCAACATTCAAATTTCAGTGTGTAGACTGTATCTACTCTATGTTAAAGATTGTGTCTTAAAATCCTTGAATAATGATCTCTACTATGTAACAACATAATGCCCTCTTAAATGGGGAGGGTCACTATCATAATATATCATGATGAAACTAAATGACAAATTTCCTATGAATACTTAGAATAAGGGTGCTGTGATTGATGTATACATCTGGATATCATCTAGGACCTAGAACTATGAAACCTCATTTTTATTTCGCTTAAACAGTGTTCCACCAGATGGCAATAAAAAGGGGACAAATCCCTAGGACCCTTTTAGACCCAGGGTGTTGTCTCTATAGGGGTGTATATAGGGTCATTTAACAGAGAGAGGCCTCTACACTATTTTTGAGGTAGAGAAATTAAGTGGAGTGAAGAATCTGAGGCTATATGGAGTATTAGTTCATCAGATGCCATCTTATGATAGTAATAGGTGAAATAGGTAGCGGGCAAGGGCCGCCTAAAATGAGAGAAGAGAGAGGAAAGTAGTCAGCGGACTAGAGCCGCTCAAAATTGGGGAAAAAGAAACAGAAAGGATGGGCTTTTTTATATTATATGGAAGGGTTCAAGGGTATATGAGTATATGCAGGAGAAGATGTTTGTACCATGCTATAATAAAGGGGGGAGCTCCAAACATACTATTTAAGTAGACACTACTCTGGGTGGGTGTACTGCCAGACTAAAATGCCCCTCATAACTATTCTAGTGGAAGGTATGGAAATCTTGGAAGGGGTAAGTATGGATATATATCATAGGGTGTGTTCTGACTCTATAGGACCCATTAACCTATATACTGTCAGTTCTAATAATGAAGTTACTAAGTACCTGCATAGTTGTTCCAGAACTATATAGCTATTACACAAAAGGGGTCTGACTATAAGTGGAAGACATCTCAATTGTGTTAGGGGTGTGATAAATTTTCACTAATGCCTACGTATCAGAGTCTCATCTCTCCCCTTACTGAGGTGAATTGATGTACTGGAAAGGGGAGATTGTGAATGAAGTTGCCTCTAAGTGGGTATCTTGGGAGCTCCTAAGTTCTAATGTGGGGTAGATGGGAGTATTTTAATCTAGGGTCAGTTGTCTCAACAAGAATTGGTCTAGGAGCAGCTAGTACTAGCGGCTGACTTGATGTCCACTAAGGGTCTAAAGTAGATATAGTATAGTAAGCTGAACTAATTAAGTGGAGGTCAGTTAGTATTAAAGGTGGTAAGTTGTATATAAGCAAGCCTAATATGTCTAAAAAAGGTGTACATTAGATGTCTGAATATAAGTATGTATATCCCCAGTAGAGAGCATGAGCTCTCTTATCCAAACAGAGAGCAATTTGATGGTAGGCTTGAGAATGAATATATAAACATTTGAGGAAAAGAAAAAAAAAAAGAGAACTATAGTGAAAAAAGAGAAAAAACACACACAAAAAAACAACTATATAATTCACAATATAAACCTGTTGGGGCTAAATAGCCCAGGATCTAACTTAGTAGGGTAGGAGCATATAGGTTAAAACATGTTCATTTAAACTATGGTAAGGTAATGGAGGACACATCCTAACCTCCTATGACTTATGGGGGAGAAACAGGGTAGTATGTTAATGTCATAAGTTCTCCATAGATGAGTAATGGGGTGTACTTATGCTGGATATGTCAGAAACAATAGTCCCACTATCCCAGACCTTTCTTTGGAGGGTGAGGCAGTCCAGCAAGGGAAAGAGGTGGTAATCTATCAACTCTGTGGCGCAGCTCAAAGATCAATATGAACCAGTCTCTATAGAGAGTGAGTGGACTCTGCTTAGTGTATGAGCTGCGGGGGGTTTGTTTTCTTATATCCGCGATGCGTGTGCTGAATTGGTTGTCTCTCTGGATTCCCATACTACCAGGTGCTACCTCGGTGGTTCTCTCCCCCCGCCAAGGTCTCTCTGCACAGTCGTCGATCGGTCCCACCTTCCTGGGACGCAGTCACAAGGAGCTCCGGTAATGAACAGGCAGGCTTGGCGGATGTGAGGTGGCTATTCAAAGGCGTAGGCGATACTAGTAAGCTGCGGTAGGGAACAAAGTCCGGCTGTTCCTGTCCATCTCTTGACCGACTCCCAGGGTCTGACTTGGGTAAGTAGGTACCGCTCCCTTCATCTTGGCTCACATTGTGCAGCAAATAGATTTCTTCTGTGTCCGCCATCTTAGCCGGAGCGTGATGCTCCCTTTCTCCGGTCTTTCTGAAGAGGTTAGTGAGAGCCCCGAAATAGCTGTTCATGCTGTGATCTAGTCCATTCAGAAGTGCCCATATCTGTGGGGTTAGATCTTCCTCCATAGAAGGCTGAATACTATATGGTTTTGAACCCTTTAATGATAACAGGACAAGAGTATACTCTCCCGGGCTGCCCACACACCGGAAGAGGGGGGTAGAAGTTGCTGTAAAATAGGCCACAATGCTCCGAATCTAAGTTAGTAAAGTTAATCACGATTATTTTGGTAAATCCAGGAACCGGATTGCTTCTTTATATAGCTTAGGTGCTATTTATGTAAAAAGCGTGGGATAGTAATACGAACTTTAGCTGTTCCTGCAGATTAGATTCGGAGCTACACAGTCCTGCGTCTTCTCATGTCAGTGGCTTGGACACGCACCAAATTCGGCAGTATTTTAATTCGGAAATTCGGTTCGATCCGAATCTCCGAATTTGCCGAATTTCCGAATCAATCCGAAACAAATTGCACATATCTAGTTTTGATAAAATCAAGCGTTCAATCTCCAAGCAGTCAGACGCAGAGAAATTAGATTTGGATGTTTGAATAGACCTTGGAATAGAAGGTCCTGCCTCAGCGGCAGAATCCATGGTGGAGAGGATGACATGTCCACTAGATCCGCATACCAAGTCCTGCGTGGCCATGCAGGCGCTATCAAAATCACCGAAGCTCTCTCCTGCTTGATCTTGGCAATCAGACGAGGGAGGACAGGAAACGGTGGAAACACATAAGCCAGGTTGAAGGACCAGGGCACTGCTAGAGCATCTATCAGCGCTGCCTGGGGATCCCTTGACCTGGACCCGTAACAAGGAAGCTTGGCGTTCTGACAAGACGCCATCAGATCCAGTTCTGGTTTGCCCCAAAGTTGAATCAGCTGGGCAAATACCTCCGGATGGAGCTCCCACTCCCCCGGATGAAAAGTCTGCCGACTTTGAAAATCCGCCTCCCAGTTCTCTACTCCTGGGATATGGATAGCTGAGAGATGGCAAGAGTGAACCTCTGCCCATAGAATTATCTTGGAAACCTCCATCATTGCCAGGGGACTTCTTGTTCCCCCCTGATGGTTGATATAGGCTACAGTCGTGATATTGTCCGACTGAAATCTGATGAACTTGGCCGCAGCTAGTTGAGTCCAAGCCTGAAGAGCATTGAATATCGCTCTTAGTTCCAGAATGTTTATCAAAAGGAGGGCTTCCTCCTGAGTCCACGAACCCTGAGCCTTCAGGGAGTTCCAGACTGTGCCCCAGCCCAGAAGGCTGGCATCTGTCATCACTATAGTCCACTCTGGCCTGCAGAAACTCATTCCCCTGGACAGATGGACCCGAGATAACCACCAGAGAAGAGAATCCCTGGTCTCTTGATCCAGATTTAACAGAGGAGACAAATCTGTGTAGTCCCCATTCCACTGGTTGAGCATGCAAAGTTGCAGTGGTCTGAGATGTAGGCGGGCAAACGGAACTATGTCCATTGCCGCTAACATTAGGCCGATCATTTCCATAAACTGAGCCACTGATGGCCGAGAAGTGGAATGAAGAGCACGGCAAGAAGTTAGAAGTTTTGATATCCTGACTTCTGTCAGAAAAAATTTCATTTCTACTGAATCTATCAGAGTTCTTAGGAAGGAAACTCTTGTGAGAGGAGAGAGAGAACTCTTTTCTATGTTCACTTTCCACCCCTGAGACCTCAGAAAGGCCAGAACAATGTCCGTATGGGACTTGGCGATTTGAAAAGTCGACGCCTGAATCAGAATGTCGTCTAGGTAAGGGGCTACCACTATGCCCCGCGGCCTTAGAGCCACCAGAAGGGACCCTAGAACCTTCGTAAAGATTCTTGGTGCCGTGGCTAACCCGAAGGGAAGAGCCACAAACTGGTAATGCCTGTCTAGGAAGGCAAATCTGAGGAACTGATGATGATCTCTATGAATCAGAATGTGGAGATAAGCATCCTTTAAGTCCACGGTAGACATATATTGACCCTCCTGGATCATAGGGAGGATGGTTCGGATTGTCTCCATCTTGAAGGATGGGACCCTGAGAAATTTGTTTAGGATCTTGAGATCCAAGATAGGTCTGAAAGGTCCCTCTTTTTTGGGAACTATAAACAGGTTTGAATAAAAACCCAGCCCCTGTTCCTCTCTTGGAACTGGGTGGATCACTCCCATAACCAGTAGGTCTTGAACACAACGTTAGAATGCCTCTATTTTTATCTGGTTTACAGATAGTTGTGAGAGATGAAATCTCCCCTTTGGAGATGAACCTTTGAATTCCAGAAGATATCCCTGGGAAACAATCTCTAGCGCCCAGGGATCCTGGACGTCTCTTGCCCAAGCCTGGGCGAAGATAGAAAGTCTGTCCCCTACTAGATCCAGTCCCGGATTGGGGGCTACTCCTTCATGCTGTCTTAGAGGCAGCCGCAGGTTTCTTGGCCTGCTTCCCCTTGTTCCAAGCCTGGTTAGGTCTCCAGACTGGTTTGGACTGGGCGAAATTTCCCTCTTGTTTTGCATTAGAGGAAACTGAGGCTGCGCCACTCTTGAAGTTTCGAAAGGAATGAAAATTATTCTGTTTGGTCCTCTTATTGGACCTATCCTGAGGAAGGGCGTGACATTTACCTCCAGTAATATCAGAAATGATCTCCTTCAGACCGGGCCCGAATAGGGTCTGTCCCTTGAAGGGGATGTTAAGAAGCTTAGACTTTGAAGTAACGTCTGCTGACCAGGACTTAAGCCATAGCGCCCTATGCGCCAAAATGGCAAAACATGAATTCTTAGCCGTTAGTTTGGTTAACTGAAAAACGGTGTCAGAAAAAAAGGAATTAGCTAACTTAAGAGCTTTAATCCTGTCTAGAATGTCGTCTAGCGGAGTCTCCACCTGCAGAGCCTCCTCAAGAGACTAGAACCAAAAAGCCGCTGCAGCAGTAACTGGGGCTATGCATGCAAGAGGCTGGAGAATAAAACCTTGATGAATAAAAATTTTCTTAAGGAGACCCTCCAATTTTTTATCCATAGGATCTAGGAAAGCACAACTGTCCTCGACGGGGATAGTTGTACGCTTAGCTAGGGTAGAGACTGCTCCCTCCACCTTAGGGACCGTCTGCCACGAGTCCCGTACGGCGGCATCTATGGGAAACATCTTTTTGAAAGCAGGAGGGGGAGAGAATGGCACACCTGGTCTATCCCATTCCTTAGTAATAATTTCCGAAAACCTCTTAGGGACTAGAAAAACATCAGTGTAAACAGGCACTGCAAAGTATTTGTCCATCTTACACAATTTCTCTGGAACCACAATGGGGTCACAATCATCCAATCGCTAAAACCTCCCTAAGCAATAAGCGGAGGTGTTCAAGCTTAAATTTAAACGCTGTCATTTCAGAATCAAACTGAAGCAACGCCTTCCCTGAGTCTGAAATGTCACCCACAGATAGAAGCTCACCTGCCTCGGCTTCTGAGTATTGTGAGGGTATATCGGACACAGGCATTAAAGCGTCAGAAAGCTCTGTATTAGTTCTAGCCCCAGAGCTGTCTCTTTCCTTGTAACCCTGGCAGTTTGGAAAATACCTCTGTGAGGGTAGCATTCATAACTGCCGCCATGTCCTGTAAGGTAAAAGAATTAGACGCGATAGATGTACTTGGCGTCACTTGAGCGGGAGTTATAGGTTCTGACACATGGGGAGAGCTAGATGGCATAATCTCCCTCTTTTCAGTCAGAGAATCCCCTGGAGATAAATCTTTAAGCGCCATAATATGGTCTTTATAGTTTATAGAAATTTCAGTACATTTGGTACACATTCTAGGAGGGGGTTCCACCATGGCTTCTAAACATATTGAACAAGGAGTTTCCTCTATGTCAGACATGTTTAACAGACTAGTAATGAGACAAGCAAGCTTGGAAAACACTTTAATAAAGGTGAAACAGCAATTAAACAAAAACGTTACTGTGCCTTTAAGAGAAAAAAAACACTTAAACTGCAAAACAGTGTAAAAATATAGTAAAGTCTGAAATTTTTACAGTGTGTGTAAGGGACTAAAGCAACATTGCACCCACTTGCAAATGGATGATTAACCCCTTAGGCCCCAAACCGGATTTAAAAACGTTAAAAAAACGTTACAAGACAGTTAAGCACCCTGCCACAGCTCTGCTGAGGCTCCTACCTGCCCTCAAGTATGATTTTGTGCAGAAATAAACCCCTTAAAATGGTTCTCAGGTGCCAGAGGACTCCTCTAGGGAAGCTGGATGTCTCAGTCTGAATTAAAACTGCGCATTTAGAGCGCTAAAATAGGCCCCTCCCACCATGTACAGGATGCCAGAGGGGCCTTAAGAAAGTACTCCTAGGAGTATCTGATTAGCCATGTGGAAACTAGGCCCCAAATAAAGAGTTATCTCCCTCAGAGAAAAAACGTCCTATTTTTGAATTCATGTAAACGTTTAACTGTCACTAAGTAATAAGAGTATTAACATGAGTATTACCCTGTTTTGTAAGCATGATCCCAGTCGCTGTTAAATCACTGCATCAGGCTTACCTCAAATACACAAGGCTCTGTCAGCATTTTCTAGAACTCATTCATCTCTCTAGAAATAAATATACTGAACATACCTCAAAGCAGGTAATCTGCAGACCGTTCCCCCAACTGAAGTTGTCCCATACTCTTCAGTTATGTGTGAGAACAGCAATGGACCTTAGTTACAAACCGCTAAGATCATCAACCTCCAGGCAGAACTCTTCTTCTAATATCTGCCTGAGAGTAAAACAGTACAACGCCGGTACCGTTTAAAAACAGCAAACTTTTGATTGAAGGTAAAACTACACTAAGTCACCACATATCTCTCGATACTTCCTATCTTGTCGAGAGCTGCAAGAGAATGACTGGGGGTGGCAGTTAGGGGAGGAGCTATATAGACAGCTCTGCTGTGGGTGTCCTCTTGCAGCTTCCTGTTGGGAAGGAGAATATCCCACAAGTAATGGATGAACCCATGGACTGGATACACCTTACAAGAGAAAAAGGAAATTTATACTTACCTGATAAATGTATTTCTTTTACGATATGACGAGTCCACAGATTTCATCCTTACTTATGGGATATCACCTCCTGGTCAGTAGGAGGAGGCAAAGAGCACCACAGCAGAGCTGTATATATAGCTCCTCCCTTCCCTCCCACTCCAGTCATTCGACCAAAGTTAGGAAGAGAAAGGAAAAGCCAAGGTGCAGAGGTGACTGAAGTTTAACAAAAATAAAGACCTGTCTTAGAAATGACAGGGTGCGACGTGGACTCGTCATATCGTAAAAGAAAAGGAAAGTTATGCTTACCTGACAAATTTATTTCTTTTACGATATGACGAGTCCACGGATTTCATCCTTACTTATGGGATTACGCCTCCTGTTTAGCAGGAAGTGGCAAAGAGAACCACAGCAGAGCTGTATATATACCTCCTCCCTTCCCTCCCCCTCCAGTCATTTGACCGAAGTTAGGAAGAGAAAGGAAAAGCCAAAGGTGCAGAGGTGACTGAAGTTTAACAAAAATAAATACCTGTCGTAGAAATGACAGGGTGGGCTGTGGACTCGTCAAATCGTAAAAGAAATAAATTTATCAGGTAAGCATAAATTTCCTTTTCTTTTACAAGATATGACGAGTCCACGGATTTCATCCTTACTTATGGGTTACAATACCAAACCTATAGGACACGGATGAAAGGGAGGGACAAGACAGGAACCTAAACGGAAGGCACCACTGCTTGAAGAACCATTCTCCCAAAACCAGCCTCAGAAGAAGCAAAAGTATCAAATTTGGAAAATTTGGAAAAAGTGTGAAGAGACGACCAAGTTGCAGCCTTGCAAATCTGTTCAACAGAAGCATTGTTTATAAATGCCCATGAGGAAGCCACAGCCCTAGTAGAATGAGCCGTAATTCTTTCAGGAGGCTGCTATCCAGCAGTCTCATATGCCAGACGGATGATACTCTTCAGCCAAAAAGAAAGAGGTAACCGTAGCTTTCTGGCCCCTACGCTTTCCAGAAAAAACAAATAATGAAGATGATTGACGAAATTCCTTAGTCGCCTGCAAGTAAAACTTCAGGGCACGGACCACGTCCAAGTTATGCAACAGACGCTCCTTCTTAGAAGAAGGATTAGGACATAATGAAGGAACAATAATTTCCTGATTAATATTCCTATTAGAAACAACCTTAGGAAGGAAACCAGGTTTGGTACGTAAAACCCCCTTATCAGAATGGAAGATAAGATAAGGCGAGTCACATTGTAACGCTGAAAGCTCAGAAACTCTACGAGCAGAAGAAATAGCAAACAAAACAAAAATAAAACCTTCCAAGATAACAAATTAATATCTATGGAATGCATGGGTTTAAACAGAACCCCTTGAAGAACATTAAGAACTAAATTCAAACTCCAGGGTGGAGCAATTGGTCTAAACACAGGCTTAATTCTGGTTAGAGCCTGACAAAAAGACTGAACGTCTGGAACATCTGCCAAACGTTTATGTAGTAAAATTGACAAAGCAGAGATTTTTCCCTTTAAGTAACTTGCTGATAACCCTTTCTGAAAATCCTTCTTGGAGAAAAGACAGAATCTTAACTCTACTCCATGAGTAGCCCTTGGATTTGCACGAATAAAGATATTTACGCCATATCTTATGGTAGATCTTTCTAGTAACAGGCTTACGTGCCTGAATCAAGGTATCAACGACCGAATCAGAGAAACCCCGCTTAGATAAAATCAAGCATTCAATCTCCAAACAGTCAGTTGCAGAGAAACTAGATTTGGAAGAGTCCCTGAATGAGAAGGTCCTGCCTCAATGAAAGCTTCCACTAGATCGGCATACCAAGTCCTGCGAGGCCACGCAGGCACGATTAGAATTACTGAAGCCCTCTCTTGTTTGATCCGAGCAATCACCCGGGGAAGGAGAGCAAACGGTGGAAACACATAAGCTAGGTTGAACGACCAAGGCACTGCCAAGGCATCTATCAGTTGGGCCTGAGGATCCCTTGACCTGGATCCGTATCTTGGGAGCTTGGCACTCTGACGAGACGCCATCAGATTCAATTCCGGTTTGCCCCATCTGAGAATCAGGGTGGCAAAGACCTCTGGATGGAGTTCCCACTCCCCTGGATGAAACGTCTGTCTGCTTAAAAAGTCTGCTTCCCAGTTGTCCACTCCTGGGATGTAGATTGCCGACAGATAACAAGAGTGAGTCATCGCTAAGGAACTTCTTGTTTCTCCCTGATGATTGATGTAAGCCACAGTCGTGATGTTGTCCGACTGAAAATGGATGAATTTGGCTGAAGCCAACTGAGGCCAAGCCTGAAGCGAATTGAATATTGCTCTCAATTCCAGAATATTGATTGGAAGAAGAGACTCTGACCGAGTCCAAACACCCTGAGCCTTCAGGGAATTCCAGACTGCACACCAACCTAGTAGGCTGGTGTCCGTTGTCACTATCACCCATGAGGGTCTGCGGAAGCACGTCCCTTGGGACAGATGATCCAGCGACAACCACCAAAGAAGAGTCTCTTGTCTCCTGATCCAGATCTATCTGAGGAGACAAATTTGCATAATCTCCATTCCACTGCCTGAGCATGCTCAGTTGTAGCGGTCTGAGATGAAAACGAGCAAATGGAATGATGTCCATTGCCGCCACCATCAATCCTATTACCTCCATGCACTGAGCCACTGATGGCCGAGGATTGAACTGAAGGGCTCGGCATGTATTCAGAATCTTTAACTTTCTGACCTCTGTCAAGAAAATTTTCATGGATATGGAATCTATCAGAGTTCCCAAGAAGGGAACCCTTGTCTGTGGAATTAATTAACTCTTTTCTAGATTCACCTTCCACCCATGAGTCCTCAGAAAGGACAGAACCATGTCTGTATGAGATTTTATCAGATGGTAAGACGCCTGGATCAGAATATCGTCTAGATAAGGCGCCACTGCAATACCCCACGGCCTGAGAACCGCCAGAAGTAACCCTAGAACCTTCGTGAAGATTCTGGGTGCTGTGGCCAACCCGAAGGGAAGAGCCACGAACTGAAAATGTTTGTCCAGGAAGGCAAACCTTAGGAACTGATGATGAACCTTGTAGATAGGAATATGAAGGTATGCATCCTTCAAGTCCACGGTAGTTATAAATTGACCCTCCTGGATCAATGGTAGAATTGTTCGAATAGTCTCCATCTCGAAGGATGGGACTCTTAGAAACTTGTGTAAACTCTTGAGTTATAAAATGGGTCTCAACGTTCCCTCTTTTTTGGGAACCACGAAAAGATTTGAGTAAAACCCCTGCCCCTGTTCCAGTATTGGAACGGGACGAATTACTCCCATAGTAGAGAGGTCTTTTACACAACTAAAGAACGCCTCTTTTTATCTGGTCTACAGACAATCGTGAAAGAAGAAACCCCCTCCTTGGGAGAGAATTTTTGAATTCCAGTTGATACCCTTGGGACACTATTTCCAGTGTCCAGGTGTCCTGAACATCTCTTACCCAAGCCTGGGCAAAGAGAGAAAGTCTGCCCCTACTAAATCCGGTCCCGGATCGGGGGCCACCCCTTCATGCTGTCTTGGGAGCAGCAGTGGGCTTCTTGGGTTGTTTACCTTTGCTCGAAGCCTGGTTGGGTCTCCAGACGGTCTTGGCTTGCGTAAAATTCCCTTCCTGTTTAGCGGAAGAAGCGGGGACTCCTTTGAAGTTACGAAAGGAACGAAAATTATTTTGTTTACCCCTCAGTTTAGCTGCTTATCCTGAGGTAGGAAATGACCCTTACCTCCCGTAATGTCAGAAATGATTTCTTTCAAGTCAGGCCCGAATAGGGTTTTCCCTTTGAAAGGAATAGCCAAAAGCTTTGACTTAGATGACACATCAGCAGACCAAGACTTTAACCATAACGCTCTACGCGCTAAAATTGCAAATCCTGTATTCTTAGCCGCCAACTTGGCAATCTGAAAGGTGGCGTCCGTAATAAAAGAATTAGCCAGCTTAAGAGCCTTAATTCTATCTAAAGGAGTCTCAGTCTTAAGAGACTCTTCTAAGGCATCAAACCAGAAAGCCGCCGCAGTGGTAGCTGGTACAATGCAGGCTGTCAGTTGTAAAAGGAAACCCTGATGAATAAATAACTTTTTTTAGAAGACCCTCCAATTTCTTATCCATAGGATCTTTGAAAGCACAACTGTCCTCAATAGGAATAGTTGTACGCTTAGTCAGGGCAGATATAGGTCCCTCCACCTTAGGGACTATTTGCCAAGAGTCCCGAACAGTGTCAGATATGGGATACATTTTCTTAAAATTAGAAGGTGAGAACGGGATACCTGGTCTTTCCCATTCCCGTGTAATAATTTCCAAGATTCTCTTAGGAACCGGAAAAAATCAGAGTAAGCAGGCACCTCTAAGTATTTGTCCATCTTACACAATTTCTCTGGTGGTACCACAATAGAGTCACAGTCATCCAGTCGCTAAAACCTCCCGAAGCAACAGGCGGAGGTGTTCAAGCTTAAATCTAAAGGACATGATGTCCGAGTCCGTCTGAGGTAACACACTTCCCAAATTGGAAAGTTCCCCCTCAGACAGAAGTTCCCTGACCCCCAAATCAGATCCCTGTGAGGGTACATCGGAAATAGCCAACAAAGCATCAGAGGTCGCAGTATTCAAATTGACTTCTGTCCTGCTGCGTTTGCCCTGTAATACTGGCAACTTAGATAAAACCTCTGTAAGGGTAGATGACATAACTGCAGCCATATCCTGCAGAGTAAATGAAGTAGACGTGGTTGAAGAACCCGGCGTCGCTTGGGTGGGCGTTAAAGGTTGTGACGCTTGGGGAGAAAGTAGCGGCATACCCTGATTCTCATCAGACTGAGAAGCATCCTTAGACATATTTTCCTTAAAGAAAATTTGCTCTTCACATTGTAAGGCCCATTCAGTACATGAGGGACAAAAAGTAAGAGGGGGTTCCACAATGGCATCTAAACACATAGAACAAGTAGTTCAGACATGTTAAACAGACTAGCAATAGCAATAATAGTCGTTCTTTACTTGAAATATTGAGCTCTGAATTCAAATTACAGACACAATGTTTACACTAAAAAGTGTACTGCGCCTTTAAATAATAAAAGCGCAACAATTTTTCTGTTATCTTCAAAACAACGTTTGCGGCAGCAAAAACTGTTCTAATGTGCCAAAAATATTACAGTATTACACCAGCTTCCTTAGATGTGGTTAAATATCAATATATATCGATTTTATCAGTTATAACAAACTTTTTATCTATTCAGGCCCCTGCACCTGTGGCGCCTATCTGCCCCCGGAACACACTGCTGCTGCTTGAGAAGCTTTTAAGACCCTTCGATTGGCAAAACAACTTAGGCCCCACCGGAGCCAAGGACCTTGTTGTCTATCCGATCCGGATGATACTGCGCGTCTGAGCGCGCAAAAATAGCCCCTGCCCCCCGTGGGCGTAACTCTAGTTTTTACAGAGATGTCGTTCTTAATAAAATTATGAAAGCCCTGTGCCCCTCTTACACAAACAAACATGTCGCACAAATATCAAGCATAACTGCATGACAAAAAACTGCACTGCCTTAGGTCAGTTAAATGTATGACAATGACCGTCCTTAGCCAGCAACTGCATCTCCCAGCGTTTAGCCCATACTGAATATTTCTCATAAGTGATATTAGACATATTTAGCAGTCAATATAAAGAGAATTCCAGGTACACCATAAACATACATATAGTGCATACTGATTACCCCTACCCAGATAGGGAATAATGTCAGCCTGTTCTAATGCATCAAGTCTCACCAGAAACAAATGACTGAACATACCTCAATGCTGCTTGTAGCATGACATGGTTCTCCACACTGAAGATGTTTCTTTACACTACCTTCAAGTGCTCTGTGGGAACCAGCATGGATCTTTTTTTTTTTTTTTTTTGTTTTAAAGGTTTTTATTGAGGTTGCAGAAAACAATAACAACAATAAAAGGTACAATGAATAATATAATAGACATATCTTGAGTTATATTGGCAATGACCCTTAGACCTGAAATAAAACATAATGATACTGCAAAGTGAACAGAATATAGAAAAACAGGTTGTCTCAATTACAAAAAGTTTGTACCCTACTGAGTGAATGGAACCTCTTTTTTAATTTATATAAGGGATGATTGCACCTCAATTGCTGGAACAGACAACTCTTGGGCCTATGCAAACTGAAACACTTGAGGAGGTACCCTAATGGTCAACACGGTCACTCTTGGACCTAAGAAAATATATATGTAGAATATATATATGGCTGATTGTCCCCTATTGAGATGTGATAGCAGTGATAAAAAGAACTCTTTCTGTGTAGAACAGTAGCCCAACCCAAGAACACTCTGTTAAAATTAAAGCAGGGGTTAATATGGGACCGGGAATATGTAAATTATAAGGAAATTCTAATATATGAAGTGGAAGAGAATATAAGAAAATATATTATCTCTCAGTTTCTTGGCAATATAGATCATTTGGCCATTGTTTGAGGGTCAGCTAGCTATGAAACCACAACATATGTAGGGGGGCAGATGTAGAATAATGAGGCCAGAAAGGCAAGGATGACATGGTCACACATTTGTAAATATCGGAGCAGAATGAATATGCTAACATTGCTATGTGCTAAAACTGTGGCCATGCAGATAATTATCTAGGTGGCTAAATACAATTCTAATGTAAGCGAGCCTAAAACCAGTGTTACTGATTATAGTGTGATCAATATACCAGCTGATATCTCGCGCTATACCATGCAATCAATGTTGTCAAAAAGAGAAAAAAAAAAAAAAAATCTGCAAAATATCTCACAATATTTTTAGCATGAGTGCATTAGAGGAAAGAGGAGCCTGGAAACAGGGTTATTGCAATGAACTCAGTGTAAGACATAACATGTAAAGAAAGGCTATTAGCTATTGTTAAGCTTGGTAATAGAGTATAGGGGTCAATACAAACAAGCTAGAATTTAAACATAAGTAACTGCCAACGGCCTAAAAGCTCAGTAACAAAATAGTCCTGTTTATAATTATAATAACAGTATAGGCTTCTAGCAAACCATCCTTAGGCTATATATAAAATTTATAAAGGGCAATTATGTAGAGGGTGAATTGCGCTCAATGAGTGAGTCCACATGTTTGGCATCAAAAAGAGAGTCTGTTAAGCAGCAGGCAGATTTGGAAATTTATGGCATAGAGCAATTGGCGACCACATCATACCCACTTCGGACATGTGTTTGCGGCAGAAAGTTCATCACCCCACTCCTGTCTTAATGGTCTGGGTGCAGGTCGCATAGAAAATATAGTCCAACGGCTGATGCTGTGTACAAAATGCGGAACGCTGTATACTGGGTAAATACCTTTTTTCTTTCCACCTTCGGATATATGCCACCATCAGGAGTTGTGGTTTTGAGGGTATCTGCACAGTCATGTCATTGTTAGAGGACGGTGCCAAAGATAAACAGAGCCATATGTGAATAACGGGAACGTTTCTTTGATCCTGAATGTCTGGGACCGGGCTGTGCACCGAAGCGTCAAGCCTCTGCAGGGCCGCCCTCCGGATTGTGACTCGGCTCTTTTGGATCTCTGTACTGGCCGTTCGTGAGAAAGGAGCCTCAATTTCGGCATCTAAGTGGTCAGTAGCTCCAGCACAGTGGTAAGTAGGTATTGTGGAAGGACCGCTAGACTCTGCAGTGCTATCGGGTACACCCTCCGTAACTAGTGAAGGTGTTAGATCGGCTGGTGTGGCTGTCTGGGGGGATGACAATCGTCCTTCAGACGTATTTACAGCTCCGCCTTCGCTTGGATTATTCTCCGGTGCAGTTAAAGAGATGTTCAAGGCAGGAACTGCTAAGGGAGTATAGCGTGGTTCACGGAGTGCCTCCGAGAAGGCCTCCTGGTAATGAGAAAGCAGGCGGCTTAATTCTTGTAGTAGACAGAAAGGCTCCATGACAGCTAAGTTTGTTTCAGGGGACAATCAGCTTGTAGTATAGTAGAACATTTTTAATTTTTTATCCTACCAGAGGATATCATAACCCCGGAGTTCGGGGGGGGGGGGTAATATCTCGGCAGCCCCAGACCTACTCTCCAAAACCTATACAGGATCCACTCCCGATCCACACAATGCTGCGTAGTTACAGAAATGGCCTCCTGTCCTGAAAATAGGCCTGGAGTGTAGCTGACTCAAGGAACACAGGCTAAAGGTCCGTCAAAACATCCACTCCTAGTGCACATCAGTTCTCTTTAACAAATTTCTGTTTCAGGTCAGCGAATATTGAAGTTTTGCTATAATTAGCTTATAAAAAGAGATTCAGGCTCAGAGAGCTTCACTGAGACGTGTCTTGCCGCAATGAGTGCAGGCTCCGCCCCCCACCAGCATGGATCTTAGATAACATTTGCTAAGATCATCAACATCAGGGCAGAAAAATAAAATGTCTCCACTCCTCTTGGGAAGTTATAGACTGACGATTTCTCCCTGAGGAAAATAGTACTCACTGGCACCATTTTAAAATAAAAAACTTCTTGATTGAAGAATCTAAACTAACACCTCACTTTACCTCTTCCTATCACTAACACAGGCAAAGAGAATGACTGGGGGGAGGGAAGGAGGAGCTATATATACAGCTCTGCTGTGGTGCTCTTTGCCACTTCCTGCTAAACAGGAGGCGTAATCCCATAAGGATGAAATCCGTGGACTCGTCATATCTTGTAAAAGAAATAAATTATTCAGGTAAGCATAAATTTCCTTTTCTTTTACAAGGTATGACGAGTACACGGATTTCATCCTTACTTATGGGATACAATACCAAAGCAATAGGACACAGATGAAAGGGAGGGACAAGACAGGAACCTAAACGGAAGGCACCACTGCTTGAAGAACCTTTCTCCCAAAAACATATTTTATGTAAGAACTTACCTGATAAATTCATTTCTTTCATATTGGCAAGAGTCCATGAGCTAGTGACATATGGGATATACAATCCTACCAGGAGGGGCAAAGTTTCCCAAACCTCAAAATGCCTATAAATACACCACTCACCACACCCACAATTCAGTTTAATGAATAGCCAAGCAGTGGGGTGATAAAGAAAGGAGTAGAAAGCATCAACAAAGGAAATTTGGAAATAATTGTGCTTTATACAAAAAATCATAACCACCATAAAAAGGGTGGGCCTCATGGACTCTTGCCAATATGAAAGAAATGAATTTATCAGGTAAGTTCTTACATAAATTATGTTTTCTTTCATGTAATTGTCAAGAGTCCATGAGCTAGTGACATATGGGATATCAATACCCAAGATGTGGAGTCTTCCACTCAAGAGTCACTAGAGAGGGAGGGAATAAAATAAAAACAGCCATATTCCGCTGAAAAAATAATCCACAACCCAAAAAATCAGTTATTTTTACTTTTGAAAGAAAAAAAAAACTTAAATCAAAAGCAGAAGAATCAAACTGAAACAGCTGCCTGAAGAACTTTTCTACCAAAAACTGCTTCCGAAGAAGCAATTACATCAAAATGGTAGAATTTAGTAAATGTATGCAAAGAGGACCAAGTTGCTGCTTTGCAAATCTGATCAACTGAAGCTTCATTCTTAAAAGCCCACGAAGTGGAGACTGATCTAGTAGAATGAGCTGTAATTCTCTGAGGCGGGGTTTGACCCGACTCCAAATAAGCTTGATGAATCAAAAGTTTCAACCAAGAAGCCAAGGAAATAGCAGAAGCTTTCTGACCTTTCCTAGGACCAGAAAATAAAACAAATAAACTGGAAGTCTTCCTGAAATTTTTAGTAGCTTCCACATAATATTTCAAAGCTCTTACCACATCCAAAGAATGTAAGGATCTCTCCAAAGAATTCTTAGGATTAGGACACAAGGAAGGGACAACAATTTCTCTACTAATGTTGTTAGAATTCACAACCTTAGGTAAAAATTGAAAAGAAGTCAGCAAAACTGCCTTATCCTGATGAAAAATCAGAAAAGGAGACTCACAAGAAAGAGCAGATTGCTCAGAAACTCTTCTAGCAGAAGAAAAAGCCAAAAGGAACAATACTTTCCAGGAAAGTAGTTTAATGTCCAAAGAATGCATAGGCTCAAATGGAGGAGCCTGTAAAGCCTTCAGAACCAAATTAAGACTCCAAGGAGGAGAAATTGATTTAATGACAGGCTTAATACAAACTATTCCAGTGAATATCAGGAAGTATAGCAATCTTTCTGTGAAATAAAACAGAAAGAGCAGAGATTTGTCCTTTCAAGGAACTTGCAGACAAACCCTTATCCAAACTATCCTGAAGGAACTGTAAAATTCTAGGAATTCTAAAAGAATGCCAGGAGAATTTATGAGAAGAACACCATGAAATGTAAGTCTTCCAAACTCTATAATAAATCTTTCTAGAGACAGATTTACGAGCTTGTAACATAATATTAATCACTGAGTCAGAGAAACCTCTATGACTTAGAACTAAGCGTTCAATTTCCATACCTTCAAATTTAATGATTTGAGATCCTGATGGAAAAACGGACCTTGAGATAGTAGGCGGGCAACTGGACATCCGAACTAGATCCGCATACCAAAACCTGTGTGGCCATGCTGGAGCCACCAGCAACACAAAAGACTGTTCCATGATGATTTTGGAGATCACTCTTGGAAGGAGAACTAGAGGCGGGAAGATGTAAGCAGGTTGATAACACCAAGGAAGTGTCAGCACATCCACTGTTTCCGCCTGAACATCCCTGGACCTGGAGAGGTATCTGGGAAGTTTCTTGTTTAGATGAGAGGCCATGAGATCTATCTCTGTAAGCCCCCACATCTGAACAATCTGAGAAAACACATCTGGATGGAGAGACCACTCCCCTGGATGTAAAGTCTGGCGGCTGAGATAATCCGCCTCCCAATTGTCTACGCCTGGGATATGCACCGCAGAGATTAGACAGGAGCTGGATTCCGCCCAGGCAAGTATCCGAGATACTTCTTTCATAGCTTGGGGACTGTGAGTCCCACCCTGATGATTGACATATGCCACAGTTGTGATATTGTCTGTCTGAAAACAAATGAACGGTTCTCTCTTTAGCAGAGGCCAGAACTGAAGAGCCCTGAGAATTGCACGGAGTTCTAAAATATTTATTGGTAATCTCGCCTCTTGATATTTCCAAACCCCTTGTGCTGTCAGAGATCCCCAAACAGCTCCCCAACCTGAAAGACTCACAGCTGTTGTGATCACAGTCCAGGTTGGGCGAACAAAAGAAGCCCCTTGAACCAAACGATGGTGATCTATCCACCATGTCAGAGAGTGTCGTACATTGGGATTCAAGGAAATTAATTGTGATATCTTTGTATAATCCCTGCACCATTGATTAAGCATACAAAGCTGTAAAGGTCTCATGTGAAAATGAGCAAAGGGGATTGCGTCCGATGCTGCAGTCATGAGACCTAAAACTTCCATGCACATAGCCACTGAAGGGAATGACTGAGACTGAAGGTGCCGGCAGGCTGCAACCAATTTTAAACGTCTCTTGTCTGTTAGAGACAGAGTCATGGACACTGAATCTATCTGGAAGCCTAAAAAGGTGACCCTTGTCTGAGGAATCAAGAAACTTTTTGGTAAATTGATCCTCCAACCATGTTTCCGAAGAAACAACACTAGTTGATTCGTGTGAGATTCTGCAGTATGTAAAGACTGAGCTAGTACCAAGATATCGTCCAAATAAGGAAACACTGCAATACCCCGTTCTCTGATTACAGATAGTAGGGCACCCAGAACCTTTGAAAAGATTCTTGGAGCTGTTGCTAGCATAAATGGAAGAGCAACAAATTGGTAGTGCTTGTCTAGAAAAGAGAATCTCAGAAACTGAAAATGTTCTGGATGAATCGGAATATGAAGTTATGCATCCTGCAAGTCTATTGTGGACATATAATGTCCTTGCTGAACAAAAGGCAGAATAGTCCTTATAGTCACCATCTTGAAAGTTGGTACTCTTTCATAACGATTCAAAATTTTCAGATTCAGAACTGGTCTGAACAAATTTTCTTTCTTTGGTACAATGAATAGGTTTGAATAAAACCCCAAACCTTGTTCCTGAGGAGGAACTGGCATGATTACCCCTGAAGACTCCAGGTCTGAAACACACTTCAGAAAAGCCTGAGCTTTTACTGGATTTACAGTGATGCGTGAGAGAAAAAATCTTCTCACAGGAGGTCTGTCTTTGAATCCTATTCGATACCCTTGAGAGACAATGCTCTGAATCCAATGATTTTGGACAGATTTTATCCAAAAATCCTTGAAAAACCTTAATCTGCCCCCTACCAGCTGAGCCGGAATGAGGGCCGCACCTTCATGCGGACTTAGGGGCAGACTTTGGTTTCCTAAATGGCTTGGATTTATTCCAATTTGAGGAAGGCTTCCAACTGGAAGCAGATTCCTTGGGAGGAGGATTGAGTTTTTGTTCCTTATTCTGATGAAAGGAACGAAAATGGTTAGAAGCCTTAGATTTACCCTTAGGTTTTTTATCCTGAGGCAAAAAAACTCCTTTTCCTCCAGTGATAGTTGAAATAATAGAATCCAACTGAGAACCAAATAAATTACTACCTTAGAAAAAAAGAGATAGTAATCTAGATTTAGATGTCATATCAGCATTCCAAGATTTAAGCCACAAAGCTCTTCTAGCTAATACAGCTAAAGACATGGATCTAACATCAATTTTGATAATATAAAAAATGGCATCACAAATAAAATGATTAGCATGTTGCAGTAAGCGAACAATGCTAGATATGTCAAAATCCAATTCATGTTGCTCTAAATTTTCCAACCAGAAAGTTGATGCAGACGCAACATCACCCAAAGAAATAGCAGGTCTGAGAAGATGACCTGAATATAAATAGGCCTTCCTTAGATAAGATTCAAGTTTCCTATCTAAAGGATCCTTAAAGGAAGTGCTATTTTCCATAGGAATAGTGGTACGTTTAGCAAGAGTAGAAATAGCCCCATCAACTTTGGGGATCTTTTCCCAAAACTCTATAGATTTTGCTGGTAAAGGATACAATCTCTTAAACCTTGAAGAAGGAATAAAGGAAGTACCTGGCTTATTCCATTCCTTAGAAATCATATCAGAAATAGCCTCAGGAATGGGAAAAACACCTGGGGAAACCACAGGAGGTTTAAAAACAGCATTTAAACGTTTATTAGACTGAACGTCAATAGGACTGGTTACCTCAATATCCAAAGTAATTAACACTTCTTTTAATAAAGAACGCATATACTCTATTTTAAATAAATAAGTAGATTTGTCAGTGTCAATATCTGAGGAAGGATCTTCTGTTTCAGATAGATCCTCATCAGAAGAGGATGAATTATGTTGTTGGTCATTTGAAATTTCATCAGCTAAATGAGAAGTTTTAAAAGACCTTTTACGTTTATTAGAAGGTGGAAATGCAGACAAAGCCTTCATAATAGAATCAGAAACAAATTCTTTAAAATTTACAGGTATATCATGCACATTAGAAGTTGAAGGAACTGCAACTGGCAATGTACTATTACTGATAGAAACACTATCTGCATGTAAAAGTTTATCATGACAACTATTACAAATGACATTCGGTGGAATAATTTCTACAATTTTACAACAAATGCACTTAGCTTTTGTAGAACCCATGTCAGGCAGCAATGTTCCAGCAGAAACTTCAGTGGCAGGATCAGATTGGGACATCTTGCTCAATGTAAGAGAAAAAACAATATATAAAGCAAAATTATCTATTTCCTTAAATGACAGTTTCAGGAATGGGAAAAAATGCAAAAGCATAGGCCTCTTGATAGAAAAGAAAGCAGGAGGCAAACAACAATGGGGTATTGAAATAATGAAGAAAATTTGGCGCCAAGTATGACGCGTAACGTAAACTTTTTTGGCGCCAAAAATGACCGGAAATGACACACTTGCGTCACTAATGACGCCGCCGTGTGAAAGGTCTCGGCGTCACATATGACGCCGGAAATGACGAAGTTGCGTCAAAAACGTATTTTCCCGCGCCAAAAATGACGCAATAAAGTCTAACATTTGACGCACAAGCGGGACTAATACCCGCAATTGCAAAATGTAGTTAAATTGAAAAAAGACTAAACCCCAGGTAAGAAATAAATTTCTTAAAGTGTTTATATTCCCAAATATGAAACTGACAGTCTGCAGAAGGAAATACATGAACTTGACTCATGGCAAATATAAGTACAATACATATATTTAGAACTTTATATAATTTGCATAAAGTGCCAAACCATAGCTGAGTGTCTTAAGTAATGAAAAACATACTTACTAAAAGACACCCATCCACATATAGCAGATAGCCAAACCAGTACTAAAACAGTTATTAGTAGAGGTAATGGTAAATTGAGAGTATATCGTCGATCTGAAAAGGGAGGTAGGAGATGAATCTCTACGACCGATAACAGAGAACCCATGAAAAAGACCCCCGTTAGAGAAATCATCGTATTCAATAGGTGATACTCCCTTCACGTCCCTCTGAAATTCGCTGTACTCTGAGAGGAATCAGGCTTCAACAATGCTGAGAAGCGCATATCAACGTAGAAATCTTAGCACAAACTTACTTCACCACCTCCACAGGAGGCAAAGTTTGTAAAACTGAATTGTGGGTGTGGTGAGGGGTGTATTTATAGGCATTTTGAGGTTTGGGAAACTTTGCCCCTCCTGGTAGGATTGTATATCCCATATGTCACTAGCTCATGGACTCTTGCCAATTACATGAAAGAAAACAGCCTTGGACGAGGCAAAAGAATCAAATTTGTAAAATGTGTGAAGAAACGACCAAGTTGCAGCCTTGCAAATATGTTCAACAGAAGCATCATTTTTAAATGCCCATGAGGAAGCCACAGCCCTAGTAGAATGAGCCGTAATCCTTTCAGGAGGCTGCTGTCCAGCAGTCTCATATGCAAAACGAATGATACTCTTCAGGCAAAAGAAAGAGAGGTAGCCGTAGCTTTCTGGCCCCTACGTTTTCCAGAAAAAACAAATAATGAAGATGATTGACGAAATTCTTTGGTCGCCTGCAAGTAAAAACTTCAGGGCACGGACCACGTCCAAGTTATGTAACAGACGCTCCTTCTTAGGAGGAGGATTAGGACACAAGGAAGGAACAACAATTTCCTGATTAATATTCCTATTAGAAACAACCTTAGGAAGGAAACCAGGTTTGGTACGTAACACCACCTTATCAGAATGGAAAATAAGATAAGGAGAGTCACATTGTAAAGCTGAAAGCTCAGAAACTCTCAGAGCAGAAAAAATAGCAACTAAAAATAAAAAACTTTCCAAGATAACAACTTAATATCTATGGAATGCATGGGTTCAAACGGAACCCCTTGAGGAACCTTAAGAAGTAAATTCAAACTCCAAGGTGGAGCAATTGGTCTAAACACAGGCTTGATTCTAGTCAGAGCCTGACAAAAGGATTGAACGTCTGGAACATCTACCAGATGCTTGTGAAGTAAAATAGACAAAGCAGAAATCTGTCCCTGTAAGGAACTTGCTGACAACCCTTTCTCCAATCCTTCTTGGAGAAAAGATAAAATCCTGGGAATCCTAACCCTACTCCATGAGTAGCCCTTGGATTCACACCAATAAAGATATTTACGCCATATCTTATGGTAAATTTATCTGGTAATAGGCTTACGTGCCTGGATTAAGGTATCAATGACCGAATCAGAGAACCCTCGCTTAGATAAAATCAAGCATTCAATCTCCAAGCAGTCAGCTGCAGAGAAACTAGATTTGGATGATGGAAGGGTCCCTGAATGAGAAGCTAGGGTGAGTAGGAGAGCGATCAGCGCCTAGGACTGTATACCCGCTACACTATAAAGAAGACCCCCTAATAGGTCTAATGGAAGATACGATTATGGATAAATAGGAGCACCAAAGGCTAAGGTATAATTCAGGTAGCAGCACTCTATACAGTTAAAATTGGTAAAAGCAATTTATTACATTTATATCATAAAATGAAAAACATAAATTAAATACAATGAGTTAAAAACACATAAATTAAAAAGATGGATCTTACTACAATAGTGTCTCAAGAAAAGAGGAGAAGAGGAGCCTTGCCAGTGGCAAGAGATTTGTGAGGCTTCATACACTACCAGGATCATTAAGCTTATGGGGTAAGTTTATTTACCGATAAGCTACACCCCATAGGCTCTTTATGTTGAGGAGTTCTTTTTTCTTTTGATTTCAGGTCCATGTTGTTACAGACTAGGATACTGGATCAAGACAAGCTCCTAGGATCGTTTCTATCAGTGGTTCTTTTTCACTTAATGGACTTTTGTTTAGTGATGTCCCGAACTGTTCGCCCGCGAACGGTTCACAGCGAACATAGCTTGTTCGCGTTCGCGTTTGTGGCGAACACATGGTGATGTTCGATCCGCCCCTATGTGTCATCATTGTGGAAACTTTGACCCTTTATGTCCCAGCCGCCTGACACATTAGAGCCAATCAACATCAGACACTCCCTCACAGACACTCCCAGCTACTCGGAATCCGCCATTTTAGACTCATAACGACCTTGCTTTTTTAATGAGAGGACGTGTTGTGTTTTTGCTCCTGACATTAATAGGAAAAACATAGCTAGGCTAGTGTATTTACAGTCCAGAAGGACTCCACTCATCTCTGCTGCAAGCACAGCACCCCAAAAAGCCCTTTTTAGGGCTATATTTCGTGCCGTTTTTTTTTTTTTTTTTCGTTTTTTTTTATTAGCATTTGCCTGGCTTTCAGCTGTGTGTTTAAGGCTCACAGCATATGCTTTGACTAATGCCACCACTGATATCTCCCTAACAACATTAGTTTAAATTTAACTAACCCAAAAATTTAATTATTTTTCTAGTGTAATTTTTTTTCATTTTCTATCAGGCCAGTGTCACACAGCAAATACTCTGGTTCATTGCTCTGTGCCAGCCAGCAGCCACCAGTGTTAATATCCGTTTATAACATTATTTTAAATTTAAAAAAAAAAATAAAAAAAAAAAATATTTTGCTAGTGTAATCTAATTACATTTACTATCATGCCTGTGTCTGTCAGGCTCACTCAGCATTAATATACCTATTTTTTTCAGTCTTTTGGTTAATTGGTCTATGCCAGGCAGCCACCCAGCACTCATATCTATTCTTCACCTTAATTTTAATATAAAAAAAAAAAGTTTACATTTGTTTGCTAGTGTAATCTAATATAATTTTCTATCCGGCCTGTGTGTTTTGCTGACATAGAGAGCCTACTGTGTTTACTTGCTGCCCTCCCTAGTCTTTGAGCCACGACTCATATGTGTTTAACCTTTTTTTAATTTCCCCCCCAAAAAAATAATTTCAATCATTTTTCTAGTGTAATCTAATAGTATTTTCTATCAGGCGTGTGTGTATCCGACTTACAGAGCCTACTGTTTTTAATAGCTGCCCTTCCAAGGCTATCAGCCACGACTCATATCTATGTGCTTAACCTTTTTCTTACAATTTCCAAAAAAAAGTCTTTAAATCATTATGCTAGTGTAATCTAATTGTATTTTCTATCAGGCCTGTGTCTAACTGTCTATCTGACTTACACAGCATACTGTTGTTATAATTGCTGCACTACGTAGCAGCCAGCCAGTGTGACCACTCATAGTCATATGTGATTTGCACTTCTTAACATAATTTTAATATTAAAATCTAAAATTTTAAAATATTTTGCTAGTGTAATCTAACTTAATTTTCTATCAGTCCTGTGTTTTTGTCACTTACACAGCATACTGTGTTAAATTGCTGCCCTACCTACCATCCACGACTCATATCTGCCAGGCCCAAGTAGCCAATTAGTGGCACCAATCACAATTCTTGTAACAGTAATTAAAAAAAAAAAATCATAATTTTTTGGACTGCAAATATTCAGTCTCCTAGTGCCATTGAATTTCATTTACCTCCTGCCTGCCACTGCCAGCCTTTTTGTGCCAGGCCGTCTAGCCAACTATTTACACCAATCATAATTGTTGTCACAGACAGTATAGTTATTAATTTAAATAAAAAAATTTTTTAGTGTTGATCTTAATCCTCAGTTTGCTCGTGCCCTAGAATTGCACTTTTCTACAGCCTTCCAAGCCTGTGTGCCAGGCCTACTTAAATATTTACACCAATCATATTTGTTGTGACAGTATTCTAATAATTAAAAATTAAAAATTTTGGTAATAGTTGTTGTGATTTGAATCCTCAGTTTGCTGGTGCCATTGAATAGCACTTTCCTCCTGCCTTGCAGCCTGCTGTGAGCCAGGCCCACCTAGCCAATTGTTGTCAACAATCATATTTCTGTTAACAGTTTTGCAAAAATTGTCAATCATCACTGTTTAGACTGTCAGTAATCAGTCTCCTAGTGTCCTTGAATTGCATCTACCTCCTGCCTACCATCCTTTTGTGCCAGGCCGTCTTGCCAACTATTCCAATCCTAATTTTTTGTCACAGTATAGTTACTAATTAAAATAAAAAAAATCTTGATTGTTGATGATCTTAATCCTCAGTTTGCTCGTGCCCTAGAATTGCACTTTTCTACAGCCTTCCAAGCCTGTGTGCCAGGCCTACTTAAAAAATATTTACACCAATCATATTTGTTGTGACAGTATTCTAATAATTAAAAATTAAAATTTTTGGTAATAGTTGTTCTGATTTGAATCCTCAGTTTGCTGGTGCCATTGAATAGCACTTTCCTCCTGCCTTGCAGCCTGCTGTGAGCCAGGCCCACCTAGCCAATTGTTGTCAGCAATCATATTTCTGTTAACAGTATAACAAAAATTGTCAATCATCACTGTTTTGACTGTCAGTAATCAGTCTCCTAGTGTCCTTGAATTGCATCTACCTCCTGCCTGCCATCCTTTTGTGCCAGGCAGTCTTGCCAACTATTTACACCAATCCTATTTTTTTGTCACAGTATAGTTACTAATTAAAATTAAAAAAATCTGAGTATTCCCTCAAGCTTAACACCCCAGTCTTCACGGTGCGTTACACAAAAAACACTAAGGTTAAACCTCCTGCACTAATGGGTCTTTACTTACACAGATGGACTTCTTCTGAGAAACATATAGACTGTTGACTTTTTTTCTTTTTCATAGCCCGCTACTCACAGGACATCTGGCTGTATTGCGCATTCAATATACCTGCCATAACTAATAACGGTCAGGATCACTTAACAGGCAACGTCCCAACATTTTCAGCATAAGCAGTTCGCATGCCTAACTACCATATGAGCGTGTTTTGACACTACTTACCACAACAAACTTCTTGTATAGAAGGGAATTGCTGCTCATAGCTTCAACATGACCACTAAAAGAACAACCAGGATAGACAAGTCTGGGAAAACATCTATTCCTGCTGGGGCAAAGATGGATGCTTACTTTAAAACAACAGGGACGGCCATTCCGTCACCCCAATCCCCAGTATCTAACGACTCAGAAGACAGGGGTTCAGCATCGCCTCGCCAAGACACAGATCACCTTCTCACAAAAGCTGACCTGTTGCTGTTACCCTCTAAAGAAGATTTTAAAATATTCATGGTTCAAGTGAGCCAGATGATTAAAGACAGCCTCACTGAAGTGAAAAGAGAAATAACAGATCTGGGCCAGAGAATATTGCAAATCGAAGAGCAAACTGAGGAATTAACTTCGGACAATAACAACATGGCATGCGAAATGGAGCAACAAAACGCCACCATTCTTTTATTACAATCTCAAATAGAAGATTTAGATAACCGTAACAGAAGACAAAATCTAAGAATCAGAGGGGTACCCGAAGATGTTACACCCCCACAAATAAACTCATACCTTCAGCAACTCTTTGAACATTTACTTAAAAACAACGCTGCTTCCCCTCTGGTCCTAGATAGAGCTCACAGAGCACTCAGACCACCGCCATCAGCGAAAGATCCTCCACGAGACATCATAATAAAGTTTCATAAATACTCAGATAAAGAAGATATCCTAACAGCTTCCAGGAAGCAGTCTCCAATAAGCTTTCAAGGAAAAGACATTCAAATATACGCGGACCTTAGTCCTACAACTCTTTTCAAAAGAAAGGAAGCCAGATACCTCACACTACACCTCAAAGAATTGGGTATACCCTACCGCTGGGGCTTCCCCTTCTCCTTAAAAGTGACTAAAGAAAATAAGATCTACACCTATCGAGACCCAGAAGATATTGAGACTTTTTGCTCTGACTTGGGCATCCCAACGCCCTCTTTACCATCCATATTTGAAAACAAGAACCCAAAGGATGCCCACAAACCCAAGCCTCAAAGACCTGAGTGGACCACTGTTTCTAGGAAAAGAAAAGGCTTCCCATCCTCAAGCGGAACCCCCCCAGGACCCAAAGAAAGACCTCCATGAAATGAACATATATAGTGTTTTCTTGTCTCCTCCTAGATACTAACAGTTATGTTCTGTCCCAGTCATTGCTTCAAATAATGTTTTCTTCTTTTCATCTTTTGAATATACATCTCTTGTCCCTTGTCCCCTCTTCACTCCGCTTCCTTTACCCTGGGAGTAGTAACATCTTCTGATGTTCACCCCCTATAACCTCACCGCTATCCCTATCCCTAAATCTATTTGCTATACTAAAAGATATAGCCTTACTTTTTGTTCAGTCAATGTTTCGCTGCACACTTGTTTTGTATATGTTTGGTTTATCAGTTTTATGGTTCTAATGTTTATTTGTTCACGCAGGCAATATGATGCTTCATCCCAGCCTCTCCTTCTCCTCTGTATATCACTTCCTATTCCCTCTGGGGGGGGGAGACCGACAGAATCCATCTTTTTTGAAGTCCCAGGTAAGAAACCCATAGATAGTAGACGACATCACACACATTTTAAGAATGACACATAGAACAGTGAACTTCCTTTCGCAAAATGCGAATGGACTCAATTCTCCTATAAAGCGTTCAATCGCTTTGAGAGAGTTTGAAAAACATAACAATTCAATCATATTCATACAAGAGACACACTTTTTAAATACCGCTGAACCCAAATTCCTCTCTAAATTATACCCCACTGGGTATTTTGGATCAAACCATAAAAAAAAAAAAAAAAAATGGGGTTGGGACTTTATTTCATAAGAACTTAGAATTTCAATTACTACATAAAGTCTCCGATAAAGATGGCAGAATCCTAATACTAGTGGGACTCCTGTTCCAGCGTCCAATCACGTTGGTGAACGTCTATGCTCCCAACTCTAAGAGAGTGCCCTTCTATAAGAAACTCACAGCCCTAATTGCAGAACACAGGAAGGGATCTCTAATCATAGGAGGCGATTTTAACGTTACTCTCGACCCCAAATTAGACTCTACCTCCACTAAACCTAACCCCACATCAAGGCCCCCAAATATAGTTTATGACTTTCTCAAAAAATCAGGCGTAGTTGACATTTGGAGGATACAACACCCTACTCAGCGTAACTATTCATTTTTCTCTAATCCATGGTCTCAATACACCCGCATTGATTATCTATTAGTCGACCAACTGAGTCTAGGACAAGTTAGGGACTCGGACATAAACCCGACAGCTTGGTCGGACCACTCTCTTATTACGCTATCTATGGAATGGTCAGAAGGCCCGTCATGCCCTTTTATATGGAGATTAGACGAGACCCTACTACATCACACTCCCACTAATATCAAAATGCTCCAGACCATACAAGAATACTTTCACCATAACTCACTGCCTGAAATCTCATCACGTACCCTATGGGACGCACATAAAGCCGTAGTCAGGGGAGAATACATTAAACAAAGGTCTAGGCTGCGAAAACAATTTAATCTAGCTATAACGCATAACACTGACAAGTTGAACTCCCTAGAACTACAACACAAACAGACCCCTATGGACTCTAAGATCCAAATAGAACTGACTAAAGTTAGGAAAGAACTAAATCATTTACTGACTAGAGAAGCTCAGAGACGAGCTCTTTACCTAAGAAAGGTATATTTCCATGAGGGCAACCGAGCTGGCGCGCTCCTAGCAAGAGCCCTGAGAGCAAAAACCTCTAAATCACACATATACAGTATAAAAAAGGCTGATGGGACTGTAACACACGACAGCAAGCAGATAGCAGACCAATTTAGTAAATATTATCATCAACTGTATAACCTTAGAGACGATGCCTCCTCATCCCACGCTACACAAATGAACGAATACATTGATAGAGCACAATTAAACACACTTACGACGACCCAAACAGAGAAAATGGAGGAACCAATTACACTGTTAGAAATCCTCAACACCATCAAAGACCTTCCCATGAGAAAAAGCCCTGGCCCTGATGGCCTTACAAATGCCTACTATAAACAATTTAAAAATGTACTTGCCCCACATCTATTAGAATTGTTTAACTCAATAGACGATAATAGACTGCTCTCCCACACGATGCAGGAAGCCCATATAGCAGTTATCTTAAAACCAGATAGAAACCCTGAAGACACCACTAATTACAGACCAATATCATTATTAAATTCTGATCTGAAGATCCTGGCCAAAATTCTATCTAAAAGAATAAATTCCATAATTCAAGATCTGATACATACGGACCAGGTTGGTTTTGTCCCGTCACGTGAAGCACGGGACAACACCATAAGAGCGCTCCTTCTAGCCTCCCATGCCCAACATAATAAAATTAAATCAGTCTTTATCACAGTCGACGCTGAGAAGGCTTTCGACCGTATAAACTGGAGCTTTCTTAAGGCCACATTAAAATCTTTTGGCTTTGGAGAGAAAATGATAAATAGAATCTTTAGTTTATACTCTTCCCCGTCAGCTAGAGTAAGAGTCAATGGTGCCCTCTCGGATCCCTTTCAAATTACCAATGGTACCCGACAGGGTTGCCCATTGTCCCCATTACTTTTTATACTATCTATGGAGGTCCTAGCATCTCATGTCAGAATGAACCAAAATATCACAGGAATCCCAATTGGCCCTCACGATTTTAAAATTGCCCTATATGCAGATGACTTGCTGTTTTCACTGACCTCACCGAGTACTACAATACCTGTCCTTCTAGAAACACTCCAAAAATTTGGTAACTTTTCTAATTTTTCTATAAACCTTCAAAAATCTGAAATCCTGAATATCTCCATGGATCCCATTGACTTTCAACAACTAGCACAAGCTTGCCCCCTCAAATTACAACCTGAATCAGTTAAATACTTAGGTATTGTCCTCTCCCCCAATTATACTACATTATTTGAAAAAAATTATAGACCCTTACTACAAAACATACAAAAAGACCTCTCAATGTGGTCAGACAGACCTTTATCTTGGTGGGGGAGGATTCAATCCATAAAAATGACCACTTTGCCCAGGATTCTTTATATCTTACAAACTATCCCCATTTCTCTTCCCAACAGTTACATATCCCAACTACAATCTATAATTAATACCTTTATATGGGGAACACTGAAACCTCGGATAAATAGAAATACATTATATAGGAACACTGACATGGGGGGGCTAGGCCTACCAAATATTAGAAAGTATTACATAGCGGTCACTCTACAGAGAGTTCTAGACTGGCATGGCTCTACGGACAATAAGGCCTGGGTGTCCATAGACTCACATTTGCTACAGATCCCAAAGGTGGGAGCGGTTTGTTGGGTGCCTGGGGAACTCAGACCAATACAATGCAAGACACTACCTATACATAGGCATCTTTTCCATACTTGGGACCTGATCAGATCTACTAATAAAGACATTACTCATCTTCGCTCACCTCTCTTCCCAATCCCCCAGAATGCAGAATTAGTAGGGGGACTAGACAACAAATTTCGCAGAACTCAGGAATGGGATTATACATGGCCTCTGGCCAAGTTTGTAGAAAATGGGAAATTAATAAGCACAGATAAATTTATTGAATTGTGTGGGGGACGTCCTGGGAACTGGCTAAAACATGCACAACTTTCACACTATATAGCATCTTCCCCACACAAAGAAGACCTCCTGAGATCACCCACACCTTTTGAATCACTATGCTTACAGAATAAAACAATTTGTCACCCTTTGTCGTTGTCCCACAGACTGCTACAAACCCATGACAACGCATTACTCCCTACATTCACAATCAAATGGCAACGAGACTTACACTTAGACTTGGACAAGATAGAGTGGAGAAATATTTTTCACAAAACACGTAAATCATCTACCTCGCCACAAATCTTAGAATTAAATTATAAAGTCCTTACAAGATGATATTTGACCCCTACTCGCCTACATTCAATTTACCCCGAGGCATCCAGGATGTGTTGGAGAGGCTGTGGAGGTCACGGTTCTTTAATTCACACATGGTGGCAATGCCCTAAGATAACACCTCTATGGCAATCAATAGAATCCTTTCTTAAGAAAATCCTCTCACAGCACTTTTCACTAACCCCAAGAATAGCATTATTAAATGACCTCCCCAAAGTTAAATGTAGATTGAGATCCCTCCTTATACAGATCTGCCTTAATGCCGCAAAATCATTAATAGCCAGACACTGGAAGAGTCTCATAACCCCCTCAAAAGACATGTGGATGGACAGAGTAGATGAACTCCTAGACCTAGAGGAATATGGCCATCTTAAAAATAATTCTCGTATATCATTCCCGGAGATCAAATTTTTATGGGATGAATACACATGCAGATCATAACATACCACTTATATTTGACCTTATAGGAACCAACCGCTGGACATGCCTGAATCGGTCCCCCCCCCCCCCCCCCCTCCCTCCAGGGGCACCCTTTCCCCCTCCTCCGCTCCCGCTTTCTTCCTTTCTCTTACTATTCCTTTCACCTCTTTCCTCCATTTCTCACTCCTCTTTTCATCTCCCTCTTCTTCTCGACCTTCCTCTCTTCTTGTTTTGCATCCTGAAGCTGATTTGCCTGAGAAATGTCCTGTATGGAGTCTGTTTATGTCTCCCCACACTATAGTGATGCTACATATAAAATACTCTATTATGCAGAAGGGAGTCGGTTGGAGTATGGGAAATGAGATATAGAACTCTTTACTCCAGGAAGAGAAATGGACTTCTTTCAGCTGGATTGTAGCTTCCATAAGTATTTCGTTAAGTGAACAAAGTTGTTTATGTTTATTTTTACAAGTTTAATTGTTTGTATAAGTTTATGTTGGAAAAAATACACACAAAAGACTAGAAAGTAACCTTAACCTGTGTATTATGACACCAACTACCCTTTGTACAAGATGTAACAAGACAACCTTTGGTGTTTGTTTAACATTTATTGTATGTGATCTTTCTTCAATAAATATAAAAAACTCAAAAAAAAAAAAAAAAATTAAAAAAATCTTTATTGCTGATGATCTTAATCCTCAGTTTGCTCGTGCCCTAGAATTGCAGTTTTCTACAGCCTTCCAAGCCTGTGTGCCAGGCCTACTTAAAAAATATTTACACCAATCATATTTGTTGTGACAGTATTCTAATAATTAAAAATTAAAATTTTTGGTAATAGTTGTTGTGATTTGAATCCTCAGTTTGCTGGTGCCATTGAATAGCACTTTCCTCCTGCCTTGCCGCCTGCTGTGAGCCAGACCAACCTAGCCAATTGTTGTCAGCAATCATATTTCTGTTAACAGTATTGCAAAAATTGTCAATCATCACTGTTTAGACTGTCAGTAATCAGTCTCCTAGTGTCCTTGAATTGCATCTACCTCCTGCCTGCCATCCTTTTGTGCCAGGCCGTCTTGCCAACTATTTACACCAATCCTAATTTTTTGTCACATTATAGTTACTAATTAAAATTAAAAAAATCTTGATTGTTGATGATCTTAATCCTCAGTTTGCTCGTGCCCTAGAATTGCACTTTTCTACAGCCTTCCAAGCCTGTGTGCCAGGCCTACTTAAAAAATATTTACACCAATCATATTTGTTGTGACAGTATTCTAATAATTAAAAATTTAAATTTTTGGTAATAGTTGTTGTGATTTGAATCCTCAGTTTGCTGGTGCCATTGAATAGCACTTTCCTCCTGCCTTGCAGCCTGCTGTGAGCCAGGCCCACCTAGCCAATTGTTGTCAGCAATTATATTTCTGTTAACAGTATTGCAAAAATTGTCAATCATCACTGTTTTGACTGTCAGTAATCAGTCTCCTAGTGTCCTTGAATTGCATCTACCTCCTGCCTGCCATCCTTTTGTGCCAGGCCGTCTTGCCAACTATTTACACCAATCCTAATTTTTTGTCACAGTATAGTTACTAATTAAAATTAAAAAAATCTTGATTGTTGATGATCTTAATCCTCAGTTTGCTCGTGCCCTCGAATTGCACTTTTCTACAGCCTTCCAAGCCTGTGTGCCAGGCCTACTTAAAAAATATTTACACCAATCATATTTGTTGTGACAGTATTCTAATAATTAAAATTTAAAATTTTTGGTAATAGTTGTGATTTGAATCCTCAGTTTGCTGGTGCCATTGAATAGCACTTTCCTCCTGCCTTGCCGCCTGCTGTGAGCCAGGCCCACCTAGCCAATTGTTGTCAGCAATCATATTTCTGTTAACAGTATTGCAAAAATTGTCAATCATCACTGTTTAGACTGTCAGTAATCAGTCTCCTAGTGTCCTTGAATTGCATCTACCTCCTGCCTGCCATCCTTTTGTGCCAGGCCGTCTTGCCAACTATTTACACCAATCCTAATTTTTTGTCACAGTATAGTTACTAATTAAAATTAAAAAATCTTGATTGTTGATGATCTTAATCCTCAGTTTGCTTGTGCCCTCTAATTGCACTTTTCTACAGCCTTCCAAGCCTGTGTGCCAGGCTTACTTGAAAATTATTTACACCAATCATATTTGTTGTGACAGTATTCTAATAATTAAAAAATAAAAATTTTGGTAATAGTTGCTGTGATTTGAATCCTCAGTTTGCTGGTGCCATTGAATAGCACTTTCCTCCTGCCTTGCAGCCTGCTGTGCGCCAGGCCCACCTAGCCAATTGTTGTCAGCAATCATATTTCTGTTAACAGTATTGCAAAAATTGTCAATCATCACTGTTTAGACTGTCAGTAATCAGTCTCCTAGTGTCCTTGAATTGCATCTACCTCCTGCCTGCCATCCTTTTGTGCCAGGCCGTCTTGCCAACTATTTACACCAATCCTAATTTTTTGTCACATTATAGTTACTAATTAAAATTAAAAAAATCTTGATTGTTGATGATCTTAATCCTCAGTTTGCTCGTGCCCTAGAATTGCACTTTTCTACAGCCTTCCAAGCCTGTGTGCCAGGCCTACTTGAAAAATATTTACACCAATCACAGTTGTTGTTACAGTATTCTTAATAATTAAAAAATAAAATTGTTGTTAATAGTTGTTGAGAATCCTCAGTTTGCTGGTGCCATTGAATAGCACTTTCCTGCTGCCTTGCAGCCTGTTGTGAGCCAGGCCCACCTAGCCAATTGTTGCCAGCAATCATATTTCTTTTAACAGTATTGCAAAAATTGTCAATCATCACTGTTTTCACTGTCAGTAATCAGTCTCCTATTGTCCTTGAATTGCATCTACCTCCTGCCTGCAAGCCTTTTGTGCCAGGCCGTCTTGCCAACTATTTACACCAATCATAATTGTTGTCACAGTATAGTTACTAATTAAAATTAAAAAAATTTGATTGTTGATCTTAATCCTCAGTTTGCTTGTGCCATTGAATTGCACTTTTCTACTGCCTGCCAGCCTGTGTGCCAGGCCCAACTATCCAATTAGTGCCAGCAATCATATTTCTTTTAACAGTATTGCAAAATTTGTCAATCATCACTGTTTTGACTGTCAATCTGCAGTCTACTAGTGCCCTTGAATTGCATTTTCCTCCTGCCTGCCTGCCTGTGTGCCAGTCCCAACTAGCCAATTATTGCCACCACTCATATTTATTGCAACAGGATTGGAATTTTTGCTAATCATAACTGTTTTGACTGTGATTCTTCAGTCTCCTAGTGCAATTGAATTGCAGTTTCCTTTCTCCCAGCGTGTGTGCCAGACAGGCCCATTTGCCAAACAGTGCCAAACAATCATATTTTTGCCACAGTACTTGTAAGTTGTAATATTTTAAAAAATTAACAATTTGTGATTTTTAAAACATCTGTCTTTTTTGTTGTTGTCAGTCTCACAGCGTATACTGTGCCCACTTTCACAGTGCCACCACTCAATTGGTGTAATAGTATTGTTAGTGTCCATTTAAAAAAAAATGACAGGCAGAGGCAGGCCACCCCGCAGGTTCCGTGGTCGTGGTGCTGTGATTCCTTTAGACCCTACAAATATGCACATTGTTCAGATGCCGGGTGCCAGGGGGGACGCAAAAACTTCTGAAGAGGACCTAGTTGAATGGCTAACACAGGACACCCAATCTTCTTCAGCTTCCGCTGCTAGTCCTCCTGACCTTGACGCACCATCTAAGTCCAGCTGTGCTTTGGGCAAGTCTCAAGTGACCAGTGCCACTCCGCCGCCTGTCGCCACCACCAACACTAGCACCACAGCCGCTTCACTTGATCTGTCACAGGAGTTATTGACACATCATTTGGAAGAAATGAGTGATGCGCAACCATCATTGACAGAGGATGTAGATAATAGTGATCAGTCTCAGTCAGGCAGCATTACCGACATGGAGGTACGGTGTGATGATGATGATGATGATGTACCCGCTGCTGCTTCCTTTCTTGATGTTTCAGATACAAGTGAAGCGGTTGATGATGATGTGTCGGTGGATGTCACGTGGGTGCCTGCTAGAAGAGAAGAAGAAGAGGGGGAAAGTTCAGATGGGGAGACAGAGAGGAGGAGACGATTTGGAAGCACGGGGAGGTCGTCTCAAGGAGCTAGTGGCACAGTCAGACAGCATGCATCATCAGCAGGGGTCAGCCAGACAGCACGCAGACGCCCATCAACGCATGCTGTTGCCACCACCAGAATGCCGTCATCGCAGAGCTCAGCAGTGTGGCATTTTTTTTGTGTGTCTGCCTCTGACAACAGTGATGCCATTTGCAACCTGTGCCAAAAGAAACTGAGTCGTGGGAAGTCCAACAGCCATCTAGGTACAACTGCTTTGCGAAGGCACATGGTCTCCCATCACAAAGGCCGATGGGAAGAACACATGAGTAGAAGCAGCACACAAAGTGAAAGCCGCCCTCCTCCTCCTGCTCCAGCCACGTCAACCAGTGCTGTCCTCTTTGCCCCCTCTCAACCATCCTCCACTCAGTCTCTCTTAGGTAGCAGTTCCTGGTCATCTGCCCACAGTCAGGTGTCTGTCAAGGACATGTTTGAGCGTAAGAAGCCAATTTCTCAAAGTCACCCCCTTGCCCGGTGTCTGACAGCTGGCTTGTCTGAACTCTTAGCCCGCCAGCTTTTACCATACAAGCTGGTGGAGTCTGATGCTTTCAAAAAATTTGTATCTATTGGGACACCGCAGTGGAAGGTACCTGGCAGAAATTTCTTTTCACAAAAGGCAATCCCAAACCTGTACTCTGTTGTTCGAAAGGAAGTTATGGCATGTCTGGCACACAGCGTTGGGGCAAGGGTCCATATGACCACGGATAGCTGGTCTTCAAAGCATGGTCAGGGCAGGTATATCACCTACACTGCGCATTGGGTAAACCTGCTGACTTCTAACAAGCATGGAATGCGTGGCTCTGCAGAAGAGTTGGTGACACCGCCACGACTTGCAGGCAGGCCTGCTGCTACCTCCTCTACTCCTCCTACTCCATCCTCTTCCATAACCTCTTCCTCGGCTGAGTCCTCTTCAACTTCTGCGTCTTGCTCCACATCTATGGCACCCCCCCAATGGAAGTAATTTGGTGGCGGCATTGAAATTGGGCAAGTTGACACGTGCCGTGCATGGCACATGTGTGTAATCTAATTGTACAACGATTTGTCCATAAGTACCCAGGTTTACAGGACGTCCTGAAGCAGGCCAGGAAGGTGTGTGGCCATTTCAGGCGTTCCTACACGGCCATGGCGCACTTGTCCGATATCCAGCGTCGAAACAACCTGCCAGTGAGGCGCTTGATTTGCGACAGCCCAACACGGTGGAATTCAACACTCCTAATGTTTGACCGCCTGCTCCAACAAGAAAAAGCTGTTAATGAGTATTTGTATGACCGGGGTGCTAGGACAGCCTCTGGGGAGCTGGGGATATTTTTGCCAAATTACTGCACGCTCATGCGCAATGCCTGTAGGCTCATGCGTCCTTTTGAGGAGGTGACAAACCTTGTCAGTCGCAACATACCATTTGTTTTCTTCCTGGAGCGTGCCCTGCGAAGAGTGCTGGATCAGGCAGTAGATGAGCGTGAAGAGGAAGCGGGAGAGTTGTGGTGTCCATCACCCCCGCAAACAGCCGAATCAGCATTGCTTGCTGGACCTGTGGCAACGCAGGAAGAGGATTGTGAGGAAGAGGAGTCAGAGGAGGAATGTGGCTTTGGGGAGGATGAGGAGGAGGAAGACCGAGCACAACAGTCATCCCAGGGTGCTCGTTGTTGTCACCTCTCTGGTACCCGTGGTGTTGTACGTGGCTGGGGGGAAGAAGATACCAACAGTGAGATCAGTGAGGAGGAGGAATGCGACATGATTAGCTCAGCATCCAACCTTGTTCAAATGGGTTCTTTCATGCTGTCGTGCCTGTTGAGGGACCCTCGTATAAAAAAGCTGAAGGAGAACGATCTGTACTGGGTGTCCACGCTCCTCGACCCCCGGTATAAGCATAAAGTGCCTGAAATGTTACCAAATTCCCGCAAGTTGGAAAGGATGGAGCATTTTCATAATAAATTAAAAACTATGCTTTACACAGCGTATAAGGGTGATGTCACAGCACCACGGGAATGTAACAGGGGAAGAGATGAAATGAATCCTCCTCCTCCTCCCACGACCACGGCGGCAAGGACCGGTCGCTTTCCTGACGTCTTGTTGATGGAGGACATGTGTACTTTTTTAACTCCCATGCACCATCAGAGCCTTTCGGGATCCAGCCTTAGAGAAAGACTCAACAGACAGGTAGCAGACTACCTAGCTTTAACTGCGGATCTCGACACTCTCAGGAGCGATGGACCCCTTGACTACTGGGTGTGCAGGCTGGACTTGTGGCCTGAGCTATCCCAATTTGCAATGGAACCTCTGGCCTGCCCCGCTTCAAGTGTCCTGTCCGAAAGGACTTTTAGTGCAGCAGGAGGTTATGTCACTGAGAAGAGAAGTCGCCTAGGTCGAAAAAAGCCTTGACTATCTCACTTTTATAAAAATGAATGAGGGCTGGATCCCGAAGGGACTGACATTGGGCGATACATTTGAATAAAAAACTCCTGATGATGAGATGAGCTGGCTTGGGCTACAACTGGTACACAGGTTGGCCTTTTTTTTTTTGGTTATAAAGCCGGAGGACTTGCTTGACTTATCCGCCAACAACTAGTGTTCAAGCCACAAGCTTTTAGGGCACTTTATAAATGTTTTACAAACATTGATTTTTCTTGCCGCTGCTACAGCAGTTGCTACAACAATACCCCAATTTATCAGTCATTTGTACATTCCGAATTTTTCTGGCCTCTGCTGCAGCTCTGTGGGTACAAAACTCAAATAAAAAAAATAAGGCACATAACACTAGTGATTTAACTGTTACGAATTGTACAACTTAACACACCACTCATATCCGGTGGACTATTAAATTGAACGCAAAATGCCACAAATTTGAAAGAGTAGGACCGACCAAGCATCTTTATCCGTCTCTTGGTTGCTCTAAATTATCTCAGTGTTCCATCTATGCCATACCTGTACTCTATTGTGCAAAAGGGTGTGGCATATGTGGTGTTTCATGCTGTTGTGCCTGTTGCGGGTCGTGGCCCATTATATAAAAAGGCTGAAGGAGAACGACCTGTAGTAATGGGTGCCCCATCCAGTTTTTAGAAAAATGTTCCTGGTTCCTCTCAATTATCTCTGGGTTTCTAAAATGGATGCCATACCTGTACTCGCCTGTGCCATACCTGTACTCGCTTGTGCAAAGTTTCCTGCAGTTGTTTCTGTTGAGGGTGCTGGACCCTCTTATAAAAAAGCTGAAGGAGAACGACCTGGAGTGGAGTCCAAGCATGGTTTTTGGGGCTATTTCACTTTTACAAACAATTATCTGTGGGTTTCACAAATCAATGCCGTACCAGTACTCTATTGGTCCAAAGTATGCCATATGTTCTCTTTCCTGCTGGTATTTTGTTTGAAGGTCCTGGACCCTCTTATAAAAATGCCTAAGGAGAAAGAGGTGTACTGGGTGTCCACTCATTTTTCTTTTCTATTTCACATTTGACCAAAATTATCTCTGGTTTTGTAAAATCAATGCTGTACCTGTACTCTATTGTTCAAAAGGATGCCATACGTCCTCTTTCCTGCTGGTGTTTTTTTTGAGGGTCCAGGACCCTCTTATAAAAAGGCCTAAGGAGAAAGAGGTGTACTGGGTGTCCACTCATTTTTTTTTTCTATTTAACAATTGACCAAAATGATCTCTGGGTTTGTAAAATCAATGCTGTACCTATACTCTATTGTTCAAAAGGATGCTATACGTCCTCTTTCCTGCTAGTGTTTTTTTTGAGGGTCCAGGACCCTCTTATAAAAAGGCCTAAGGAGAAAGAGGTGTACTGGGTGTCCACTCATTTTTTTTTCTATTTAACAATTGACCTCTTTCCTGCTGGTGTTTTTTTTGAGGGTCCAGGACCCTCTTATAAAAAGGCCTAAGGAGAAAGAGGTGTACTGGGTGTCCACTCATTTTTTTTTCTATTTAACAATTGACCAAAATGATCTCTGGGTTTGTAAAATCAATGCTGTACCTGTACTGTATTGTATTGTTCAAAAGGATGCCATACGTCCTCTTTCCTGCTGGTGTTTTTTTTGAGGGTCCAGGACCCTCTTATAAAAAGGCCTAAGGAGAATGTGGTGTATTGGTTGTCCATCGAATCATTTTTTTTATTCAAATTTCCATTTGCAAAAAATTATCTATGGGTTTCTAAAATCAATGCCTTTCCTGTACTCTATAGTTCAAAAGTATGCCATATGTCCTCTTTCCTGCTGGTGTTTTGTTTGAGGGTCCTGGACCCTCTTATAAAAAGGCCTAAGGAGAAAGAATTGTGCTGGGTGTCCATCCAATCATTTTTTTTATTCAAATTCACGGTTGCAACAAATTATCCCCGGGTTTCTAAAATCAATGCCTTTCCTATAATCTTTTTTTCACAAAGGATGCCATATGTCCTCTTTCCTACTGCTGGTTTTGTTGAGTGTCCTGGAGCCTCTGCTAAAAAGGCCTAAGGATAAAGAAGTGTACTGGGTGTCTATACAATGTTTTTTTAGATTTCCCGGTTGTAACAAATTTTCTCTGTGTTTCTAAAATCAATTCCTTTCCTGTAATCTATTTTTCAAAAGGATGCCATATGTCCTCTTTCATGCTGTTGTTTCTGTTGAGGCTCCGGGACACTCTTATAAAAAGGCCTAAGGATAAAGAAGTGTACTGGGTGTCCAATCAATGTTTTTTTCTATTTCCCGGGTCATATAACTGATCTCTGTGTTTCTAAAATCAATGCCTTTCCTGTAATCTAATTTACAAAAGTATGCCATATGTCCTCTTTCCTGCTGCTGGTTTTGTTGAGGGTCCTGGAGCCTATGCTAAAAAGGCCTAAGGATAAAGAAGTGTAGTGGGTGTCTAATCTATGATTTTTTAGATTTCACGGTTGCAAAAAATTATCCACGGGTTTCTAAAATCAATGCCTTTCCTGTAATCTATTATTCACAAGGATGCCATATGTACTTTTTGATGCTGTTGTTTCTGTTGAGGCTCCGGGAGCCTCTTATTAAAAAGGCCTAAGGAAAAATAAGTGTACTGGGTGTCTAATCAATGTTTTTTTCTATTTCCCGGTTGCAACTAATGATCTCTGTGTTTCTGAAATCAATGCCTTTCCTATAATCATTTTTTCAAAAGGATGCCATATGTCCTCTTTCCTGCTGCTGGTTTTGTCGAGGGTCCTGGAGCCTCTGCTGAGCATAAAAAAAATAAAAAATTAATTTAACTTGACTTAATAACTGAAGCATGACTTCAGGAGTCAGGTGTGGTCGTAGGTAGTGGTTGCTGTTAGCAGATTATTTTTATTGCAAATTGCAATTGCCACAGCGTGCATAAAATGTGCGTCACTAGTCAAAATCTGACCTTTTTTTTTTTCATTCAGGGGTGTCCGGCGCCATATTGGAAAGGCAAAAAACAGGTCTCCGTACCCGTTGATATAAGGGGTGACTATAGTGCTTTTACCAGGCTCCTCTTGGATAGCCCCAGAAAGTGTGACTATGAATCCCAAAAAGAAAATTAAATTAAGGTTGAAAAATAACTCCAAAGTAACTTGTAAGACCTGGAGCTCCTCAAACACACGTCCTACCGCAACAGCTATAGGCTCTGCCACCCACAAATCTTAACTTTTTCATGCCAATTGATATTGCCACAGCTGGAACAACAGTAAATAACATGTGCGTCACCACAGTCTCCGAAGCTGTTGTCGGATGTATACAAAAACACTGATAAAGTATTCCTTTAGGAGCGCAAAGAGATGGCTATCGGAACACTCCAGGAACTTCACAAGAGTGGCTGTATTGTGTTTCTGGTGATGTTTGAGACATCTGGGTAGTGTACAGGGAGGGCAAAAATCCTCTCCATCTCTGTGCACCACAGGACAGGACGTCCTTGTCATCCATAAGCACATGAAATTGCTGCCATTTTCGTTGCTTCAAGAAGTTCATTTTTTGTGGTGATAGTACAGAATTAAATAAACTTTGTTTTCCTACCATACTCAAGAGAATCTGGTATTTCAAGCTTCGTACTTGCTGTGGGAAACAGTGGCCTGTCCATACCAGGAAGATGATTTAGACAGAAGTAACGAGCTCTGCTTGCAGGTGACACATGTTTATCGTCAATCATCAAAGGGGTTGCGTGCAGAATATGGCTGATGGCCCCTTATTCACATGTTTGTCCAGAGCCACAACATTTGCAAACAGCCAGAAGAAAGGTCGGTTCTCACCAGCCTTAAGTTGAGCTTCATTTACCAAATGCTGATATTCAAAAAAATAGACAAACAGTGGCTTAAATAACACATTTGCGATATGGATTCACCAGAGCAAGGTCATTGCAAGTACTAAGTTCCCACGATAACAAAATTAAAATGCCACAACTACGCAATCTTCACCTTCAGATTATTATTGTCACACTCCATTGTACTCCTATGCCGTGCTCTTGTTTTTGATGAGGGTCCTGGAGCATCTGCTGTAAAGGCCTATGGATAATGAAGTGTACTGGGTGTCTGTTCAATGTTTTTTTTTATTTCCCGGTTGCAACTAATTATCTCAGTGTTTCTAAAATCAATGCCTTTCCTGTAATCTATTATTCAAAAGGATGACATATCTCCTCTTTCATGCTGTTGTTTCGGTTGAGGCTCCACGGGTCATATGAATGATCTGTGGGTTTCTAAAATCAATGCCTTTCCTGTAATCTATTATTCAAAAGGATGACATATCTCCTCTTTCATGCTGTTGTTTCGGTTGAGGCTCCTGGACCCTCTTATTAACCTCTTAAGGACATATGACGGAATCTTTCCGTCATAAAACAATTGAGCAAACAGAAAGCTGTGTCCTTAAAGGGTTAAAAAGGCCTGAGGATAAATAAGTGTAACGGGTGTCTAATCAATGTTTTTTTCTATTTCACGGGTCATATAAATGATCTGTGGGTTTCTAAAATCTATGCCTTTCCTGTAATCTATTATTCAAAAGGATGACATATCTCCTCTTTCATGCTGTTGTTTCGGTTGAGGCTCCTGGACCCTCTTATTAAAAAGGCCTGAGGATAAATAAGTGTAACGGGTGTCTAATCAATGTTTTTTTCTATTTCACGGGTCATATAAATGATCTGTGGGTTTCTAAAATCTATGCCTTTCCTGTAATCTATTATTCAAAAGGATGACATATCTCCTCTTTCATGCTGTTGTTTCGGGTTGAGGCTCCTGGACCCTCTTATTAAAAAGGCCTGAGGATAAATAAGTGTAACGGGTGTCTAATCAATGTTATTTTCTATTTCACGGTTGCAAATAATGATCTGTGGGTTTCTAAAATCTATGCCTTTCCTGTAATCTATTATTCAAAAGGATGACATATGTCCTCTTTCATACTGTTGTTTCGGTTGAGGCTCCGGGACCCTCTTATTAAAAAGGCCTGAGGATAAATAAGTGTAACGGGTGTCTAATCAATGTTTTTTTCTATTGCACGGTTGCAAATAATGATCTGTGGGTTTCTAAAATCTACGCCTTTCCTGTAATCTATTATTCAAAAGGATGACATATCTCCTCTTTCATGCTGTTGTTTCGGTTGAGGCTCCGGGACCCTCTTATTAAAAAGGCCTGAGGATAAATAAGTGTACTGGGTGTCTAATCAATGTTTTTTTCTATTTCCCTGGTCTTATTAAAAAGGCCTGAGGGAAAATAAGTGTACTGGGTGTCTAATCAATGTTTTTTTCTATTTCACGGTTGCAAATAATGATGTGTGGGTTTCTAAAATCAATGCCTTTCCTGTAAGCTATTATTCAAAAGGATGACATATGTCCTCTTTCATGCTGTTGTTTCCGTTGAGGCTCCGGGACCCTTCTATTAAAAAGGCCTGAGGATAAATAAGTGCAACAGGTGTCTAATCAATGTTTTTTTCTATTTCACGGTTGCAAATAATGATCTGTGGGTTTCTAAAATCTATGCCTTTCCTGTAATCTATTATTCAAAAGGATGACATATGTCCTCTTTCATGCTGTTGTTTCGGTTGAGGCTCCGGGACCCTCGTATTAAAAAGGCCTGAGCATAAATAAGTGTAACGGGTGTCTAATCAATGTTTTTTTTCTATTTCACGGTTGCAAATAATGATCTGTGGGTTTCTAAAATCAATGCTTTTCTTGTAATCTATTATTCAAAAGGATGACATATGTCCTCTTTCATGCTGTTGTTTCGGTTGAGGCTCCGGGACCCGCGTATTAAAAAGGCCTGAGGATAAATAAGTGTAACGGGTGTCTAATCAATGTTTTTTTCTATTTCACGGTTGCAAATAATGATCTGTGGGTTTCTAAAATCAATGCCTTTACTGTAATCTTTTGTTCAAAAGGATGACATATCTCCTCTTTCATGCTGTTGTTTCGGTTGAGGCTCCGGGACCCTCGTATTAAAAAGGCCTGAGCATAAATAAGTGTAATGGGTGTCTAATCAATGTTTTTTTCTATTTCACGGTTGCAAATAATGATCTGTGGATTTCTAAAATCAATGCCTTTCCTGTAATCTATTATTCAAAAGGATGACATATCTCCTCTTTCATGCTGTTGTTTCGGTTGAGGCTCCGGGACCCTCGTATTAAAAAGGCCTGAGGATAAATAAGTATAACGGGTGTCTAATCAATGTTTTTTTCTATTTCCCGGGTCATATAAATGATCTCTGGGATTCTAAAATCAATGCCTTTCCTGTAATCTATTATTCAAAAGGATGACACATCTCCTCTTTCATGCTGTTGTTTTGGTTGAGGCTCCGGGAGCCTCTTATTAAAAAGGCCTGAGGATAAATAAGTGTAACGGGTGTCTAATCAATTTTTTTTTCTATTTCACGGGTCATATGAATGATCTGTGGGTTTCTAAAATCAATGCCTTTCCTGTAATCTATTATTCAAAAGGATGACACATCTCCTCTTTCATGCTGTTGTTTTGGTTGAGGCTCCGGGAGCCTCTTATTAAAAAGGCCTGAGGATAAATAAGTGTAACGGGTGTCTAATCAATTTTTTTTTCTATTTCACGGGTCATATGAATGATCTGTGGGTTTCTAAAATCAATGCCTTTCCTGTAATCTATTATTCAAAAGGATGACATATCTCCTCTTTCATGCTGTTGTTTCGTTTGAGGCTCCGGGACCCTCTTATTAAAAATGCCTGAGGATAAATAAGTGTAACGGGTGTCTAATGAATGTTTTTTTTCTATTTCAAGGGTCATATAAATGATCTCTGGGATTCTAAAATCAATGCCTTAACTGTAATCAATTGTACACAAGGAAGCCATATGTCCTCTTTCATGCTGTTGTTTCAGTTGAGGCTCCGGGAGCCTCTTATAAAAAGACCTAAGGATAAAGAAGTGTGCTGGGTGTCCAATCAATGTTTTTTTTTATTTCACAGTTGCAAAAAAATTATCTATGGCTTTGTAAAATCGATGCCTTACCTGTCATCTATTGTTCAAAAGGATGCCATATGTCATCTTTCCTGCTGTTGTTTTTGTTGGGGGTCCGGAACACTATTCTAAAAAGGCAGAAGGAGAATGACCTGTACTGTACTGAGTGTCCAATCATGTTTTTGTTTTCTATTTCACGGTTCATAATAAATATCGCCGTGTAATTAAAATCAATGCCATACCTGTACTCGGTTGTTCAAAAGGATGGCATATGTGGTGTTTCATTCTGTTGTGGTTGTTGAGGGTCATGGCCGTGGGATAGCGTATAAAACGGCTGAAGGAGAACAACCTGTACAGCCTTGCTCCTCTTTTTAGGCAGGCCAGCTCTTTGCATACATGCCCACAGACTCTGTAACACATGCCTCTTTTAGGGAGAGGTGCAGCCATAATGCAGGGTCAGAAACTCTGCCTGCAACTGTTATACTCGATTTTGCGAAAGGAAGTAAGCTTACCATGGTTCCCTGCACGCACGTATTGTTGTTATATTTTGGTGAGGGTAATCATGATGGCCATGTAGACCACCACCACTGAGAGTCCTGGAAGTAACAGGGATGAGATGAAAGAGCTAAGAATAGTAGAACTTGAAACAACAGAGTTAGCCATGGGTGTTAGTGCAAAACCGCTTGGCTTTTTTTTGGCTTTGGGTGCGGCTATTCATGCAGGCCATATAGAGCTGCCACCATTCGGTGTCGTATCAGCTATTAAACTAATAAGAACAGTACTACCAAAATACAGCCAATGAAGGGCCTTAGGAAGACTGAGCCAAGGTTGGATTGTAGAATTTGGTTAGGCTAATCATGATGGCCATGTAGACCACCACCGAGAGTCCTGGAAGTAACAGGGATGAGATGAAAGAGCTAAGAATAGTAGAACTTGAAACAACAGAGTTAGCCATGGGTGTTAGTGCAAAACTGCTTGGCTTTTTTTTGGCTTTGGGTGCGGCTATTCATGCAGGCCATATAGAGCTGCCACCATTCGGTGTCGTATCAGCTATTAAACTAATAAGAACAGTACTACCAAAATACAGCCAATGAAGGGCCTTAGGAAGACTGAGCCAAGGTTGGATTGTAGTATTTGGTTAGGCTAATCATGATGTCCATGTAGTCCACCACCACCACCGAGAGTCCTGGAAGTAACAGGGATGAGATGAAAGAGCTAAGAATAGTACTACTTGAAACAACAGAGTTAGCCATGGGTGTTAATCCAAGACCGCTTGGATTTATTTTTGTATTGGGTGCGGCTAATCATGCAGGCCATATAGAGCTGCCACCATTCGGTGTTGTATCAGCTATAAAAATAATAAGAACTGTACTATCAAAATACAGACAATGAAGGGCCTATGAAGACTGAGCAAAGGTTGGATTGTAGTATTTTGTTCGGCTAATCATGATGGCCATGTAGACCACCCGTAACAGGGATGAAAGTGCTAAGAATAGTACTAATTGAAACAACCGAGTTAGCCATGGGTGTTAGTCTAAGACCACTCGGCTTTTTTTGGGTTTGGGTGCAGCTAATCATGAAGGCCAGATAGACCTGCCACCATTTGGTGTTGCAACAGGTATGAAACTGCAAAGAACAGTGCTACTTAACACAACCTACTTACCATGGGTCCCAGAGCATATGTTTGGTTGTTATATTTTGTAAGGGTAATCATGCAGGCCATATAGACCTCCACCAATAGGGTGAGTATGAGTAACAGCTATTAAAATGCGAAGGACATTACTAATTAACACAACAGTTACCATGGGTCACATACCAAGAGCAGATGTCTTATTATTATATTTTGTATGGATAATCATCCAGGCCATATAGACCTCACCAAATAGGGGAAGTTACAGAGATTAAAGTGCTAAGAATGGTAGTACTTAAAACACAACCTAGTTAAAATAGGTAGCAGACCGCATGTCTTATTATTATAATTTTTCAGGGTAATCTGGCAGGCCATATAGAACACCCCCGATAGGGGGGGGGGGGGGGGAACAGGGATTAAAGTGCTAAGAAAAGTACTAATTAACACAAGCTAGTTGGGTCCAAGAACGCATGTTTAATTATTAGAATTTATTAGGGTAATTATATATCTAACAAATCTATTTCTCTTCCATCGATTCTATCTAACTATCAATCTATGTATATCTATCTATCCTATCTATCAATCTATCTTCTGTCCGGGATGTTTTGAGACAGCCACTTTGGGAATGTTAGTTGATTTAGACCCATTATGGCTTAAAAGCAGACTCTGCATAAACTATGTAATTTTCCATGGGAGTTTTGCCAGGGATCCCCCTCCAGCATGCGACAGTCCTGGTGTTAGTACCCTTGAAACAACTTTTCCATCACTATTGTGGCCAGAAAGAGTCCTTGTAGGTTTTAAAGTTCGCCTGCCTATTGAATTCAATGGCGGTTCGCGAACAATACCGGAAGTTCGAGTCCGCCGTTCGCGAACCGAAAATTTTTGGTTCGCGACATCACTACTTTTGTTATGGACATTTTTAGGAATCATTAGACTCACTTTGTTTTTGTGTTTTCTATATGTTCCCAAGCATTGCTGTCTAACTTTTACTATTGGATATTTGTCGCACCTTTGTTGATATTTGTCACTGTATATTTTCACCCATTTCTCCTCCACGTGTACGGTCCACATTTGTATTCGTTGACTTGGACCAATCATCCATTTTTATCTTTTGTTTTTGCAACACAATTTTATTACAATTTTATAACCATTTTTTATTGGACAAACGGGGTTTGATCCCCTTTTTGTTTTTGCTTTTTCCACATCCTTTTTCACACATTGTTTTTTACACGCCACACACACATTTGAGTTGTAAATCCACTTTGGATTTTTTGGTTCCATTTTTTCTGGAATAGACTTCTTGTATACTTTCGTTTTTGAGAACACTTTTATCCATTTTATGTGGTGAAACCCCATTTTTTCCTCTTAATAGAGTACCCTGTTGGTCTTTATAGATCGGGTGGTAGAGTCATCCCCCACTCTTGCCACTGGCTAGGCTCCTCTTTTCTTGAGACACTATTGTAGTAGCATCCATCTTTTTAATTTATGTGTTTTTAACTCGTATTTAATTTATGTTGTTTTTCATTTTATTATATAAATGTAATAAATTGCTTTTACCAATTTTAACTGTATAGAGTGCTGCTACCTGAATTATACCTTAGCCTTTGGCGCTCCTATTTATCCATAATCGTATCTCCCTGAATGAGAAGGTCCTGACTCAATGGAAGTTTCCACGGTGGCAGAGAGGACATGTCCAGCAGATCGGCATACCAAGTCCTGCGAGGCCATGCAGGAGCGATTAGAATCACTGAAGCCCTCTCCTGTTTGATTCGTGCAATCACCCGGGGAAGGAAAGCAAACGGTGGAAACACATAATCTAGGTTGAACGACCAAGGCATCTATCAGTTCGGCCTGAGAATCCCTGGACCTGGATCCGTATCTTGGCATTCTGAGGAGACGCCATCAGATCCAATTCCGGTCTGCCCCACCTGAGAATCAGGGTGGCAAAGACCTCCGGATGAAGTTCCCATTCCCCTGGATGAAACGTCTGTCTGCTCAAAAAATCTGCCTCCCAGTTGTCCACTCCTGGGATGTAGATTGCCGACAGATAACAAGAGTGAGCCTCCGCCCACCGAATTATCTTGGATACTTCTGTCATCGCTACGGAACTCCTTGTTCCTCCCTGATGATTGATGTAGGCCACAGTCGTGATGTTGTCCGACTGAAACCGGATGAATTTGGCCAAAGCCAACTGAGGCCAAGCCTGAAGCGCATTGAATATCGCTCTCAATTCCAGAATATTGATTGGAAGTAAAGACTCTGACCGAGTCCACACACCCTGAGCCTTCAGGGAATTCCAGACTGCACCCCATCCTAGTAGACTGGCATCTGTCGTCACTATCATCCATGAGGGTCTGCAGAAGCACATCCCTTGGGACAGATGATCCTGCGACAACCACCAAAGAAGAGAGTCTCTTGATCCAGATCTATCTGAGGAGATAAATTTGCAGTCTCCATTTCACTGTCTGAGCATGCTCAGTTGTAGAGGTCTGAGATGAAAATGAGCAAACTGAATGATGTCGATTGCCGCCACCATCAATCCAATTACCTCCATGCACTGAGCCACTGATGGCCGAGGATTGGACTGAAGGGCTCGGCCTGTATTCATAATCTTTAACTTCCTGACATCCGTCAAGAATATTTTCATGGATATAGAATCTATTAGAGTTCCCAGGAAAGGAACCCTTGTCTGTGGAATTAGTGAACTCTTTTCTAGATTCACCTTCTAACCTTGAGTCCTTAGAAAGGACAGAACCATGTCGGTATGAGACTTTGTCAGTTGATAAGACGACGTCTGGATCAGAATGTTGTCCAGATAAGGTGCCACCGCAATGCCCCGTGGTCTGAGAACCGCCAACAAAGACCCTAGAACCTTCGTGAAGATCCTGGGTGCCGTGGCCAGCCCGAATGGTAGAGCCACGAACTGAAAATGTTTGTCCTGGAAAGCAAATCTTAGGAACTGGTGATGATCTTTGTGGATAGGAATGTGAAGGTATACATCCTTTAAGTCCACGATAGTCATATATTGACCCTCCTGGATCAATGGAAGAATTGTCCGAATAGTCTCCATCTTGAAGGATGGAACTCAGAGAAACTTGTTTAGACTCTTGAGATCTAAAATGGGTTGAAACATTCCCTCTTTTTTGGGAACCACGAAAAGATTTGAGTAAAACCCCTGTCCCTGTTCCTGTATTGGAACGGGACAAATTACTCCCATAGTAGAGAGGTCTTTTACACAACGTAAGAACGCCTCTTTTTTTATCTGGTCTACAGACAATCGTGAAAGAAGGAACCTTCCCCTTGGGAAGGAATGTTTGAACTCCAGCTGATACCCTTGAGACACGATTTCCAGAGTCCAGGGATCTTGAACATCTCTTATCCAAGCCTGGACAAAGAGAGAAAGTCTGCCCCCTAGTACTAGATCCGGTCCCGGATTGGGGGCCGCCCCTTCATGCTGTATTGGGAGCGGCAGCGGGATTCTTGGGTTATTTACCCTTGTTCCAAGCCTGGTTAGGTCTCTAGACGGGCTTGGCTTGTGCAAAATTCCCTTCCTGCTTAACAGAAGAGGAAGAGGGGACTCGGATTTGGAAAAGAATGAAAATTACTCTGTCTGCCCCTCTGCTTAATGTTTTATCCTGAGGTAAAAGGTGACCCTTACCCCCCATAATGTCAGAAATGATCTCTTTCAAGTCAGGTCCGAATAAGGTCTTACCCTTGAAAGGAATAGCCAAAAGATTGGATTTAGAGGACACATCTGCAGACCAAGATTTTAACCATAAGGCTCTGCGCGCTAAAATGGCAAATCCTGCATTCTTAGCCGCCAATTTGGAGATCTGGAAAGCGGCATCTGTAACAAAAGAATTTGCCAGCTTAAGGGCCTTTATTCTATCCAGAATTTCCTCTAAGGAAGTCTCAGTCTTAAGAGACTCTTCTGAGGCATCAAATCAAAAGGCAGCCGTAGTTGTGACTGGTACAATGCAGGCCGTCGGTTGTGATAGAAAACCTTGATGAATAAACAGCTTTTTTAGAAGATCCTCCAACTTCTTGTCCATAGGGTCTTTGAAAGCACAGCTGTCCTCAAAAGGGATAGTCGTACGCTTAGCCAGGGTAGATATAGCTCCCTCCACCTTCGGGACCGTCTGCCAAGAATCCCAAACGGTGTCAGCTATAGGGTACATTTTCTTAAAGGAAGGGGAAGGTGAGAACGGAATACCCGGTCTTTCCCATTCCCGTGTAATAATTTCCAAAATTCTCTTAGGAACCGGAAAAACATCAGAATAAGAAGGGACCTCTAAATATTTGTCCATCTTACACAATTTCTCTGGTGGGACCACAATAGAGTCACAGTCATCCAGAGTCAGCAGAACCTCCCACAACAACAGACAGAGATGTTCACGCTTAAATCTGAAGGACATTATGTCCGAATCTGTCTGGGGCAATGTACTTCCTGAATCAGACAATTCCCCATCAGATAGAGCCTCCCTTACTCCCACTTCAGAACCCTGGGATTATACTTCGGAGATCGCCATCAAAGAATCAGAAGCCTGGACCACCTGGTTCTCTCTTCTGCTACGTTTGCCTTGCAATACTGGCAACTTAGACAAAACCTCTGTAAGAGTGGATGACATAACTGCCGCCATATCCTGCCGAGTAAATGAGGTGGACGCAGTTTATGGCGCTTGAGCGGGTGTTAAAGGCTGTGACGCTTGGGGAGAAGTTTGCGGCATACCCTGAGTCTCATCAAACTGAGTAGCATCATTAGATATACTATCCTTGAAAAAGATTTGCTCTTCAAACTGTAAAGCCCTCTCAGTACATGAGGGACAAAATGTAAGAGGGGGTTCCACATTGGCGGCTAAATACTAAGAACAAGTATGTTCTAGTAGGTCAGCCATGATAAAAAGAAAAACAAAGTGCAATATTGGTCGTGGTAGAAAAACATAAATGGCAAAATATTACTGCAAACGTGCAAGTAGAAATTAGGAATTATATAATCTAACTTATTCCACCCTAAGGTTATTAATAGCCCTTTGTATGTTAAGACAAACTAACCCCTGCACCAAGCCACAGCTCTGCTGTGGTGCCTACCTCACAACCAACGACCTCCGTGAACTGCCGCCTAGGACCGCTTGCAATCTTGAGCAGATGAGGCCAAGCGGATATAGGAAACACCGGAACCTCCAATATAACTGTTGCCTAAGTCCTCTGTGTACCGTCGGAGCCGTATAAGCAAGTGCGCAACTAAACACGCAAACTAAGCCCCACCCTTCGTGGGCGGTATGGGAAAAAACATCTCTGTGTACTGTCGGCCCATAGGAAAAAACAAACGTGTGGGCAATATTAATGTCGGGTAGACCCGACAGATACCAATGTGTCCCCTCAAACTGTGTCACATTTTATGTAACGTGTACTGTCGTCCACGGAGTAATAACTCCCCAAGTAGACAGAGCGAAATCCAATCCCCAGTGTCAGCCTGCAAATCAAAGTTACCGGTTCTTTTTAAATAAAACCGGGCCATATATACACCACCCACTGCAATACACATAAATAATGTAACAGTGAAATCTGTTGCATAACACTTGTAAGTACCCCTTTTGTGTTGTAGCAAGTAACGACCAGTCTGTTCTGAGCTACACTGTCTCCCCAGAAACAAAAAGACTGTACATACCGCAGTGTTGATCACAATGTGAATCTGTCCCACACGAAGAAGAGGTCTCTTGTCATCACCTTCTGTAGATCTGTGGGGACAACAGGGCCTTATGTATAATCTGATAAGACCATCAGCAGGGCAGCACCAGCATGGGGAGTGAACAGAGAATATAGAATCTCCTCAGTTCCCATTGTGAAAACACCTGATGCTCTCCCCTGAGAAAAATAGTACTCACTGGCACCATTTAAAAAAAAAAAATCTTGATTGAAGAATCTAAACTAACACCTCACTTTACATCTTCCTACACTAACACAGGCAAAGAGAATGACTGGAGTGGGAGGGAAGGGAGGAGCTATATATACACAGCTCTGCTGTGGTGCTCTTTGCCTCCTCCTGCTGACCAGGAGGTGATATCCCATAAGTAAGGATGAAATCCGTGGACTTGTCATATCTTGTAAAAGAAAATACACCTCAGAAGCTGGAGGTGCCCTACCGTAACCTTCAGAGACTGAAGGAACTAAGGACTCTCCAGTCAGCCAGACGATGTCACAGCCACAACGAAGAGATACCGCTCCGCTCTCAGAAGCGGAAGATCGGGAGGTTATGTGAGCGGCATCAAAAGAAACTGCATAATAAGAAAAAACCAAATTTATGCTTACCTGATAAATTACTTTCTCTTACGGTGTATCCAGTCCACGGATTCATCCTTACTTGTGGGATATTGTCATTCCCTACAGAAAGTGGAAAAGAGAGCACACAGCAGAGTTGTCCATATAGCTCCCCCTCATGCTCCGCCCCCCCAGTCATTCGACCAACGGTTAGGAGAAAAAGGAGAAACCATAGGGTGCAGTGGTGACTGTAGTTTTACAAAGATAAATTTGAACCTGACTTAATTGCAAGGGCGGGCCGTGGACTCGATACACCGTAAGAGAAAGTAATTTATCAGGTAAGCATAAATTCTGTTTTCTCTTACATGGTGTATCCAGTCCACGGATTCATCCTTACTTGTGGGATACCAATACCAAAGCTTTAGGACACGGATGAAGGGAGGGAACAAGTCAGGTAACCTAAACGGAAGGCACCACTGCTTGCAAAACCTTTCTCCCAAAAATAGCCTCCGAAGAAGCAAAAGTATCGAATTTGTAAAATTTGGCAAAAGTATGCAGTGAAGACCAACTCGCTGCCTTACAAATCTGTTCAACAGAAGCCTCATTCTTGAAGGCCCATGTGGAAGCCACAGCTCTGGTGGAATGAGCTGTAATTCGTTCAGGAGGCTGCTGTCCAGCAGTCTCATAAGCCAATCGGATGATGCTTTTCAGCCAGAAGGAAAGAGAGGTAGCAGTTGCTTTCTGACCTCTCCTCTTACCAGAATAGACAACAAACAAGGATGATGTTTGTCTGAAATCTTAAGTTGCTTTTAAATAGAATTTTAAAGCCCGAACCACATCAAAATTGTGTAATAGTCGTTCCTTCTTAGAAAAACTGGATTAGGACACAGAGAAGGAACAATGATTTCCTGGTTAATATTCTTATTAGAAACAACTTTCGGAAGAAAACCAGGTTTAGTACGCAAAACAACCTTATCTGCATGGAACACCAGATAGGGTGAATTACACTGCAAAGCAGACAATTCTGAAACTCTCCGAGCAGAAGAGATAGCTACCAAAAACAAAACCTTCCAAGATAATAACTTAATATCTATGGAATGTAAAGGTTCAAACGGAACCCCTTGAAGAACTGAAAGAAATAAATTAAGACTCCATGGAGGAGCCACAGGTTTATAGACAGGCTTAATTCTAACTAAAGCTTGTGCAAACGCCTGAACGTCTGGTACTGCTGCCAGCCGCTTCTGTAACAGGATAGACAGAGCCGATATCTGTCCCTTTAAGGAACTAGCTGACAATCCTTTCTCCAATCCTTCTTGGAGAAAAGACAATATCCTGGGAATCCTAACTTTACTCCACGAGTAACCCTTGGATTCACACCAACACAGATATTTCCTTCATATCTTATGGTAAATTTTCCTGGTGACAGGCTTTCTGGCCTGGATCAGAGTATCAATAACTGATTCAGAGAACCCACGCTTAGCTAGAATTAAGCGTTCAAGCTCCAAGCAGTCAGTTGCAGAGAAACTAGATTTGGATGCTTGAATGGACCCTGTATTAGAAGATCCTGCCTCAATGGCAGCTTCCATGGTGGAACAGATGACATGTCCACTAGGTCTGCATACCAAGTCCTGCGTGGCCACGCAGGCGCTATCAAAATTACCGAAGCCTTCTCCTGTTTGATTCTGGCTACCAGCCGAGGGAGAAGGGGAAACGGTGGAAAGACATAAGCTAGACTGAAGGACCAAGGCGCTACTAGAGCATCTATCAATGCCGCCTTGGGGTCCCTGGACCTGGATCCGTAAAGAGGAAGTTTGGTGTTCTGACGGGACGCCATCAGATCCAATTCCGGAATGCCCCATAGCTGGGTCAGCTGAGCAAAAACCTCCGGGTGGAGTTCCCACTCCCCTGGGTGAAAAGTCTGTTGACTCAGAAAATCCGCTTCCCAGTTGTCTACTCCTGGGATGTGAATTGCTGAGAGATGGCAGGAGTGATCCTCCGCCCATTTGATGATCTTGGTTACTTCCTTCATCGCCAGGGAACTCTTTGTTCCTCCCTGATGATTGATGTACGCTACAGTCGTGATGTTGTCCAACTGAAATCTGATGAATTTGGCCTCCGCTAGTTGAGGCCATGCCTGGAGCGCGTTGAATATCGCTCTCAGTTCCAAAATGTTTATCGGGAGAAGAGATTCTTCCCGAGACCATAGATCCTGAGCTTTCAGGGAGTCCCAGACCGCACCCCAGCCTAACAGACTGGCATCGGTCGTGACAATGATCCACTCCGGTCTGCGGAAACACATTCCCTGAGACAGGTGATCCTGAGACAACCACCAGAGAAGAGAATCTCTGGTTTTCTGGTCCAGTTGTATTTGAGGAGACAAATCTGCATAATCCCCATTCCACTGTTTGAGCATGCACAGTTGCAGTGGCCTGAGATGAATGCGGGCAAAGGGGACAACATCCATTGCCGCAACCATTAATCCGATTACCTCCATGCACTGAGCTACAGAAGGCCGAGGAATGGAATGAAGAACTCGGCAAGTAGTTAAAAGCTTTAACTTCCTGACCTCTGTCAGAAATATTTTCATTTCTACCGAGTCTATTAGTGTTCCCAGAAAGGGAACCCTTGTGAGCGGGGACAGAGAACTTTTTTCGACGTTCACCTTCCACCCGTGAGACCTTAGAAAGGCCAGAACAATGTCCGTATGAGCTTTGGCTCTGTGAAAGGACGACGCCTGTATTAAGATGTCGTCTAGATAAGGTGCTACTGCAATGCCCCGCGGTCTTAGTACCGCTAGAAGGGATCCTAGCACCTTTGTGAAAATTCTGGGAGCGGTGGCCAACCCGAAAGGAAGGGCCACAAACTGATAATGCGAGTCCAGAAAGGCGAACCTTAGGAACTGATGATGATCTTTGTGGATAGGAATATGTAGGTACGCATCCTTTAGATCCACGGTAGTTATATATTGACCTTCCTGGATCATCGGTAAAATTGTCCGAATGGTGTCTCCCACTCCCTAGTCACAATATCCGCCACCCTCTTCGGGATCGGAAACGCATCAGTGTATACAGCGACTTCTAAAAACTTGTCCATTTTACACAATTTTTCTGGGACCACCATGGGGTCACAATCATCCAGCATAGCTAAAACCTCCTTAAGCAGTACGCGGAGGTGTTCCAGCTTAAATTTAAACACTAAGAAATCTGATTCTGCCAGCTGAGAAACCTTTCCTGTGTCAGAAATTTCTCCCTCGGACAGCCCGTCCCTCACTGCCACTTCAGAGTGTTGTGAGGGTACAACGGATAAATCATCTAAAGCTTCTGATTGCTCATCCTATGTTCTTAAAACTGAGCCATCACGCTTTTTAGGAAAAAACATAATTTATGCTTACCTGATAAATTTATTTCTCTTGTAGTGTATCCAGTCCACGGATCATCCATTACTTATGGAATATATTCTCCTTCCCAACAGGAAGTTGCAAGAGTCCACCCACAGCAAAGCTGCTATATAGCTCCTCCCCTAACTGCCATATTCAGTCATTCGACCGAAAACATGTAGAGAAAGGAAAAAACCATAGGGTGCAGTGGTGACTGTAGTTCAAATGAAAAAATTACCTGCCTTAAAGTGACAGGGCGGGCCGTGGACTGGATACACTACAAGAGAAATAAATTTATCAGGTAAGCATAAATTATGTTTTCTCTTGTTAAGTGTATCCAGTCCACGGATCATCCATTACTTATGGAATACCAATACCAAAGCTAAAGTACACGGATGATGGGAGGGACAAGGCAGGTACTTAAACGGAAGTTACCACTGCCTGTAAGAAACCCTTTCTCCCAAAAATAGCCTCCGAAGAAGCAAGGTATCAAATTTGTTAAATTTGAAAAAGTATGAAGCGCAGACCAAGACTCCGTCTTGTAAATCTGTTCCACAGAAGCCACATTTAAAAAAGGCCCAAGTGAAAACCACAGCTCTAGTAGAATGAGCTGTAATCCCTTCAGGAGGCTGCTGTCCAGCAGTCTCATAAGCTAAATGAATTATGCTTTTTAACCAAAAAGACAGAGAGGTTGCCGAAGTCTTTTGACCTCTCCTCTGTCCAGAATAGACAACAAACAAGGTGAACGTTTGATGAAAACTGTAGTAGCTTGTAAGTAAAAACTTTCAAGCACAAACCACGTCCAATATTGTGTAATAGACGTTCCTTCTTTGAGGAAGGATTAGGATACAAGCATGGAACAACTATCTCTTGAGTGATGTTCTTGTTAGATACCACCTTAGGAAAAAACCCAGGTTGGTACGCAGGACTACCTTATCTGTACGAAGGACCAGATAAGGAGAATCACATTGTAACACAGATAACTTGGAGACTCTACAAGTCGAGGAAATAGCTACCCAAAAGGAACTTTCCAAGATAAAGATTGATATCTATGGAACAAAAAAGGTTCAAACGGAACTTCTTGAAGAACCTTAAGAACCAGGTTTAAGCTCCATGGTGGAGCAACAGTTTTAAACACAGGCTTGGATCTAACCAAAGCCTGACCAAATGCCTGAACGTCTAGAATACCTGCCAGACGCTTGTGCAAAAAAATAGACAGAGTAAAAATATGTCCCTTTTAAGGAATTAGCTGACAACCCTTTTCTCCAAAACATCTTGGAGAAAAGATAATATCCTGGGAATCCAGACTTTACTCCATGAATAACCCTTGGATTCATAACAATCAGATATTTACACCATATCTATGTTCAATTTTCCTAGAGACAGGCTTTCATGTCTGTATTAAGGTATCAATGGCTGACTCGGAGAAGCCATGCTTTGATAACATCAAGCGTTCAGTCTCCAGGCAGTCCATCTCAGATTGATTCTATTTAGAAGGTTGAAAGGACCCTGAGGTAGAGGGACCTGTCTCAGAAGCAGAGACCGTGATGGAAAGGATGACATGTCCACCAGATCTGCATACCAGGTCCTGCGTGGCTACGCAGGCGCTGTCAAAAACACCAAAGCCCTCTCCTGCTTGGTCTTGACCTCCGGAGGAAATCCCACTCCCCCGGAAGAAAAGTCTGACGACTTAGAAAATCCACCTCCCAGTTCTCAACACCTGGGATATGGATAGCTGATAGACAAGAGTGAGTCTCTGTCCAGTGAATTATTGTAAGACTTCTAACATCGCTAGGGAACTTCTGTTCCCCATTGATGGCTGATGTAAGTCACAGTCGTGTATATTGTCCGACTGAGTATGATGTACCTCAGAGTTGCTAACTGAGGCCAAATCTGAAGAGCATGGAATATCACTCCCAGTTCCAGAATATTTATTAGAAGGAGGGTCTCCTCCTAAGTCCACTATCCCTGAGCCTTCAGGGAGTTCCAGACTGCATCCCAACCTAAAAGGCTGGCATCTATTGTAACAATTGTCCCATCTGACCTGCGGAAGGTCATACCCTTGGACAGATGGACCTGATATAGTCACCAGAGAAGAGAATCTCTGGTCTCTTGGTCCAGGTTAAACAGGGGAAAAAATCTGCGTAATCCCCGTTCCTCTGACTGAGCATGCATAGTTGCAGTGGTCTGAAATGTAGACGTGCAAACGGTACTATGTCCCTTGCCGCTACCATTAAGCCGATTTCATTCATGTACTGAGCCACTGAAGGGCGCGGATGGGATGAAAAACACGGCAGAAATTTAGAAACTTTGACAACCTGGACTCCGTCAGGTAAATTTTCATTTCTACAGAATCTATCAGAGTCCCTAGGAGGGAAAACCTTGAAATTGGGGATAGAGAACTCTATCCTTGTTCACTTTCCACCCATGTGATCTCAGAAATGCCAGTACTACGTCCGTATGAGACTTGGCAATTTGGATGTTTGACGCCTGTATCAGGATGTCGTCTAAATAAGGGGCCACTTCTATGCCCCGCGGCCTAAGGACCGCCAAAGCGACCCCAGAACCTCCATAAAGATTCTTGGGGCTGTAGATATCCCAAAGGAAAGAGCTACAAACTGGTAATGCCTGTCTAGAAAGGCAAACCTGAAAAAAAAACCGAAGGTGATCTTTATGCATCCCAATGTGAGGATAAGCATCCTTCAAATCCATTGTAGTCCTCTATTGACTCTCCTGGATCATAGTTAAGATGGTACGAATAGTTTCCATCTGAAATGACGGAATTCTGAGGAATTTGTTTAAGATCTTTAGATCCAAAATAGGTCTGAAGGTTCCCTCACCTTGGGAACCACAAACAGATTTGAGTAAAAACTCTGTCCCTGTTCCTCTCTTGGAACTGGATGGATCTCGTACACAATGTAAGAATGCCTCCTTCTTTATCTGGTTTGCAGATAATTGTGAAAGGCGAAATCTCCCCTTTTTTTGGGGGGGAATCTTTGAAATCCAGAAGATATCTCTGGGATATAAATTCCAATGCCTAGGGATCCTGGGCATCTCTTGCCCACGCCTGGGCGAAGAATGAAAGTCTGCCCCCTATAGGATCCGTTACCGGATAGGGGTCCGTTCCTTCATGCTGCCTTAGAGGTAGCAGCAGGCTCCTTGGCCTGCTTATCTTTGTTCCAGGTCCGATTGTCTCCAGACCGCCTTGGACTGAGCAAAAATTAGACCTTTTTTGGCCCTTGATTTGGACCTATCCTGAGGAAGGGCATGACCTTTTCCTCCAGTGATATAAGCAATAATCTCCTTCAAACCAGGCCCGATAGGGTCTGCCCCTTGAAGGGAAGTTTAATAGTTTATTTATTAAAGTCACGACAGCTGACCATGATATAAGTCATAGCGCTCTGCGCGCCAGTATAGTAAAAAACAGAATTCTTAGCCGTTAAGTCTAGTCAAATGAACAAAGGCATCAGAAAACAAAGGAATTGGCTAGCATAAGCCTGTCAACTATATTCATCCAATGGAGTCGCTAACTGTAAAGCCTCATCAAGAGACTCAACCCAGAACGCCGCAGCAGCAGTGACAGAAGCAATGTATGCAAGGGGCTGCAGGATAAAAACCCTGTTGAATAAACATTTTTTATCCATTGGATCTAAAAAGCACAACTGTCCTCGCCAGAGGTAGTGGTACGCTTAGCTCGAGTAGAAACTCTTCTCTCCACCTTAGGAACTGTCTGCCAGAAGTCCCGTGTGGCGGTAACTATTAGAAAACATTCTTCTAAAAAATAGGAGGGGAAGAGAACGGCACACCTGGTCTATCCCATTCCTTATTAAAAAAAATTTAGTAAACCTCTTTAGGTATTGGAAAAACATCAGTACACACCGGCACTGCATATTATTTATCCAGTCTACACAATTTCTCTGGCCCTGCGATTGTACACATTCATTCAGAGCAGCCAAAGACTCCCTGAGCGACAAGTGGAGGTTCTCAAGCATAAATTTTAAATGTAGAAATATCAGAATCAGGTTAAATCATCTTCCCTGAGTCAAAAAAATCACCCACAGACTAAGCATATTGTGAGGTAGTATCATACATGGTTCTTAAAGCGTCTGTATGCTCTGTATCTACCCCCAGAGCTATCTGCTTTCCTTTAATTTCAGGTAGTCTGACTAATACTGCTGCCAGAGTATTATTCACCACCTTTGCCATGTCTTGTAAAATAAACGCTATGGGCGCCCTTGATGTACTTGGCGCCATTTGAGCGTGAGTCCCTGAAGCGGGAGTCGAAGGGTCTGACACGTGGGGAGAGTTAGTCGGCATAACTTTCCCCTCGACAGAATCCCCTGGTAAAATAAACGCTATGGGTGCCCTTGATGTACTTGGCGCCATTTGAGCGTGAGTCCCTAAAGCGTGAGTCAAAAGGTCTGACACGTGGGGAGAGTTAGTCGGCATAACTACCCCCACGACAGAATCCACTGGTGATAATGTTTTTAAAAACAAAAAATTATCTTTATTGTTTAACATGAAATCAGTACATCTGGTACACATTCTAAGATGGGGTTCCACAATGGCTTTAAAACATAATGAACACAGAGCTTCCTCTATGTCAGACATGTTAAAACAGACTAATAATGAGACTAGTAAGCTTGGAAAAACACTTTAAATCAAGTTAACAAGCAAATATATAAAACGTTACTGTGCCTTTAAGAGAAACAAATTTTGTCAAAATTTGAAAAACAGTGAAAAAAGACAGTAAAACAAACGAAATTTTTACAGTACATGTAATAAGGTAACAGAGCATTGCACCCACTTGCCAATGGATGATTAACCCCTTAATGCAAAAAACAGATCAAAAAAACGACATAGACGTTTTTAAAAACAGACACAACAAAACTGCCACAGCAGAGCTGTGGATTACCTTCCCTATAAACGATTTTGGAAGTCTTTTTAGCCCTTTAGAAAAGTCCTGTAGTATTCATGGGACTGCTGAGGGAATCTGGATGATTCATTTTGTAATTTTAACTGCGCAAAAAAGCGCTAAATTAGGCCCCTCCCACTCATATTACAACAGTGGGAAGCTTCAGTTAACTGTTTCTATGCAAAATTTAAGCCAGCCATGTGGAAAAAACTTAGGCCCCAATAAGTTTTATCACCAAACATATGTTAAAAAACGATTAAACATGCCAGCAAACGTTTTAAAACACATTTTTACAAGAGTATGTATCTCTATTAATAAGCCTGATACCAGTCGCTTTTACTGCATTTAAGGCTATACCAACATTACAGTGTTATCACCAATGTACGTTAAAAAACGATTAAACATGCCAGCAAACGTTTTAAAACACATTTTTATAAGAGTATGTATCTCTATTAATAAGCCTGATACCAGTCGCTATAGCTGCATTTAAGGCTTTACTTACATTACTTCGGTATCAGCAGTATTTTCTTAGTCAATTCCATTCCTAGAAAAATATTTTACTGCACATACCTTTATTGCAGGAAAACCTGCACGCCATTCCCCCTCTGAAGTACCTCACTCCTCAGAATGTGTGAGAACAGCAAATGGATCTTAGTTACGTCTGCTAAGATCATAGAAAAACGCAGGCAGATTCTTCTTCCAAATACTGCCTGAGAAAAACAGCACACTCCGGTGCCATTTAAAAATAAACTTTTGATTGAAGAATAAACTAAGTATAAATCACCACAGACTCTCACAACCTCCTATCTATGTTGAGGCTTGCAAGAGAATGACTGGATATGGCAGTTAGGGGAGGAGCTATATAGCAGCTTTGCTGTGGGTGGACTCTTGCAACTTCCTGTTGGGAAGGAGAATATATTCCATAAGTAATGGATGATCCGTGGACTGGATACACTTAACAAGAGAAACTGGCAGCTTGGATAGAAATGCTGCAAGGGAATTATCCATGACTGCTGCTAATTGTTGTAATGTAATAGGGCCCAATGCGCTAGAGGTATTAGGCATCGCTTGCGCGGGCGTAACTGGTGTTGACACATGGGGAGAGGAAGGAGGACTATCCTCGTTACCTTCCGTTAAAGAATCATCTTGGGCTACATTTTTAAGTGTCACTGCATGGTCTTTAAAATGTTTAGAAACCTTAGCACACTTTAAACACAAATGTAAAGGGGGTACCGCCATGGCTATTAAACACATAGAACAGGGTCTATCTGTAGGCTCAGACATGTTAAACAGACTTAGACAGCACTCAAATACAGTAAAATACAATTTTTGAAAAAACGGTACTGTGCCTTTAAATGATTAAAAGCTTACACTTTTTTAATAAACCTCAAAAAAAGTCCAATCTTTATGAAATGTTCATCATATGATCCTAATGCTTTGAAAGGATTGCACAGTAAATTTCAAGACAATTAACCCCTTAATGCCCAAACCGGAGCAAATTAAAGCAGGCCACCGGTTTAACAAACTACAGCACCATGCCACAGCCTCTGCTGTGGCCCTACCTTCCTTGGGGATAAGTTTTGAACGAAAATAAGCCTCTCTGAAGTCCTCCAGCAATCTCTGGACTCTACACGTGAAGCTGCATGAAGCTGTCTGCCAAATGAACTGCGCAACTGAGGCGCGAAATTTAGGCCCCCTCCCTCTTCACTCCGGAGTTGTGGGGCCTTCCCAAGCCAAAATAGGTGTCTAAAGATATGCCATGCGGAATAAAACCCCAAAAAAGTATTCCAAATTTAATACACACTTGTACAAATATCAGATTATTGTAATAAAATAATCGATTTCCCCTTAACAATGTCCACCAGCGTTTTAAGCCCTTTTAACTAAGCCATCCTTCTATACTAAGTCTCAGAATATGGCTTACCTTCCCCACATGGGGATTCTTGTCAGTCTTCTAGCATTACTAAGTCTTGACTAGAAAAAAAGTGACTGAGCATACCTTATAGCAGTTAAGCCTGCAAACTGTTCCCCCCAACTGAAGTTCTCCGGTACTCAACAGTCCTGTGTGGGAACAGCAATGGATTTTAGTTACAACATGCTAAAATCGTTTTTCTCTCAGCAGAAATCTTCATCACTTTCTGCCACAGAGTAAATAGTACAAACCGGCACTATTTTAAAATAACAAACTCTTGATTGAAGAAATAAAAACTACAAATCTAACACCACATTCACTTTACCCTCCCGTGGAGATGCTACTTGTTAGAGCGGCAAAGAGAATGACTGGGGGGCGGAGCCTGAGGGGGAGCTATATGGACAGCTCTGCTGTGTGCTCTCTTTGCCACTTCCTGTAGGGAATGAGAATATCCCACAAGTAAGGATGAATCCGTGGACTGGATACACCAAGTAAGAGAAAAAGCACGCGTTTCATTCTCTGAAGTAAAAAACGGAGTAACCGTTTAAAACATTCCACACATAAAATATTATAAAATTAAGGAAGGCCGTTAACCCTTTAGTCTCTTTTCACATACAAATAGTGCCTGCAAACTGCCCCAAAGAATCCTTACTAAAGGTTTTTAAATGTCCCATGAAATGAATGCAGAATTAAATTATATAGTGCAAGTCTCCAGTACCTAGAAGACAAAAGCACTTACCTGCAAATCTAGCTGTCGGACAGGAAGACAGCTCACAAGGCGTGAAAGGACACATACTCCTTACAGAGACCTGTAATAAAAGAAAGAACAGAGTCACCAACTCTGGCTTTCTATACCAAGGGCAGCAACATGCTAGAACAACAAGCAAGACTACCTCACAACTTTCTGCTTAAACGCCACCACTACTCTACTGAAGAGATTGACATGGACACAGCTAAACCAAAATCTTGCTTGTAGCCAAAAGAAATCAATTTTTTCTTCAGACACCAAACTTCCCCTCCTCCATTGACAGAGGCAAAGAGGATGATTGGGTATTATGGGTAGGGGAGTGACACTTAAAAGCATTGCTGTGTTGCTCTTTGCCTCCTCCTGCTGGCCAGGAGTGAATATCCCACTAGTAATTGGAATGACGTTGTGCACTCTCCATTATCTTAGGAAAGAAATTGGGTTTAGTATCCCTTTAAAGGGACAGTCAACTAAAAAAAAATGTATTGTTTAAAAAGATAGATAACCCCTTTATTATCCATCCAAAATTGGGTTTCATGTCCCTTTAAAACTATAGAGAATTATCCAGTCAGTGACTAACAGTATGAAGTCTGAAGTATAATAATTTATGGTTCAGGCTGCAGCTATATATTCACCTCATAATGACATGGGGTGTGTATAAACCTCTCCGCTATTGTTTTGTTTACTGAATACTAAATCATTATGTTCCCATAAAAATACCTTAACAAGAATGTTAAGTTGTTTTTCTTTACACAAAACCAATAAGTAGACGTCAGGTGGACGCATGTTTGTGCTTGTGTGTGAGTCGGATCTTTAGTTTATATTAATAATCCAGAAAACCAGTTCTGAGAAATATATCCGACTTGGCAAGTCCCACTGGCTACCAGGTTGTGCTTCTTACGGCAGTAACTGAGTTAGTCTCGCATCACAAACCAGGCTGCGTAGCCACAAAAGCTAGCCAGGCTTTAGCAAGACCTCAAACACTTATCACCCTTGGCCAACACTCTGCAGATGGACCACACGATGGAGAACAAGAAGAGCATGGCAGGTGCTGTATGTGTCAAACTCCTGTTGACATTCATCCATGGGAGGAGAGGAATTGTGAGTCACAGTGCAATTCTGGGAAGAGATACAGACAAGGTCCAAATGTTAAACTTAAAGGGACACTGAATCCCAATTTTTTCTTTCACGATTGAGATAGAGCATGCAATTTTAAGCAACTTTCTAATTTACTCCTATTATCAATTGATCTTCCTTCTCTTGCTATCTTTATTTGAAAAAGAAGGCATCTAAGGTTTTTTTGGTTCAGACCTCTGGGCAGCACATTTTTATTGGTGGATACATTTATCCACCAATCAGCAAGAACAACCCACGCTGTTCACCAACAATGGGCCGGCAACTAAACTTACATTCTTGCATTTCAAATAAAGATACCAAGAGAATTAAGAAAATTTGATAATAGGAGTAAATTAGACAGTCGCTTAAAATGTCATGCTCTATCTGAATCACGAAAGAAAAAATTTGGGTTCAGTGTCCCTTTAAATTATCCTTTCATATCTGACAATGCAACTGGACTAGTATCATCTGGGGTTCTTGCTTTACGATTTAACCCCTGGGGTTCTTGCTTTACGATTTAACCCCTTGGCTACCAGCTACAGCTCTAAAACACTATGCAGCCCTCTGTGGCAGACTAAAAGTAAAAAATAAGAACCACATCTTCACTACTAATCCTGGTCCTACTGTCATTGATCCCTTCCAGAAAGTGACACATCAACCCCACCACCCACAACCAAACCTATCAGGTCAAACTTCTTTCACATTGGACAAGATTTCCCCACAAAATTGTTTTATTTGGAAAATTAAAAATAACCCTAAATTTACAGAGGAACCAGCTCAGGGGGCAGAGCTCTGTGGAGGATGGAGATGCTCTGCCAGTCCTACAAACATTGTTCTTCAGAAGCAGCCACCAAGATGCCAAGGGAGCGCACACAGAGGGGAGAGGGAACTGGTGGATCACTCAATCAGTTTCTTTGCCTTGAAGAATCGACGTAAATAAAACACCTGCCAGGTGGCCAGTCCCATGAGGCAGCACATGGAGAAGATACTAAAGTACAGGACTCGCACGTTGGTGGATTCTGTTGGAGAAGAAATGAGAAATTCACTCAGCCAACCCAGAAACAAATGTAAGGAGGTCAATAAGGAAACGTGGTGTGAGGGGGGTCAAACAGTGACAAGGGGGAAACACTCACCGTTTGTGTCGCGCATTTCTTCCTCACGTTTCTTCATGTACATAAAGTCATTGACAATAGACTCCGACAAATCCTCCAGGCGGCGCAGCTCAACCTCCAGTGGCTTCAGCTTCTCAACTTTAGCGATCTGAGACCAGAGCACATAGCACACAGTTATCACTGTGACCCAGCTTTATACAGCTGAAGTTGGTCACACTGTCACAATCTGAGACCAGAGCACACACCACACGGTTATCACTGTCACCCATCTTTATACAGCTGAAGCCAGTCGCACTGTCACAATCTGAGACCAGAGCACATAGCACACGGTTATCACTGTGACCCAGCTTTATACAGCTGAAGTCGGTCACACTCTCACAATCTGAGACCAGAGCACATAGTACACGGTTATCACTGTCACCCAGCTTTATACAGCTGAAGTCGGTCACACTCTCACAATCTGAGACCAGAGCACACACCACACGGTTATCACTGTCACCCAGCTTTATACAGCTGAAGTCGGCCACACTGTCACAATCTGAGACCAGAGCACATAGCACACGGTTATCACTGTGACCCAGCTTTATACAGCTGAAGTCAGTCATACTGTCACAATCTGAGACCTGAGTGCACACCACACGGTTATCACTGTGACCCAGCTTTATACAGCTGAAGCCAGTCACACTGTCAGAATCTGAGACCAGAGCACATAGCACACGGTTATCACTGTCATCCAGCTTTATACAGCTGAAGCCGGTCACACTCTCACAATCTGAGACCAGAGCACATAGCACACGGTTATCACTGTCACCCAGCTTTATACAGCTGAAGTCGGTCACACTGTCACAATCTGAGACCAGAGCACACACCACACGGTTATCACTGTGACCCAGCTTTATACAGCTGAAGTCGGTCACACTGTCACAATCTGAGACCAGAGCACACACCACACGGTTATCACTGTGACCCAGCTTTATACAGCTGAAGTCGGTCACACTGTCCCAATCTGAGACCAGAGCACACACCACACGGTTATCACTGTGACCCAGCTTTATACAGCTGAAGTCAGTCATACTCTCACAATCTGAGACCAGAGCACATAGCACACGGTTATCACTGTCACCCAGCTTTATACAGCTGAAGTCGGTCACACTGTCACAATCTGAGACCAGAGCACATAGCACACGGTTATCACTGTGACCCAGCTTTATACAGCTTAAGTCGGTCACACTGTCGCAATCTGAGACCAGAGCACACGGTTATCACGGTCACCCATCTTTATACAGCTGAAGCCGGTCGCACTCTCACAATCTGAGACCAGAGCACATAGCACACGGTTATCACGGTCACCCAGCTTTATACAGCTGAAGCCGGTCACACTGTCACAATCTGAGACCAGAGCACATAGCACACGGTTATCACTGTGACCCAGCTTTATACAGCTTAAGTCGGTCACACTGTCACAATCTGAGACCAGAGCACACGGTTATCACGGTCACCCATCTTTATACAGCTGAAGCCGGTCGCACTCTCACAATCTGAGACCAGAGCACATAGCACACGGTTATCACGGTCACCCAGCTTTATACAGCTGAAGCCGGTCACACTGTCACAATCTGAGACCAGAGCACACACCACACGGTTATCACTGTCACCCATCTTTATACAGCTGAAGCCGGTCACACTGTCACAATCTGAGACCAGAGCACACGGTTATCACTGTGACCCAGCTTATACAAATGAAGTCGGTCACACTGTCACAATCTGAGACCAGAGCACACAGCACACGGTTATCACTGTGACCCAGCTTTATACAGCTGAAGCCGGTCACACTGTCACAATCTGAGACCAGAGCACATAGCACACGGTTATCACTGTCACCCAGCTTTATACAGCTGAAGCCGGTCACACTGTCACAATCTGAGACCAGAGAACACGGTTATCAGTGACCCAGCTTTATACAGCTGAAGCCGGTCACACTGTCACAATCTGAGACCAGAGCACACACCACACGGTTATCACTGTGACCCAGCTTTATACAGCTGAAGCCGGTCACACTGTCACAATCTGAGACCAGAGCACACACCACACGGTTATCACTGTCACCCAGCTTTATACAGCTGAAGCCGGTCACACTGTCACAATCTGAGACCAGAGCACACACCACACGGTTATCACTGTCACCCAGCTTTATACAGCTAAAGCCGGTCACACTGTCACAATCTGAGACCAGAGCACATAGCACACGGTTATCACTGTCACCCAGCTTTATACAGCTGAAGCCGGTCACACTGTCACAATCTGAGACCAGAGCACATAGCACACGGTTATCACTGTCACCCAGCTTTATACAGCTGAAGCCGGTCACACTGTCACAATCTGAGACCAGAGCACACACCACACGGTTATCACTGTCACCCAGCTTTATACAGCTGAAGCCGGTAACACTGTCACAATCTGAGACGAGAGCACACGGTTATCACTGTCACCCAGCTTTATACAGCTGAAGTCGGTCACACTGTCACAATCTGAGACCAGAGCACATAGCACACGGTTATCACTGTGACCCAGCTTTATACAGCTGAAGCCGGTCACACTGTCACAATCTGAGACCAGAGCACACACCACACGGTTATCACTGTCACCCAGCTTTATACAGCTGAAGCCGGTCACACTGTCACAATCTGAGACCAGAGCACACGGTTATCACTGTGACCCAGCTTTATACAGCTGAAGCCGGTCACACTGTCACAATCTGAGACGAGAGCACACACCACACGGTTATCACTGTGACCCAGCTTTATACAGCTGAAGCTGGTCACACTGTCACAATCTGAGACCAGAGCACATAGCACACGGTTATCACTGTCACCCAGCTTTATACAGCTGAAGTCGGTCACACTGTCACAATCTGAGACCAGAGCACACACCACACGGTTATCACTGTCACCCAGCTTTATACAGCTGAAGCCGGTCACACTGTCACAATCTGAGACCAGAGCACATAGCACACGGTTATCACTGTGACCCAGCTTTATACAGCTGAAGCCGGTCACACTGTCACAATCTGAGACCAGAGCACATAGCACACGGTTATCACTGTCACCCAGCTTTATACAGCTGAAGCCGGTCACACTGTCACAATCTGAGACCAGAGCACACGGTTATCACTGTCACCCAGCTTTATACAGCTGAAGCCGGTCACACTGTCACAATCTGAGACCAGAGCACACGGTTATCACTGTCACCCAGCTTTATACAGCTGAAGCCGGTCACACTGTCACAATCTGAGACCAGAGCACACGGTTATCACCGTCACCCAGCTTTATACAGCTGAAGCCGATCACACTGTCACAATCTGAGACCAGAGCACATAGCACACGGTTATCACTGTCACCCAGCTTTATACAGCTGAAGTCGGTCACACTGTCACAATCTGAGACCAGAGCACATAGCACACGGTTATCACTGTCACCCAGCTTTATACAGCTGAAGCCAGTCACACTGTCACAATCTGAGACCAGAGCACACAGTTATCACTGTCACCCAGCTTTATACAGCTGAAGCCGGTCACACTGTCACAATCTGAGACCAGAGAACACACCACACGGTTATCACTGTCACCCAGCTTTATACAGCTGAAGCCGGTCACACTGTCACAATCTGAGACCAGAGCACACAGCACACGGTTATCACTGTGACCCAGCTTTATACAGCTGAAGCCGGTCACACTGTCACAATCTGAGACCAGAGCACATAGCACACGGTTATCACTGTCACCCAGCTTTATACAGCTGAAGCCGGTAACACTGTCACAATCTGAGACGAGAGCACACACCACACGGTTATCACTGTCACCCAGCTTTATACAGCTGAAGTCGGTCACACTGTCACAATCGGAGACCAGAGCACATAGCACACGGTTATCACGGTCACCCATCTTTATACAGCTGAAGCCGGTCACACTGTCACAATCTGAGACCAGAGCACACGGTTATCACGGTCACCCAGCTTTATACAGCTGAAGCCGGTCACACTGTCAGAATCTGAGACCAGAGCACATAGCACACGGTTATCACGGTCACCCAGCTTTATACAGCTGAAGCCGGCCACACTGTCACAATCTGAGACCAGAGCACATAGCACACGGTTATCACTGTCACCCATCTTTATACAGCTGAAGCCGGTCACACTGTCACAATCTGAGACCAGAGCACACGGTTATCACTGTGACCCAGCTTATACAACTGAAGTCGGTCACACTGTCACAATCTGAGACCAGAGCACATAGCACACGGTTATCACTGTCACCCAGCTTAATACAGCTGAAGTCGGTCACACTGTCACAATCTGAGACGAGAGCACACGGTTATCACTGTGACCCAGCTTTATACAGCTGAAGCCGGTCACACTGTCACAATCTGAGACCAGAGCACACAGTTATCACTGTCACCCAGCTTTATACAGCTGAAGCCGGTCACACTGTCACAATCTGAGACCAGAGCACACGGTCATCAGTGACCCACATTTATACAGCTGAAGCCGGTCACACTGTCACAATCTGAGACCAGAGCACACGGTTATCACTGTCACAATCTGAGACCAGAGCCCATAGCACACGGTTATCACTGTGACCCAGCTTATACAACTGAAGTCGGCCACACTGTCACAATCTGAGACCAGAGCACATAGCACACGGTTATCACTGTGACCCAGCTTTATACAGCTGAAGCCGGTCACACTGTCACAATCTGAGACCAGAGAACACACCACACGGTTATCACTGTCACCCAGCTTTATACAGCTGAAGCCGGTCACACTGTCACAATCTGAGACCAGAGCACACAGCACACGGTTATCACTGTGACCCAGCTTTATACAGCTGAAGCCGGTCACACTGTCACAATCTGAGACCAGAGCACATAGCACACGGTTATCACTGTCACCCAGCTTTATACAGCTGAAGCCGGTAACACTGTCACAATCTGAGACGAGAGCACACACCACACGGTTATCACTGTCACCCAGCTTTATACAGCTGAAGTCGGTCACACTGTCACAATCGGAGACCAGAGCACATAGCACACGGTTATCACGGTCACCCATCTTTATACAGCTGAAGCCGGTCACACTGTCACAATCTGAGACCAGAGCACACGGTTATCACGGTCACCCAGCTTTATACAGCTGAAGCCGGTCACACTGTCAGAATCTGAGACCAGAGCACATAGCACACGGTTATCACGGTCACCCAGCTTTATACAGCTGAAGCCGGCCACACTGTCACAATCTGAGACCAGAGCACATAGCACACGGTTATCACTGTCACCCATCTTTATACAGCTGAAGCCGGTCACACTGTCACAATCTGAGACCAGAGCACACGGTTATCACTGTGACCCAGCTTATACAACTGAAGTCGGTCACACTGTCACAATCTGAGACCAGAGCACATAGCACACGGTTATCACTGTCACCCAGCTTAATACAGCTGAAGTCGGTCACACTGTCACAATCTGAGACGAGAGCACACGGTTATCACTGTGACCCAGCTTTATACAGCTGAAGCCGGTCACACTGTCACAATCTGAGACCAGAGCACACAGTTATCACTGTCACCCAGCTTTATACAGCTGAAGCCGGTCACACTGTCACAATCTGAGACCAGAGCACACGGTCATCAGTGACCCACATTTATACAGCTGAAGCCGGTCACACTGTCACAATCTGAGACCAGAGCACACGGTTATCACTGTCACAATCTGAGACCAGAGCCCATAGCACACGGTTATCACTGTGACCCAGCTTATACAACTGAAGTCGGCCACACTGTCACAATCTGAGACCAGAGCACATAGCACACGGTTATCACTGTCACCCAGCTTTATACAGCTGAAGCCGGTCACACTGTCACAATCTGAGACCAGAGCACATAGCACACGGTTATCACTGTCACCCAGCTTTATACAGCTGAAGCCAGTCACACTGTCACAATCTGAGACCAGAGAACACACCACACGGTTATCACTGTCACCCAGTTTTATACAGCTGAAGCCGGTCACACTGTCACAATCTGAGACCAGAGCACACGGTTATCACTGTCACCCAGCTTTATACAGCTGAAGCCGGTCACACTGTCACAATCTGAGACCAGAGCACACGGTTATCACTGTCACCCAGCTTTATACAGCTGAAGTCGGTCACACTGTCACAATCTGAGACCAGAGCACACGGTTATCACCGTCACCCAGCTTTATACAGCTGAAGCCGGTCACACTGTCACAATCTGAGACCAGAGCACATAGCACACGATTATCACTGTCACCCAGCTTTATACAGCTGAAGCCGGTCACACTGTCACAATCTGAGACCAGAGCACATAGCACACGGTTATCACTGTCACCCAGCTTTATACAGCTGAAGTCGGTCACACTGTCACAATCTGAGACCAGAGAACACACCACACGGTTATCACTGTCACCCAGCTTTATACAGCTGAAGTCGGTCACACTGTCACAATCTGAGACCAGAGCACATAGCACACGGTTATCACTGTCACCCAGCTTTATACAGCTGAAGCCGGTCACACTGTCACAATCTGAGACCAGAGCACATAGCACACGGTTATCACTGTCACCCAGCTTTATACAGCTGAAGCCGGTCACACTGTCACAATCTGAGACCAGAGCACACGGTTATCACTGTGACCCAGCTTTATACAGCTGAAGCTGGTCACACTGTCACAATCTGAGACCAGAGCACATAGCACACGGTTATCACTGTCACCCAGCTTTATACAGCTGTAGCCAGTCACACTGTCACAATCTGAGACCAGAGCACATAGCACACGGTTATCACTGTCACCCAGCTTTATACAGCTGAAGCCGGTCACACTGTCACAATCTGAGACCAGAGCACACGGTTATCACTGTGACCCAGCTTTATACAGCTGAAGTCGGTCACACTGTCACAATCTGAGACCAGAGCACACGGTTATCACTGTCACACAGCTTTATACAGCTGAAGCCGGTCACACTGTCACAATCTGAGACCAGAGCACATAGCACACGGTTATCACTGTGACCCATCTTTATACAGCTGAAGCCGGTCACACTGTCACAATCTGAGACAAGAGCACACACCACACGGTTATCACTGTGACCCAGCTTTATACAGCTGAAGCCGGTCACACTGTCACAATCTGAGACCAGAGCACATAGCACACGGTTATCACTGTCACCCAGCTTTATACAGCTGAAGCCGGTCACACTGTCACAATCTGAGACCAGAGCACACGGTTATCACGGTCACCCATCTTTATACAGCTGAAGCCGGTCACACTGTCACAATCTGAGACCAGAGCACATAGCACACGGTTATCACTGTCACCCAGCTTTATACAGCTGAAGCCGGTCACACTGTCACAATCTGAGACCAGAGCACATAGCACACGGTTATCACTGTCACCCAGCTTTATACAGCTGAAGCCGGTCACACTGTCACAATCTGAGACCAGAGCACATAGCACACGGTTATCACTGTCACCCAGCTTTATACAGCTGAAGTCGGTCACACTGTCACAATCTGAGACCAGAGCATACGGTTATCACTGTGACCCAGCTTTATCACACTCCCACCTCTTCCTCACACGAGCCCGCCATGTCAAACCGTTACCACCAAAGCAGTGTACAACAGATTCACACAAAATCCTGCCACTGATTAATAGACCTGAAGCAACTTCTCCCTCAGCGGTGTATAAATCACGTTAATAATACTGCTGCTACACTATACACCTTAATAATACTGCTGCTACACTATACACCTTAATAACACTGCTGCTACACTATACACCTTAATAACACTGCTGCTACACTATACACCTTAATAACACTGCTGCTACACTATACACCTTAATAACACTGCTGCTACACTATACACCTTAATAATACTGCTGCTACACTATACACCTTAATAACACTGCTGCTACACTATACACCTTAATAACACTGCTGCTACACTATACACCTTAATAACACTGCTGCTACACTATACACCTTAATAACACTGCTGCTACACTATACACGTTAATAATACTGCTGCTATACTATACACCTTAATAATACTGCTGCTACACTATACACCTTAATAACACTGCTGCTACACTATACACCTTAATAACACTGCTGCTACACTATACACCTTAATAACACTGCTGCTACACTATACACGTTAATAATACTGCTGCTATACTATACACCTTAATAATACTGCTGCTATACACCTTAATAACACTGCTGCTACACTATACACGTTAATAATACTGCTGCTATACTATACACCTTAATAACACTGCTGCTACACTATACACCTTAATAACACTGCTGCTACACTATACACCTTAATAACACTGCTGCTACACTATACACCTTAATAACACTGCTGCTACACTATACACCTTAATAACACTGCTGCTACACTATACACCTTAATAACACTGCTGCTACACTATACACGTTAATAATACTGCTGCTATACTATACACCTTAATAATACTGCTGCTACACTATACACCTTAATAACACTGCTGCTACACTATACACCTTAATAACACTGCTGCTACACTATACACCTTAATAACACTGCTGCTACACTATACACCTTAATAACACTGCTGCTACACTATACACCTTAATAACACTGCTGCTACACTATACACGTTAATAATACTGCTGCTATACTATACACCTTAATAATACTGCTGCTACACTATACACCTTAATAACACTGCTGCTACACTATACACCTTAATAACACTGCTGCTACACTATACACCTTAATAACACTGCTGCTACACTATACACGTTAATAATACTGCTGCTATACTATACACCTTAATAATACTGCTGCTATACACCTTAATAACACTGCTGCTACACTATACACGTTAATAATACTGCTGCTATACTATACACCTTAATAACACTGCTGCTACACTATACACCTTAATAACACTGCTGCTACACTATACACCTTAATAACACTGCTGCTACACTATACACCTTAATAACACTGCTGCTACACTATACACCTTAATAACACTGCTGCTACACTATACACGTTAATAATACTGCTGCTATACTATACACCTTAATAACACTGCTGCTACACTATACACGTTAATAATACTGCTGCTACACTATACACGTTAATAATACTGCTGCTATACTATACACCTTAATAATACTGCTGCTATACTATACACCTTAATAATACTGCTGCTATGCTATACACTTTAATAATACTGCTGCTATGCTATACACTTTAATAATACTGCTGCTATGCTATACACCTTAATAATACTGCTGCTATGCTATACACCTTAATAATACTGCTGCTATGCTATACACCTTAATACTACTGCTGCTACGCTATACACCTTAATACTACTGCTGCTACGCTATACACCTTAATACTACTGCTGCTACGCTATACACCTTAATACTACTGCTGCTACGCTATACACCTTAATACTACTGCTGCTACACTATACACCTTAATACTACTGCTGCTACACTATACACCTTAATACTACTGCTGCTACACTATACACCTTAATACTACTGCTGCTACACTATACACCTTAATACTACTGCTGCTACACTATACACCTTAATAACACTGCTGCTACACTATACACCTTAATAATACTACTGCTACACTATACACCTTAATAATACTGCTGCTACACTATACACCTTAATAACACTGCTGCTACACTATACACCTTAATAACACTGCTGCTACACTATACACCTTAATAACACTGCTGCTACACTATACACCTTAATAATACTGCTGCTACACTATACACCTTAATACTACTGCTGCTACACTATACACCTTAATACTACTGCTGCTACACTATACACCTTAATACTACTGCTGCTACACTATACACCTTAATAATACTGCTGCTACACTATACACCTTAATACTACTGCTGCTACACTATACACCTTAACACTGCTGCTACACTATACACGTTAATAATACTGCTGCTATACTATACACCTTAATAATACTGCTGCTATACTATACACTTTAATAATACTGCTGCTATGCTATACACCTTAATACTACTGCTGCTATGCTATACACCTTAATACTACTGCTGCTACGCTATACACCTTAATACTACTGCTGCTACGCTATACACCTTAATACTACTGCTGCTACGCTATACACCTTAATACTACTGCTGCTACGCTATACACCTTAATAACACTGCTGCTACACTATACACCTTAATAACACTGCTGCTACACTATACACCTTAATAACACTGCTGCTACACTATACACCTTAATACTACTGCTGCTACACTATACACCTTAATACTACTGCTGCTACACTATACACGTTAATAATACTGCTGCTACACTATACACGTTAATAATACTGCTGCTACACTATACACCTTAATACTACTGCTGCTACACTATACACCTTAATACTACTGCTGCTACACTATACACCTTAATAACACTGCTGCTACACTATACACCTTAATAACACTGCTGCTACACTATA